>NC_142526.1:22088773-22438773 GCF_964205215.1 Stylophora pistillata | reverse complement strand
AACATTTAAGGTCGTTACCTTTCAGCGAAGTGTACGCAACCAGAATCCTTATTGTTACTAGAGGTGCATCGATAATAAGCTGATTGCTTAACTTAGTAGAACTGAACAATGACATTACATAAATATTCTTACTTTTGATTCCATTACTTATTTCCTAAGTAAATATTATGTCCTCTTTATTTTTTCATGAGCAGGTGACTTATTGGAAAAAACCTCTAACCGTAATCAGTATATACTAAAACAGTGGATAGCGTTGAAGGCGCGCTCTGATTGGCTAGTCAAACTCCGAATATCCTTTGCTATTTACCTCCGAGCAACTCGGGAAAAAATGGCGTCCCGGTTTGCATCCGTGACAAGCGAAGAAATCACTCAAATCAATTTTTGGTACTGTATATTATCTCACTGTTTTAGTATATACTAAAACAACTATTCACCTCAGTGTCGGTGTTTAGCCGTGGATATTTACCTCGCCGCTTCGCGGCTCGGTAAATATCCACCACTAACCACCTCCACTTCGGTGAATAGTTGTTAAATACCACCTGTGAAAATTACGCAACATTTTTTCCTGGTTTTCTACCAGTAGTGTACACGGTGTGATAAAAATTTACAATATTTGGGAGGCTGTTTTTTTTTTATTGTTATTATTATTTCAAGTCAATGTCAATGTTACTTTGTATCCAAAACAGAGTTTCCAATAAAAAAGACTCACGCTTCTTTTATTAAAAGTTTATTTACTACAGCAATCTGTAGTCTGATATAACTTACGTTATTTTTCATTTCAGCTTTTGCCTGAGAGAAATAATTCCACCGAGTGTGTATCAAGCCGTTGGTCATTAAAGGCTGATAGTTTCCAAAGAAACTGTTTGGGGCTGCGTCGGTGGGGGTAACGAAACAATTTGAATGTATCAACAAAGTTGAAATGGTAAATTGGCCACCGTTACGATTATAAAAGCTGACGTTTAGAGCGTTAACCCTTCGTCGGAGCGAATAGAGGAATTGTGGGTTTGTGGGTTGTGTGTGCTTTTAAAGGTAGAAAAAGGAGCTACGTGATTGGTGGGAACATGGCAACGAGAAAAACACGAACAAATTAGTGGAATGAAAAGCGTTCGTTGATACCTGTGGGATTTAGACTGCCGGTTTGAAAGATGAGCTGTTGTTCAAGAGTTTTCCGGCTTTCCGCACTACCTAAGTGTAAGGAAAGACCGCAGATTGCCATGTGTTGCTTAGAATGGTTAGGTAAATCAAAATGTCAAGCGACTGGTTTCGATGTGTCCTTGTCATTCCTCTCCACGTGGCGAAGGTGTTCTCGGAAACGGTCACCGAGTCTTCTGCCTGTTTCGCCGATGTAAATCTTTTTGCAATAAGTGCAAGTTATGCAATAGATTACATTGGCGGAGGTGCACGTGAAGTGATCGGTGATCTTAATGGATCGTTTGGGTCCCGATATTTTCTCAGTGTTATGAAAGAAAGGAAACGTTTTGCATCGTGCACGAGCGCATTTGAAAGTGCCTGGTTGGTCATTAGTCTGAAAAGAACTTCTGAACAAAAAATTGCCTATGTTTTTGTCGCTTTTGAATGAAATGAGCGGAGGCTGTGAAAAGATAGTGCTTGTCTCTGGATCGTTTTGAAGTAATTTAAAGTTTTTAAGAATGATAGATTTAACTGAGTGGTTGTGAGGGTGAAACGCGAGAGTGAATGGAATGCGGTCGGAATCTTCCTTTAGTGACGTTTGTAGTGCTGAATGTCGATCAATAAGATACAATTAATATATGAAGTTCATATATTTTGAACTGCGGTATTAGATACGTATGATGCACGATCCTCGCAGTAGATAGCGCTATTTATGCAATAGCGAAAATCAGACCTGAAAAAAATTAGGCCTGTACGGGACTCGAACCACTGACCTCTGCGATACTAGTGCAGCGCTCTACCAGCTCAATTGGTAGAGCTCAATTGGTAGAGCGCTGCACTAGTATCGCAGAGGTCAGTGGTTCGAGTCCCGTACAGGCCTGATTTTTTTCAGGTCTGAGTTTCGCTACTGCATAAATAGCGCTATCTACTGCGAGGATCGTGCACCATACGTGTCGATCAATAAGTTGGGCGCAGTGGTAACCCGCTTGAACGACAGAATCAGGGTAACCACTTTTATCGAAAAACTGGCACATTGTCTCTGATTTGTGGTGGAAATCAGAGTCATCACTACATAAACGACGAAGTCTTAGAAACTGAGAAAAAGGAATGGAATTCTTAACGTGAGATGGATGCGAAGACGAATACAACCAGTAATTATGCGAGTCTGTAGGTTTGTAATACACACTAGTGCATAAACCGTTGCCTGCAATTGAAACTTTGATATCTAAAAAGGATAAAGAATTTTCAGAAATTTCCCAGGTATATTTCAGAGCCGGGTGAAAAGAATTGACTGCGGTTATGAATTGAGTCAGCTCCTCTCTGGTAGAGGAGGTGGCGCCGATGCAGTCGTCGATGTAGCGACCGCAGAGTTCAGGTTTGGAGCCGTTGTATTGGCTGAAAAATTGGTCTTCGACAAAACCTACAAAAAGATTGGCATAGATAGGTCCTATTTTGGTACCCATGGCTACTCCATTGGTTTGTTTGAAAAATTTGTCCTCGAATGAAAAACAATTGACTGTGAGCACTAGTTCGGCTAAGCGTAGTAGTGTTTCAGATTTAGGTTCCTTAACAGTACGTTGATCAAAAAATATTTAAGAGCCAGAAGACCTTCGCCATTAGGAGTGACAGTGTAAAGAGACGTAATATCCATGGTGAAAAGAAGTTTGTTTTGGCCAAGGAAATTAAATTCGCGAAAAATTTGAAGAGCGTGTTGGCTGTCTTTAATACATGATGGTAAAGTTTTGACGATGGGAGCCATAATTTTGTCTAGATAGCTGGAGATAAGTTTTAGTGTACATCAGCTGGAGATAACTTTTAGTGTACATCATGGGTGCAAATCGTTGGTCATTAAATCACTTCGAAAGTTTATCCTTCCTATCAAATTTATTGAAGGGATAGTTAGTTATATGTAACTGGATAGAAATTTAGTTATTTTGTCCTCAGCTTGTATGTTTGTCCTAGCATCTGCCCTTTGCCCCTACCGGAGCTTCAATTTGGCACACAGGTACAATTCCCGGCAGAACATAGAATTCAGTCAAACAGTAAGACAAACAACCTAATTTGATGAGGGAAAATGATTATAAAGGAGGAACTTCTGACTTTAAGCGAAATGTCTCTAGGTTTGGCCATTGATGACAGCAGGTTCATGCAAATATTATTTTTTGGAACTATCGATCGTCAGAAGTGCTTTGGAGTTTATCGTCTAGCTTTGCATTTTGCCTCGGTTATCTTTTATGATAATATGTTGTCTAGCTGACATAGATAACTTAGTAAGTTATCTAAGTCAGCTAGACAACATATTATCATAAAAGATAACCGAGGCAAAATACACTAGTCATGCGCTCTAATTGGCAGCGTGGATTCATTAGTGACCCTAAAACTGCTGTTTTCTCGGGTACCAGTTACACTATAACCATACCTGTAGCAGACAAAATACTTTCGATGTTCAGGCCCGCAAAAGTATCAGGACGTTCAGTAGAGGTAAGTTTCTAATGTTAATTTTCCACTAATTTAGTGCCTTCATTATTTATGTATTGGGAAAGGGCTTTCTGTAATATATATCATGTTCCAGAACATCTTACACTAAAATCATTCGAGAAAAAATGGTTGTTTTTAAGCTTCTTCTTCGAATGAAGAGCTTATGAAAGCTGTGTACAAAGTGTGAGAAATGTAAAAAACTGAGAACAACAAATTAATCCCCCATACGCTGGCTCATTTGGGACACAGGTTCTGATCACTGCTAAGATAAGCATTCTCGAAAGTATTATTACTCGACTCGGGCAGTCAGAGGGCCAATAACTAAAATCAACCAATCAAAATGCTCTATTGCCGGTCCAATATTCTCTAAGTATTGGACCGTGCACTGTCCCGAATGGTCTCGAATGATACCGCACTTGTGTCCCTTTGAACTTCAGTCGTATAATAAATATACTCCCAGTACGGCCCTCGCGCTTGGTTAATAAGATATATTTATTGACTCTTTGCTGTACATTGACAAGTCTAATTTTTCGGTGAATCGTCCAATAACGTCTCCACTGGCAAGACGGAATAAAATTCGAAATGATATCCAAAAAATGTCTAGGATGAAAGTCTTTTATGACCATTCAATTTCTTTCCATTACTTTGTTTCACTTAGTATTCCATGTGTCGATGAGCCAAAGGAAATGATGAAGTCAGTGCTGCTTGCCTGGATGTTACCTCTGTTTGTCTTTCTTTTGGGTAGGATTCCTTTAAAAAGATTTATATTCTGATTCCTTGTCCGAACCACTTCTTAAAAGGATACTGGTAGCGTTTGAAGGATGCTTACCGAGCAGATCATACATACTTCATCCCTATATATCTCTTGCTCCAAGGTTGTTGACACATTTGAACAGTCGAACTCGATTGGGCTGTCAGTTTAAATTTCAGGAGAAGTCAAACAGCACTCGCTACTTTGCGAAGAACGATTGGGATCCAATTTAGGGAATTTAATGTCTTCTGACCATCCTTTGCTTATTTTCTGAGATCATCGATTAGTTTTTACTGTTATTCACCAATTCTACTATTCTTCACAAATTTACCATCTTTACAATTCTTCTTTCTTTTCTTTCTAATAGAATTGAAACGTCTTCTTTAACCTTTCTCCCTCTTCCCTCTGTATTCTCCAATTCACAATTTAGTAGCGGCCTTTTGCCGCCGCGTCCCAGAATCGATAAATGCCAGTCAGGAAGCTTCTTTGAGAATGTGGATTACGACTTACACTGGAATGAGCACTATGAGTGAACCTCTCTCGAATTGTACGATTTGAAAAGTGATTTTACCATTCCTTTTTCCAGGCTATTCAGTGGAAGCTAAATGTGAAAGTAGCAATCCACAATTAATAAAGTATTCCTTCCATGGCGACCTCGCTGCGTGCTTCTATACAAAACACTACAGCGGAAAATGTCCGCATGATTTCACTCAAGATTGAAGATTTTTGTGACGCCAGCTATGGAAAACAAAGGGCCTGTTGTATCATACAACCTAATTTTAAAGTGAAGGTAACACATGTTCCAACCATGCATTTTTTTTAAAAAAATATTTTGTATTCTGACTGTCAGTTAAAGAAGAACTCCTTAAATTCCCGCGCAATTAGTTAGAACGAGTTTAAGCGTGAGGCTAATCTCTTACTCAAATTCCTTTGATTTTTCTATCAGCTATATGAATATATTTTACAAACAAGAACAGAACACAACAAACGTTACACCAAAAATACTGCGATGCGGCTTTCTTGCATTGCACATTGCTTATTGTCTATCAAATCTACAGCGCAATTCCTCACTCAAATCACAATATTAAAAGCTGCTTTTATTGCAATGGTAAGGCCACTAACATTTGAAATATTTGTAAAAAATTCGTTAAAGAGCCATGGACTTATTACATCAAGATTATCAAATCAGTACTCAAGTTTCAGTTTTCCACGTCAATTTGTCACCAGACCTAGGTGCGTGGGTGCAAGAGAGCACTTTCGTTTTCTTTCCTTTTCCTTCCGTAGATTGTTGGTTTTTTTTCAGTGTGTCTGCCGGCAAATAAAAGGAAATAAATGAAGTAAAATATTTTCCAAGGATTCTGATGTCTCTCTCACTAATATTTATTCCGAACAATCTTTGCATTACCTTATCTCTCACATTAAGTTTTTAGTAAGATTAGATTGTTAAAGCGCTTTTCCTTTTAAAATCCCTGATAAACATTCACCGAATGGTCCAAAGTATACGTACTGGAAAATGTCGAGTGAATGCAACTTATAGTATCGGAGAAACAACGTCGTTCATTTAAACAGAACTTTGTATGTCTGGGTTGATTTTGAAATCTCTTCCCCCATAGAGCAAATTTATATGGCTTTATCAAAGTTTCATAAAACAATCAATTTCTTTCACCCAAACAGCTCTAACATCTTTCTCATCGTGGTGTAGGTATTACTTTCCTGCGCAGTTTAATGTTTAATGGTGTTAAGTCATGGTTTCAGTTAATGATTACACACATCAGGTCAAACTACCAAAACAGTGCCTGGGGGTCACACTGTCAAACAGAGGGTAGTCACCAGATTGTAGCTACGAATTAAAACGCCGTTAGAATCTTGCCGGAATCGGCAACATTTCGGGTACTGGCTGTTATTATCAAGAGCCCCGCAGCCAGCGTAGAACTATAACGTTCGCTTTTCAAAATCTTACGCCGACAGTTTACTTGTTACATTTCAAAGCTTGAAATTCACTTTTTTTATTAGGAGCTTTGTTTGCATTTGAAAGCCACGCTGAGTGGAATCCATTATTTAAGCACCACAAACACAAAATGAATGTAGTTAGCGGGTGTATTCTGGTACCAATTTTCGTATTTATCTATAAATTATGTGTCAAATCACTGAAGTCATAACGTTTGAAATTTACAGAGCAGAGAAAATTTTAGACAGGCAATTTTATCACTTCCTCCACTTCAGACTATAGGTGTACTTCTAACACCAAGACTACCAGTTGATGTAAGCTGAAATTAATGGTCAAAATCCGACAAATACTAACGGATTGTTTGAAAAGCGAAAATCGTTCAGTGCTTTGGTTTTATTTTGGTTTATATCTTTCATCTTGGCTCGTACTTGCTCGCAGTTACTCTCTCCCAAGGAATATAAAACTACGTAAGTTTTTACTCCAGATTTCTACTAAATATCCATTCTTTATTCAATTTTCTCTACAATACCATTTTTACACCCCAAAATTCTGTAACACCTGCATTCATAGTTCTAGACTTGTAAAAGCCAAATATTTCGCTTGTATCTGCAGATATTCCAAGTTGGAGTTAAAAAAGAAAAATCTATGAGCGGAAAAATTATTTTCATTGTCAGTAATCCAACATTGTTCAGTATCTGGTTAGATACCTTTGCTTTCTATTACTTTTACGTAATCATATGGGACCGTGCCTTGTATAGTTTTATTATTTAAGGTTAAGCTGAGTTTCCTAACAACCACGAGTACATCGCGATGGCGTAAGAAGTTTTGCTTAATTTAGAAAACATTGGCATCTTTAATTTGTTGAATGAACCTGACCACCATGTCGCATTGGCTTTTAAAAGACCTCAATTAACTTTTGAAAAGTTCACTTTTAGCAATGAAAATTTTCTTTCGTTCCGGCCCTCATTCTAAAGCTTAATAAGTTTCTAAGATCTTTTCATTGAGCCTGTCTCAAGCCCAAATCAGAAAAACATGACACATGCTAAAAGACCATCTTCTCATAATGCAAAAGTTGTTTTGATCTTCCATTTTACTCTATTCATTTCAGAATCGCCAGTGTCTTTCTGTCATACACAGCATGAAGTTCTCAGCTTTTGCAGTTGCCCTTCTCTCGATGACACTTTTAGGTAAGAAGACAAGCTCAGAGAATACAGTGCAGCCGTCAATTTTATTTGAAAAATTTAAAAAATAAATGAGCTATTTCAAGGCTTTTCTTTTTAAAATTATACCGGAGTTTCTGTAAGGGGAAATTCCGCAAGTCTACGCGCAACACGCTGATGAATGCAAAGGCAATTATCAGCTTTTGAATGCTGATCTATATATATTTTTTCTAATCCTGGCCTTACCAGTGCACAGTGACTGTGGGGAACAGATTTACACCAAATGGGCCAAATGTGTGAAAAACATCAGCATGTCTTCCCGATTTCTTACCCCTTGAGGTCAACGATGGAACTTGTCCAAGGAACCACTTGTGCTTTCTTACAAGACCAAAAATAAATTTCAACGTGACGTTCAAACGATTTTTTTTTTTTTTTTGCAATGCATAATTATAGTTTTTGCTTAGATGGTGAGTATCGTTTAGTTCTAAAAGTAACTCGATTCATCTCGCATGGACTCATACCATAAATTCAACATATTGCCGATTTTCAATGGGAGGTGGGATTTAAATGTCATGGAATAAAATTTAATTTTTCATTCATTTTGTTTCATTTTCTTTTTCAACAGATGGTTGAATCCCATTATGACACAAATAAATAGAAGGTGGCAATGACAAGTTCTCCATTCTTAATGAAAAAACTGTTCCAATAATTAATAGGTAATTAAAATTCGTGTAACTTCGTTCTCCTGATTTCTCTAAATAAAGTGGGAATAAAATCACCTTTGACATGAACGTCGCGAGTGGCTTTATCAGAATTACGGTGTTCTAAGTTCGTTTGTTTTTGCACGACTGAACTCTCTCACTGTAACTGCTCGAGTGTGTTGCAGCGGTTTCTTCGTTGACATGGTTGACCATATGGAATGAAAAGCCAAAAAAAGAAAAAGAAATTTTTAGCTGGAAACATGAAATTTTAAGATGCACCAGCTACGATTTAAAAGATAAGCCCTTCCAAGTCTTTCAACAGCCCCTTGAACCTGTTATTTTTTTGTGGATGGAAAGGTTTTCTCCGTTTCCTACTCCTCTTTTTTATATGATCGAGCAACCGCGGCACAGTTACTGAAGAGTAAAATGGCACTGACAGTATTTTTGGCTGCTACAGCGAGAGTTGATTCTCACTCCAACCTCAACCCCTGGGCAGGGCCTTAGCAGAAACCTGTCTCCGTCCATTAAAAAATCAAGAATACTAGCCAAGTTTGGAAAACAGCGGCTACCCTGCATTCAGTCATAACCATTCACTGTCCCTTTTCTCTTTTGGCTATTGCATACCTCAAAGCAGAATGCTAGAAAGCAAAGCTGTTGCTTAATCATGAGGGATAACAGAACTGACTTTAGATTTCATCCTATTCGAAAGGCTGATTGCATCTCTTATAGAATATAAACGACTATGTTTACATCATGAAAGGGTTCTGTAGTTCACCATAGCGAAAATGAGCTTGAATGGGGTAAAAAAAAAAACCGTTCTGCAAGAAGAAAATAAAGAGTATTCTGAGATGACCTGTGTGAGTTCCGCTGCTAGATAATTCAGGTTTAACGCCGGGAAACGTGATCAATGTATCCCGTCTTTTAGATATCTTTATCAGGAAAAACATTGGGATGGCGTCAAGTCCTCATTAAATTATTACTTCATTGATTTCATTAGTCCCATGCAAACCCAATCCAGTTTAAATTTAGCAGCATATTTTAACAACAGACGCTAACACTAGTATTCCTTCATCCATAACGTTAAATGCGACAACATTGAAGCGCTAGATCGCCTTCTTTCAAATGCAAACTAGGCACGCCTAGCGGAATGTGTTGTTTCTTTACTCTCGATATGCAAATCTCAATCGAGAGCAACGAAAATTCTACTTGGTTCTTTAGTTGTTCTTCACGCTTACCTTTTCAAGAGGGCGATAAAGCCAGCAAAGTGTACCTGTTTGAAGATGTCGTCGCAGAAATACAAGGTTAAAAGGTAGGTGAAATCTATAAAGCTCCAGTGCAAGGTTTACAATGTCGTGTAGTGATATTTACTGATGAAGAACAGCCTCAGTCAAATATGGAAGAGCAGCAGTACTCTCGGTATGCAGATATTTACGATAAAAAACTGGGTGAGGTAAAAGGAGTCATCACCGAAATTCCGATGAAATTTGTCAATTTGCACATTTAACCGACAAGTTTGCTAATTTTGCTTAAGCAAGTTAAGTGTAAATGTAGGGCTCTCAACTGATTAAAGAAAAAAAACCCATCACAATAACATCGATACAAAAGTTATCACAGGTCTTTTAAATTGATTTAGGAGTCATTGATCCGTCATGTTTAGACAAATTCAGTTCAATTAATGACTTAGCCAGGTTGCTCTTGATTAGCTTTCGATCATAAGTATATGGAGCAAAGCTGTTGTTTAAGATGTTTCGCTATGTTTGTATGCAATTCTTTATCAATAACAATTCTCATTATCTAAAGAAAAAGACAAAGAGACAGTTTGAGAAATCAACTTTGCCTTGAGACGAGCTTTGAACGAGGCCCCACAACGCATTCTTGTCACTTTCTCATCGGCATGAGTAATGAAGATAATCAATCAGAAAACTTTGTGATCCTGAATCGTCTTCATCAGTGTTTATTATTTTGCTTTGCTCCGAGCGCTCTTTCGTTGACGAGCTTTTAATACACTGAAGGTCAGCTAGCCTGAGTAAACTCCGCAGAACACCAGGAATCTGTCCACAGTTATTTGCCATTGCTTATGGACATAAGTTTTCGACTTTGAAGAATCATGTTTTTTTTTTTTTGCCTTACTGTATGCACAAGAAAACCATGAATCTCACATGAGAACTGTTCACTTAGGCTCAGTAGACTGTGGTTGGAATTTATAAACAGTTCATACATAGATAGTCAGTATTATTGTTATTATTCTAAAGGTAAGTGGCATTTTAAGTTAAAATAGTGATAATAAACTACAACAACTGGTTTCATAGACACTGACTTGCAGGGTATCAAAGATGTGTTAAGTAACAAGCAAATGTTCCAGGGTTTTCCAGAAGCGAAATGTTCAATGGACTGGAAACAAACAATTGCAATATTTACGAACAGATCACACTATGCCCTCATACTTCTATCTAATGTAACAACAATTATATCATATTCTTCCTCAATACATCACTAAAGGCTTTGGTCAGCAAAAAATCATTGTCAGGAGAAGGAAAACTGCGTATGCAGTCGATCGCAAGTAACTAATATATTTCCTCAAAAATCTAGTTTAGCATAATTAATGAAGCAAAGATGGTACTGACCGCAGATTAATGAAAAAGACTTAACTCCAAATATCATCACGCGACTTAATAAACTCTGCGAGCGATGCTAGGAGAAGACTGGACCTGAGACGATTAGCAAGTCTATCAATTTTTTTTTTTTAAGTTTTCATGGAACTGGTTAATTAAAACAATTATCAGCTCACTAGCAGAACGAGCCAATTTGACTGCCGATTAACTTTTTGATTGCCTTCTTCAAAAGCTGAGTAAATGATTTAGTTATGTTTAGTAAATACGTGTCATGATTCAGTTCCCTGCTCTTGCTGTTTTGCCTCAGCTCTCTTCTCTCTTCGTTGGTGTCATTTCTCTTCCAGAACATTATAATTAAATTCTAACTTTATCATGATTAAATTCAATTTTATCATAATTTAATTATACTATAATTTACGCGAGTTTTTGTCTTCTATAATTTCTTCTTACTCACTTTTTGAGAAAACATGTTACTTCTTCTAAATCCTTTGACTACGCTGTGCATTTTTTGTTCGTACTGGGTATTTATCTTCACTATCTTCGATTAAAAAGCCCTTTTTTCTAGCTGCTAAGCTGGCTGACTGTTAGAGATAACAAGCTCGAAAAATGAATATGAATTCAACTTGTACATTTTACTTCTTTCGATAGTGCTGAGGAATTTGACGAAGAATTCAAAGGGAAAGTGACGGCATTTAGCCGAGCACTGCGTGGATTGGAAGATAGAGCAAAGAAATGTGAATCTTTAAAGTTATTAGTAAGTAAAGTTTTCTATGTTTTGTTAACACACGAAAATTTTTGCTGTCCGGGACACCCCTCTGTCACAGACCTGATGGAACTTGGTTGTTCACCAGGTTTTCAACAAAAATTCTACCAGGGCAGACAAAAACCCTGAATTCTTCGCCAGGGAGGCCAATGACATTTTAAAATCTAACCATATATGTATATACATGCAAAACTGTGTGACCCAGTATTCAACATACTGTTTGATATATATGGCAAGAAACATATTGCATTAAATTTTGAAAGCAAGTCAATTGAGGCAACTTGTATATGAGTTGCTAATCAACAGTCAAAGCCATTTAAGCAATATTCTGAAAGTCTGTCTACCAAAGTATAAAAATAATTGACCTGCCTCGACATGCTACTATTCCAGTACTACAGTGTAGTACTTAGAACAGTCTTAGATAAACTTTTTATCACGCAGTATGTAAACAAGATGTCATTGATAACTCACCAAACATAAGGTTGCTTATCGCAATGATGTCATTGCTCCCGCAAGCTCTGCTTCTTCTTTGCCTCCGATCTTGATAGGCAAGGGTCTCTTCTGCCTCAACCGGTTCTAAGGTTGCCTCCTCGTCGTTATCTTCGTAGTTGTCGTCTGCATGGGGTGGTACCAATGCTCGTCTGAGTCGAGGGAATCCTAAAACTCTTGAGCTATTTCTTAAATTTCATTGTATGTCTCCACTGAGATCTCGTACGTGGTTTCCGTGTTACAGTTTCATCCAAGAACACAATCATCGCGTTGTCATCGCTTTCCCGCAGGATATGTGCGTATGCAATTGAAGCACCTGTCCAGCTGGGGTCTATGGCATAGACAATGTTTCTTAAGAGCGCTTCCCAAGCCCGCAATCCTTTTGTACAACAGAATAAGACATGTAATACCCGACCCTTTAAAAAGCTCTCATGTAACAGAAACAAGAACGGAATTCCAAACTTGTGACTTTTTCTTGCAGGGTAGCACGCCTCACCAGGGAAACTAAAATTCTACACCAGGAGGAAAAAAAATTCACCAGGGAGTTTTTAAAAAACCACCAGGTGCCAGGGAGGTCAAAATTCCACCGGGGAAGGCAAAATAACGCACCAGGTCGGATTCCACCAGGTCGGGTTCCACCAGGTCTGTGACAGAGGGGTGTTTTAGGGCCTTTATGTGAATGCACTCGTTGAAATATTTTTTTGCAGGAGAAGGAATCCTCCAAAACAATTTCTTACGAAGGTGGAGACCAAAAGTACATGCTTGATTGGCAGCCTTATTTGAATGACTGCAAAAGAAGATTGTCGAGGTATGAATCTTTAAAACTATAAACATCCATTTTAAGTGGCTGCCATTTTGGCCGATGTAGGCTTTCAGCGACCCCTTTATCGAAAACTATTTCAAAATTGTACGGTATAAAAATTGCTTTATCTCTTTATACTACTTTTTTTTTTTAAAAACTGACGTCATTGTTTAAATTTTTGCCCATTAGCAGTAGGGTTCAGCGATGTAAGGTATCCTGTTATACCCGAAGTGTGTTTCTTGACTCAGCCAAGGAATTACTCGGAAATAATTGCCGATACAAAAGTATCTGGGTTCCTTGATAGATGTGGGTGTGGATGATCGAGTCAGTGAATCGTTTTAAAATCGTATAGTCCCGGACTTGATGCAGTTGGTAGCGGTGCATTCAGAACCTCATCTGCATTTCCTTGATCCAATAAGTCATAGTTAAGGGATAGAACTGGACAAGATTTCTGAAGAGCTAATCAAGCTAAGTGAAAAATTGGAAAAGATAGTTTGAACTTCTAGAAAATAATTTATCAAGTCACCGAAAAGGGTGCACTTTTATAACAGAAACAATTGGTTCGAGTTTCTGCAAAAAAGCGACCTCATTGTGACAAGTGTCCAATAAAACAGTGAACGAGTCGCTCCATTTTTATTTTTTACTTTTTTTCTAAAGATCCTTGGAGAAATTAAAGGAGATCCAGAATCATAGAAAACAGAGGAAAATCTCTTTCATTGGTTCCATCAAAGAGGCTCTCCCTTCCTGGTCGAAAAAGAAAACTTCTAAACATATTTTGCTTTATCAGCTGATTAATGACACAGATGACTGTCAGGTAAGTCTACTCTGAACCTCAGGATAACTGACTTCTTAAATGCAAGGCGTCATAATGAAAGGGAAAATAGGAAAACTTAGGTAAAATGTTATTTTTTCCCATCACCGATGTCAAATAATAGCATTGAATCAATTGCCTTCCAAGATCTTCCTTCAATGCTCAGGTTTTATGAGGCATTCTGATGCTTGAGGTAAATGACTTTTGTCATGCTTTCTGATCATTTTCATTCTTTATTTGTCCATTATATTTATCTTTCATATATTCGTTTTGTTCCGTTAATATTTAAATTCTCATTCAGTTAAACTTTCAGGCAGCAATAACATATAAAGATATCATGGTATCCTAGGGACATAACCTCTATGTTTTCGTGTTGTTAAATGTACTCAATTGTATTTCACAATATTGCTTGAGTCGTGCGTAGTGCAATTTGAAACCATTCATAACATTACAATTGGCCAACGGATCATGAAATGTGGAAGCTCCTCGTGCTTTTTTCTATAATATTGTAAACAAAAACATTGACCGACTCTTCCCAGCACGTCAGTGGCATATTGCTCGAGAAACTTTACAACACTCTGGAAAATTCCTTCATTTGAAAACATTGCTATTACAAACAAAAATAAGGCTTTAATTTTTTTGAAAATATGTAAGAAATTAGTGTCTTAAGCAATTTATGTTATATATTGAGAGGGTGTGGTACTGAAATGCCGTATTGTACCTCCTAACCTATTAACGCATTCTTATTGACCAATAAGGATGAAGATATTATTCGTTAAGTGTGCAAGAAATTTTTTCATCGCCACATTAATCTCTCTCCATACAGAACCTTCTGACGGACATCGTGAACCAAATCAAGCCGGCAGATGACCTCACAAGTCTGGCCAACAAAATATTTCAAGAACGAGACTCTAATCAAAACGATGAAATATCAAAAGACCTGGAAGGCATAACGATCAGGTGGAATTCACTTTGTCAAGATGTGATCAACAAAAGTGGCAGGTAAAAGTGATTAGAATGATAAGCTGTAAAATTCTTTTTTTCTACTTCGATGTGATCGAAAAAACGTGACGTTTGGAAATAAATAGGAAAAATAGCTTGCTAAAGTGATACCTTTTGAAGGAAATTGGGTGCTGAATTTAAGGTTAAAGACTGCTCAAGCAATCTATGATAAGCCGCGAGTAGGTCAACTTAGTAGTGCCTAGAAGTATGAGCCGTGATCGCAAGATGGCCAGCGGGCAAGATAGCTCAGTAGACATCTACGAGGCCTGAAAGCGGAGAGAGATAACGAGAAAGATGACTCTGCTGCAACCCACTTTTCTGCCCTGTAACTCAGCGCTAATTTAAGCCAGCTCTTGCCTGATAACTTCCAGGCAACAAAATGATTATGTAATGGTATATGGTTATAGTTAAATGGTTATGTGATGGGTATATCCATCATCAGTTGTGCCGGGAATGGAACAACGTGTGTGTATAGATTTTGTGAAAGGATGATTGAACAATAAAGTAGAACAAGCTCATTCAATATTTACTGTGAGAGATGAAATCTGGCTTATTGCATTTCCAAGCTACCAATTAAAATTCTGAAAACCCTTCTCCTTTCAGTCTCGAATCTGTTGGTTTGGAGGTTGATCGTGAATACAAGAACCTGAATAAGTGGTATGAGAAATATGACACATTAAACACCTGGCTGTACTTTAACGAAAAGGTTCTGGACGAAAAAAGCCCCGGGAACACAATGGCTATCATCAAGGAACACTTGGAGAAAAATCAGGTAGTTTTCGAAAAACAAAACTTAGCAATAACATTGAAAACAAAAGACAAAAGCAGAAACAAACAATCACAGAAAACAAACGATATTGCAAAAACAAAACTGCGAAGTATAACTTGGAAATCAAATGTACTCAGCCTCCCCACCCCCTACGCCCTCCGCTTCCCGCTCCCCGCTCCCCTCTCCTCGCCTCTCCCCATGCCCCCAAAAGAGCAGCAATTTTAAAAGTTTTACTGCAAGAGCAGGTCACAAAGATTACAACTGTCCGTTTTCTGAGAATTCCAACCGTAAGGCCATTTCTCCATTTGAAAGAAATAACGAAATTGACAACATCTTCCTGACAATTGTTAACAACTAAGCAAAAAAAAACTCTCGCGGAAGAATTAATGAATGTGCTTTATTCTAGGGCCAGCTGAAGAATGTGAAGGATCGCAAACCCAATCTGGAGGAAGTAACCCAGGAAGCTCACTCACTTTTAGAAAGTGGCCGTTTAGATATGGGAGATGCAGAGAGGGTGGAGCGTTACAAAGAAGAATTGGACACCAGATACACAGCACTCATTGACAGGCTCCTGGCAACCCAAAACAGGTAACGACTTCTTGGCGAAAATAGCTGGCACGCAATGAGTTCAATCGATTATGAGCTATTTCCATTCTTTGGATATTTCAAAGTTTTTGTTTTTTCTGACCGGAATCCACGTCCCTTGTGTTTTCATTCGTCTTCACATTTGTCATCTCGAATCACTAAATCGAACAAAAGAACTGGAATTTAAAGGAAGCCTCTGATTAAAAAAATCACACATTGCTCCAACTCAGAAGTGTCATTTTGAATAACTGATTTTTTTCTGAGCGGCGACAAGGTCTGCTTGCACTGTCAGAAAATAATTTGGAAAAAAGGGCGATGGTACCACTTTTGGAAGACTGATTTAATTATAACCATTCAACCCCTTTAGAGTGATTAGCTTTCAATTTATCCATGGAATAATAGCATCTTAAGAGTGAATGGAGCTCCCTAAGAGTAATTGGCTTAGAGGACTTTTGGTGGGATCATAAGGTTTTCAGGTGGAACCGAGCGGGAAATTAATCGTTACTAATTGAGTCAAAAAGGGACGGTTAGAAAAAATCGACTGCCAATCAACTGCCAAAAACAGGTGGGGGGGGGGAGGGGGGTCATAAGAATGATAGAGAGCCTTAGGTGGGATGAGGTAAATTTATCGTGTCACAAACAAAATACTTCTTCTGCGCTTCACAATCCTCCCTTCACCCCCCCCCCCCCACCCCTCCAGGCTTTAAATAACTATTTCCTTTTAGGAAACTATTTCCTTTTATCAGTCTTTGTGTCAAAATTATATGTTATGTAAAATTAGGATACAAGGTTATTTAGAGAGCCAGATGCTAAATGTTAAATGTTGTCAACAGGTTACATAGCAGCATGCATGAACTAAGGAAGAGTCCTCAAGAAACGGTAGAAAAGACAGAAAAGACAGAAACGGCCATCGTAGAGGCTTCCCTAGAACCCAACCACAAGGTATGAACTAGGCTGTGCAACTTATCCTTATCAATGTGTTAATCCCAAGATCATTCCGAACTGTTTGCATTTCATTTTAGATTTCAGTTCATATTACGCACGTATTTACATTGGTTCTTTTTCAAGATCTGTTGGAGGATACTCGCATAGATGACGTTACCATTAACACCATTTAAATTTTTTACCATTTAAAAAAATTGCACCCTATATTGCCGTGGGTCTGTAAACGAACACACCTCATGTGCCCCTTTTTGGTTCTTATTACATTTTGACATTATCTCTATTACTGAACAGACGAATGGCAACATGGAGGCTATCTTTCATTGATATAACAAGCTGAATTACTTACGCATTTTGATTGGTTCTTCCTTATGATCTGTTCGAAGACAGACGCAAGATTACGTCACCAGTAACAATTTCTTGCTCAGTTCTTTATTGTATAAAACAGATAGACTTCAAATTGCCGTTGGTCTGTTCAGTAACACATCACAGAAGACGCCATAATGTGGTATGACATCAGTGACGCAATCGTCTGCGGCTCGTGTGCCACTTTTTGTCCTTTCCACATTTTGACGTCATCTCTGATCTATTACTGAACCGATGAACGGAAACATGGATTCTATTTGTTAAGTAGTTCCTTTATTGCAGCATATTCACTTTACAATGCTTACTCTCCCTCATTTCAAGCCACCACCAAAGATCATTTCACCATTCCATAAAGAAGATGAAACTAAAAGCAACGAGCAGAAAGTACAAGATTCCATGGCAGTAGTGAAGAAGACTATTACACAAGAAGACAGGTGGATTCTAAGAACTAGGACAGAGGGTGGTAAAGAGAGGTTAGTGTCTCCTCAAGTAGAGGTACATTTTAATGTTATGTTCGAGACAGAAACTGAGACCATGGCATTTTTCGTCATTACGCGAGGGAGGTTTTAGTGGTCACGAGGGAAGGGGTTGATTTCCCCCTGGGAAATTTTCAGAAACACTTAATGATTGGTAGCAATGATAATGATGATAAAGATGCATTTATATAACGCTACCTCCATATCAATATGCTCTTATGCGCTTTATACTGCTCTATATGGTACCTTGGTCGCACTGCATTGAGCAGTTTACAATTTTTGAAAGGAAATTTAGCAGGTGCCCTAAGCCCAGACCAAAACACGGGGGACTGGGTTGCCTACTCTTCGTGAGGAGTACGAGAGTTCTTTAACGTCCCCTACTAACCAGTACAGAGAAGATGCATGAGAGGGGGCTGGGCCTACAAGTTATCGTCCTTGTTCGAGACATATGACGAGAATGTCTAGCGCATTTTCATCAGATGTTTTAAGAACCTGAGTATTTTTCAGGTCTGTGGCTTGAACCTTCGACCTCATTCAGTGCAGTGCTGTAAAACTTATCTCATTATCATTCATCAATTAGAATCCACGAGGAGACCATGAAAGCATTTGAATCGTCGCTAGACGTATGTTGGAAGTCACTCAATGACCTGGACGAAGAATCGCTACAAAAATTTTCTGCTGTTGGGTCAAACATCAAAGAAGTTAGGGAGCAGCTCGATGAAATACAGGTACCTTAAAACAACAACAACAAAATTACCATACAAGAAGGAAAATTATTAAGAACCTATTGTGTATCATAAAAACTTTGGGCTTTTAACATCTGAAACTTTTTAAGTTGTCCCTAATTAAGGCCCCCCCTTCCCATCCCCCGCTAAAAGAAGATAAAAAAATTGGAAAAAACTGGACAAGAAACCGGGAAACAGAGCGCCGCAAAAGTTAACTAACTAGTGTAGAACTCAAAGATATAGGAGGGGGGATTGGGTAGGATAGGCTTCTCGTCTTGCTGCCACCTGGACAAAAAAAACATATTAAGGTTATTTTAATCGGAAAACAAAAAAGTATAAGGCAACGTGTATATATTCTAGATCCGAGAAAGACGGGAACCATTTAAAAGAGAAATAAGAAAGTGATGCATAATGTCATGCTATCCGCTGCTTGTCTTAAATTCAGAATTAAATACTAAGTACAAAACTGTAATCCCTTTTGCCATAATTACATTCCCACCGGTTGCTTTCGAAATTGATGATTCTTGTTGTAAAAGGTCCCTTCCTACATGGGAACATAGTAAATGATCCGACCTCACTCAATCCCACCACAAACAAGAACCTGCCGACACTCGAATCCCACGAGGATCTCTTTATTGACCGTGGTTCGACTAATATTCAACATCTTTATTGGCATTTGAACCATTTTCCAGGATCTGGAACAAAAGATGTCCAAGGAAGATGCTTCATTTCGTTCGGTGAAGGAAACATTTGAAGCAACTGAGGGTAAAAATTTGATGAAGCAAGAGGCTCGCGATAGGCTGCAAAGAAAAGTTGACGATTTGAATTCCAGATGGGAGGAAATGTGGCGTTCCCACGACGTTAACAAAGACCGGTACATGTCACTTGACTTCTGTAGGCCCGGAAATATATTTTTCTAGTGATAGGTGGTATTTGATAAAAGTGGATGAAAATGCGGTGTTATGTCCGCTATAGCTAGCTAAAACCTTCGAGCCTACTCTGGAGCATAGGAGGTTTTCAGACGGAATGACTCACTCAAATAGACTATACCAGCTAACTTTGATTATTACACTGATATCTTACTGAGTAAATGTCACCGTCTTATACGTTAGGGTATCGTAGACCAGGATCTCTCTCCCTGGCGGTAAGGAAAAGTGCCCTGAGGATCTAAGTTGATCACGCACAACACCAGTTCACGTTCTGTTTTAAAAAAATTTGGTCTATTTTTTCTCTTTTTTGTTGTCTGATAATGCAATATCTCTCTTTTCCAATTAAACCAAACGCAAGGAAAATTGAACAAAGGCAGGGAAAAAAGCAATTGCTATCACCCTCTGTGATTCAAAGTTTGGAAACGACAGGCTTTCTATCATGGATATGATTTACTTTTAACATGACTTCTCGTTCACCATTTTTAAACTTAATGCATATTCTACAGCTTGGTACAAGCCATTTTGATCATGGGTGGCCAGTGGATGGGAAGAGTGAATGAAAACCTTGACGATCTGGAAGAGGATATCAAATCAATTGATATCAAAGATGGCGACTGGGAATCGTTGCGTAATTCAGAACAGAAACATAAGGTGAGAAAACCGTTAGTTTGGCCATGGTCATAAGGGAGTTGAAATTGACTGTATTTTCAGTTAAATTAATCGTAAAATTCCAGTGCGACTCGGTCTGGCATAACTAATAGTGCTTCGGGGCAAACATTTCTTCGCTGCGGAAAAAGTATTAGGCCTTGAACAATCCGAGCCAGCGAGAGGTCTACAAAGGGGCCACACACTGAGCTAGTACCAGACCCCTTTCTTCCTGTCTCAGCTCAAATCCTCGTGGCTGGAACGGAGAAACGCCTATCTTCCAATGCTGATAATAAGGGCCTGCTCACAGGCTAGACTCGGTCTTGTTAATTAGCCGTTGATAATTGCGATCGTAATGCTTCTCTAGAAGGCCCACAGTAAGTGCTGTAAGAGACACGCAGAAAGGATTTCAAGAGTCTGCCAAACGATCATATGTGCCAACGATCAATAAAGAAGACCAAGTCGCGCTGCAAATTGTTCAGACATTTTAGACTATTGCTTATTGGCTACGAAGAGAATAATTTGCTCCTTGCATTTCTGTTTATCTTGTAACTGTTCTGCAGAGATTCCTTAATACAGCTGTTCCAACTTGAAAAGTGTATTCCTTGACTTTTCGAAATTAAATGTCTACTGGACATCACTCTTTATGTTCGAACGAGCTAAGCTTCCAGCTACATAAGATAGCTATATAAAATGATTAATAGGGAATTGGGTTGGGCTTTATCCGGCTAACAATGACGTCCTGTCTGCGCTTAACTTTTTAAAACGAATCGTGTTTTCACCTGAGGAAACGGCCACTGTTGTTTACACTGAAAGTTTTGATCTACGACAGCTAATGATTTTTTGAGGTTCCCAAGGAGCATTTCCTGTCTGTAAACAACCGATGTAACCGTAGAAACTGGCTGGTCAAGTGACTAGTAGATGCGATCTACAAATTGTCCACTTTGAGCCACTTAACAACCTGTTAGAATAATTTGACAGCACCTTCCATAATGTTTAATTTTGACCTATCAGGAAATCATGGACAAGATAGGGTCTTATGAAGTTTCGGTAGGCGGCGCAGTGGATGTCGCCAGGGAGGTTCAGCGGCGGGATCTAGTGACCGAGGAAACTGGTGAGACTATTACACATGAAACAGGGGAACTAGAGGACAGGCTGGAACGACTAAAAGCTGAAGCAGAGGACAAAAAGAAAAGGTTTGGTGCAAGAGAAAACTACTTTTACTTACATGGGGAATCCTTCATGAGCACATCTTAACAATACGATAATTTAAGAAAATTTCAGTTAGAGCAGTTTTCAAATGAGTTTTGAAAAAATAAAACCAAAGTAATAACAATAGCCAATTTGAGAATGTCGACGTAATCGATAGCCAATGAGAACTCAAGATAAAATTAAATAGCCAAACTGCATTAAAAGCGGAAAAACGCCAATGACCAAGTCATGATTGGTTTTAGTTTGAATTTGATTGATTTAGAAAGCGGTGCGAGTTTTCAGAGCAAAGTTAAGCAAAAACAAAACAATAATGAATTAATTTCGACACCCACTGCTCTAATTTCGAAAAGTAAGCTGAAATTACATTACTTCCTCTTCACCTCTCTATGACAGGTCCCGAGAAAAATCATCACACCATCTGAGCCAATAAAATAAGAAAAAACAAAACCAATTGCACTTTAGCCAGTCGTGTTTTATTGCGCTTTAAGCAGTTCCTTTGTCATTTACTCTGGTATCTCATTTGAATATATACCTTCGTTCTAATTGGCTGTTGTGAAACTTTCGTTTTGATGGCACGACCCTCAACTAAAACGCATTCTACCTCTTAGGATTTCAGAGTCCTTGCGTAAGATTGAGCACTCCACTGCTGTTCAAGAGGTTATGGTGCCCTCCAGTGTGTCAGTTGCTCACTCTGCTCCCGATCAGATTAATGGCGATTCTGACGAAGGATTTGTGGAACCAAAGCGACACTTTTTTCAGAGAAAAGTTACCTATGAGGTAAGAAAATAAATTCGAGGCTAAAAACAAACGAATTACTTCCAAGTGAGATGTCAAACCATACCGCAAATACAGCCGAGATAGAGCGGTTGTCATAAAGGTAAATTAAATAAATGAATATCATACAGTCTATTTTTGTTTTTTTCTTTGTTTATTTTTATTGTGTAGCTTTGTCAATGCTTGTTTCATGCAGCAAACTAATTTTACACATTTTTAGTCAATCATAACCAAGAAGATGAAAGAAATGAAGAAAGAAAGCAAGGCAATGAATGAATGGATGGACGAGACTGAAAAACTTGTGGGTTCACTTCGAATAGATATGGATCCAAAAAAGGCTTCCAGGGTGCAGCAGAAAATTGACGTAAGTAGAGCAACAGCCTTCTAAATGATCAAACTTAACCCTTAAACTTCCACAAGTGATAAAGACAGAATTTCTCGTTACAGCATCAACGCAACATCAAGCAGACAAGTGATGAGAATTAACAAAACTTAATATAAAACTAGGGGATAATATATAGGTTGATCCAATACCAAGTTCTCCGAAGTAACACCGCAAGAAATTGTATGGCAGACGGTAAGGAGTATTACTGATGAGATCTAAGGAGTGAAAGGGTGAGGCACCGATGGTCAAAATCCATGCAGCTACCTAGAAAAGGTGATCACATGTTTCGATACGTAGTTACCAAATTTATAATTCTGGTCGATCAGCAAACCGTTTAATTTGAATTTCCATGCGAAATTCGAAATTTCTGGTTTATCTTCCGTTTTTACCCTACTGACTGGATAATTGGCCTCTTAAGGAGAGGTTCATCAACGATTGGATGCATGGTTGATTGGATGGAGCGTGGGAGGGATGAACGGACGGATGGACGGACGGATCGATCGATTTGAGTTACTAGTTATAACTTCTGTGAGTTACTTTGACATAGTTCTGCTATGACACAGAACTTTACCTGATCATTTCAGGCCCGATTGGAAGAGGTTAATGAGAAACAGTCAAAGGTAAACCGCGTCATCCAGCTTAGCAAGGAGATTGAGAACGAGACCATTGACCCAAACGTCAGTGAACCTTTTGTGAAGGAAGCCAAGGCTCTTGAGGAAAGGTGGGCCAAGAACAAGGACTTGCTCGAAAATCATGGAGAGACAGATGCTGCCAGCAAAGCTTCATCTGGAAGCTGCTGTATTCTGTTCTTGAAAAAACGATTGTTACCAGTTTGGTCGGTCAATTAACTCTAAATCGCAAGAGATATATTCAATTACTTTCAAGGGAGCTTCTGATCATAAGAGATGGACGTACAATCGATTAAACATTTAATCAAACAATTCTGAGAAAGGCTCCGACGAAGGGCTAACGCTCGAAACGTCAGCTTTTGTAATCGTTACGGTGGCCAATTTACCATTTCAACTTTGCTGATATATCCAAATTAATTCTGAGAAACGTTACGTAAAGTTTAAGTTAAAACTTATTTCCTTCACTACTTGAGGCTTGGTTCTTAAGGGATTAGAAATTTGACTGCACCTTTACACTAACACTAGTGTTAGCTAATACAAAACTATTCTGTCCTATTAAAGAAAACGAGCAATTGAATCCATTTAAATTCTTTGCTATCTGTGCCTGGCTTTAAGCACTGATTGGCACAATTGAGT
The DNA here is from genome assembly GCF_964205215.1 of Stylophora pistillata. Classification (NCBI taxonomy): domain Eukaryota; kingdom Metazoa; phylum Cnidaria; class Anthozoa; order Scleractinia; family Pocilloporidae; genus Stylophora; species Stylophora pistillata. The sequence goes on along the minus strand of NC_142526.1, from coordinate 22,415,052 downwards.
TAAGTTGAAATCATTGTTTTTTTGTTTTTATGTTTTGTTTTGTTTTTTTTTATCTTATTTTGTTTAAGGGGCCCCAGTGACAGGGATCATTTATAACGTCAAAAAATGTTACAAGATTTTATCGCGCAATTAAGATGTTAGTCGCGGTAAAAGCAAGGAAAGCTTGAATTGAATTTACTAGTAGAAAAATATATATTGGCTAATTCATTATAGATATCACGCTTAGTTCAATTACGAATTCGTAAAATTTGGTTGTTTAATTGATTACGTAAAAGAAATGCTCCAGTAATGAATAGCAAAATTATTTGAAGAAAATGGCAGCTGACTAGGACGTCAGAGACATGTATTCAAAATATGAAAAGTAGGTGCATGCATAATGGTCTAAAATATTGTAATTTCGTTGTTTAAACTGGAAAAATACGGTAGGTTAAGTCGGAAAGGGTTGAATAGAGTGTGATCTCTGGTCAGAATTGATTTAGAAAATGTTAATGTCAAGGCGATCACGCCAACAAAATATAATTTGAAAGACGTAAGTAGTATTTTTACGTGAAATTCACAAGTTTCTCACTTTATATCTGAACTTTACAGTCTGCCCTCTACGTTACTTTCAATCTACCTTATGTAATCCGCATTGCCAGCAGAAGCTTACTGAAAAACCTATGTTGACATGAAATACGGACAGTAGCTTTTAGGGGGCATACCTATTGTGATGCACATGCACCCGTAGTAAGTTTGATCTGTAAAGAGATTTGCTGAACAGAAAACGACGGGTAAAAAAGATCAGCGAAGAAAATTATTGAATTATAAAATCAACGAATGTGTTCGATTTAACCCAACGCAATTGACCAAAAAAAGTGTTATAAACTTTCCTGTTATCTCAATTGACACTTCAATATCATTAATTCATTTCCTTTCTCGCTTACGTCTGTTAGCGCCATTTCATGTTTCCATTACCCTCTCCTTTTGCACTTATTTTTTCGCTTTTTTAGACAAAGCGTTCTTGCAACTCCCGCACCAGCCTGCACAACCAAAACAGAAACACTGTTCGAGACCCGCACGGAGCAAATCCTCAGCCACTTTGGGGGATTCGGGATGCGAAAGAATTACGAATGAAAGGGACAGGTCATTTGAGAAAAGGCTTCGCCGTAATGCATGCACTTTGTTGAGATGGGAGAGAGTGCGTAACAAGTTCGCAATCGCTAACCGAGCCGCCACACATTATCTGGGTGGGAAAAGGCGGAAAAAGGACTGGGAGATATTGAGCCCCTCTCTCCCTTCCTATTTCCTTCCACTTATTTATATTTCCATCTTTAATATGCTTTTTGTCTTTGTAAAATTGCCTCAAGAGGGTGGCCTAACATTTCACGAGGAAATTTTGGGCACTCGCCCACTAAAAACACACTTAGCTTGCATTGGAATATTTGCTCCTTCCGAACTATCTTCACTTCTCGATAGATGAAGATTGCATTCAAAACCCGTTGAAGAATATGATACGAGATACCTAGAAGTTCCACAAGTGCGATAAGGCCTGAATCATGGCAAATTTGAAACTTTTATCCAAATAGTGAACAAGGGAAGATATGAACAAGCTTCTAAAATAAATCCTTTTCTTTGATTTTGTTCAACTTATCTTTTTCCCAACAGTCCAGTTTTTTCGACTCTTTCTTCCAATCCCCTTCTCTTCATGTTTCAGTATACTTGATTTCTTAAAATTTAACACCAAGTTTGTTGTCAACTCGTCACCTAGTGTATTGCAAGGAGAGCGTTCTGCAACCTCTCTATTTCATATTCAAGCTAGAAGTGATGTATAACACCAGGAGAAAATAACTGTTTTCTCTTGCAGCTGACAGCAAGTTTTAGCGCTAGCACTTGCCACTAAGTTTCTTGGATCTTTATCTGCGTCCTCAGGTCTGAATTTTCCGCAGTTCTGCACACCTAAAATAATTCTTTAAGACAAAAACCCATTTCTCGCAATTCCATTAATTTTGGTATGTTTATGCGCAAATTCACACAATTTTTTCGGGTAAAAGAGTAGGGGTCAATGGCTTTGTGAATAATACGGCTCTTTGTAAAAGAGAGATGCTGCTTTCCGTTTACGGGTAATGAAAATTCTTGCAATGGTCCCTTTATTTGGTGCCCTAAGCGTTTATTCCCTGCATTTGATGCCACTAACAGTATTCACACTGGAACACTGATATGCGAGGGCCACTTATTGTTAGCTGATAAAAATGACAGAATTTGTCATATGGAGGGGTATATTACACCAACAAAGGTACATGTAGGTGCAAAATAATTATTTTATTTTCAAAATTCACATAGCATGATTTTAAATTTACCCCACCCCTTGTAAATTGTATATTCCTTTTTAGTTAGCAGCGTAGGAGAGGCAGTGAAAGTGACACTTTGTCTAGTAATAACTTGCAGAACAGGTTAAAACCCTTAGGGACGAAAAACATTAACTGGCAATAAAACAGAAAGAGATTGAAGAACATAAACTGCTTTTTTAGAAAAAGCAGTTTATGCTCTTCATTGAGGTGATATCCACTTCATTCATGCAACTTGAGAACCAACATCCAGTACGACCAACACTACTTGGCATATGTGCACAGGCTTACTTGACATACAAGAAAAATTGCATGCTGTGATAACACCTCGAAGTGTTGACAACCTTCATCGTAGTGTTCCAATAACAAGGAAGAATGGTTTGGTGCAGCAATGTAGAGGGCGCATCCATGTGCCGTCCATACTTCAACTCTTTTCTGTGGCATTAAGGAATGTTCGATTAAGAGTGTATTTAGTTTAAGAAACAACAAAAACAGTTTACCTTTAATGGCGGGAAGCTCTACGCCTGGCCAATCTTCTCTTAGTATGGCAAGAATCTCTTCGTATTCCTTGTTTTTCGTATTACGGTTGTTATATTTCTCGCTGCGAATATTCCACAAACTTTCCCTATCTCGCAATGACTCTACTAATAAGGAAAGAAGCGCATCTGTCCATCTACAAGATGTACTCGAGGAAGCCGCCATGCTGGATGCGCAAATGTTAGGGACTTTAGGGACTGGGTTCTACAGATGACGTTGAAAAAATTATCACATTTTATGTGGCGTCTCGTCTACACGGACAATTTTTTTTTGATGTGATCATTTGACTTGTAATCACGGGTTATTTTGTTGAGTTCATGGTGTAGTGGATCTTTTCGAAGGAAGCCAGAATGTCCGTCTTGTTGAGATGAGGAGGTTTGATAGAGAAACCTAGTCCATTCTTTAGAAGTTCAAGTTTTTTTTATGTGGCAATTTTTATTTGCCACATAAAAACTAACACGCCAGCTTTTCAGCAAATGCAGTTGTCACATAAAAATTGGTCATTTTTCATTATCTACACGGGCATATAAAAATTGCCACTTAAAAATTGCCACTTAAAAATTGCCACTTAAAAATTGCCACTTAAAAATTTCCACTTGAAAATTGTCATATAAAAATTGCTCGTGTTGACGGGGCTATATTAGGATTCTCTTTATCCTCTGTTTCTATAATATCTCGCGCACTCTTCGAATTCTCTCTTTTAGATTGTTTTCCTAATATCCCATGCATTTAAAGATGTTGCCTTTATTTGATTGATTGTTAATCGCCCGCGCACTTTTAGGATTTTCTTTCTTTCAATTGTTTCGTTAATACGTTTTGCACTCTTACATTTTTCCTTTTAATTCGTCTGTTTCCTTTGCATCTCATCTCTTTGCATTCACTGTTAGAATTTCCCTTTGTTTGACTGTTTCGGTAGTATCTTGTCGGCAAGCGTTTCGATTTCTTCTTTGTTCGATTGTTTTGTTAGGATCTCGCGCACTCTTAGAAATCGGTTTTTTGGATTGTTTCTTTAGTAACTCGCGCACTTTTAGATTACTCCTTTACCCGATTGTTTCGTAAGTATCTCGTGTACTCTTAGAATTCATTTTATGTGATTATTTTGTTGATTTCTCGAACACTCTTTGAGTACTGGTTTATCCGATTGTTTCGTTAGAATCTCGCAGAATTGTCTCTTATTTGATAGTTTCATCAATATCTCGGGCACTCAGAGAACTCTCCTTTATTCGATTGTTTGATTGGGCCATTTTGAAATTCCCCTCTTTTTTTGTCGGTTTCTTCCCTATCTCCGTACTCTCGGACCCTTCTTTATTCCATTGTTTCTTCAGTACCGGTATTTTGCGCACTTTTAGAGGTCTCTTCTACTCGATTGTTTCGTTAATTTCTCGCGCAGTGTTAGAATTCCCCTTGATCCGATTGTTTCGTCAGTGTCTGGCGCTCTTTAAGAGTCCTCTTTTATTGGATTGTTTTCGTTAATAAATTGCACTCTAAGAATTCTCCTTTACTCGATTGTTTTGTTTGTATCTTGCGAACTTTTAGAATTTTCTTTTTTTTCCCTTTGTTTCTTTAGTATCCTGCTCACTCTTAGATTTCACCGCTATTCGATAGTTTCCTAAAATAACTGGCGCACTTCGATTGTGTAGTGAGTATTTCGCTATTTGGCTACCATATGGCGATATGTTACACATTTTGGTAGCTGACTCACCATGTTTTGAGGTTTTACAGATTTCTTTTGATTGGACCTTTCTTTTTGTCACGCAATCACCTTCTGAGCCATTTCGCGGCCTGGGGCGTGAATCTTTAGTCACAATTTGAACACGCAGTTGGTTCAGTTATAATACTTGCGAAACGTCGTTTTGAAACCTCATCTTGTGTCTGTTGCAAAAATGCATATGGTTTACTTTTAGATTCTAGTTTTTGTGCGCTGGCTAACTCTCGACTAGTCATTTAAGTTTTACTCTAATCACCCTGAAACGATTCTAAAACATTTTAAACTAATCTTAATGAACACAAACACAGCATCAGGAGCGGGCATCTCGTTTATTGATGCAGGATACAGCGAGTTTTACGAAGTATTTCGACGACGATATTTACACTCTTCGAAATTTACCAAGTTCAAAATTAGCTAGCATCTGGCCATCCCATGGTGACTAAAGAGCTATTCAAATTTTCGACACACCTTTCAAATTCCGTAAACTCATTTGAATTACAAATAATTTTTAAAAGTTAATATTCGTATTTGCGATCAGTCTTGCACGTGGAAAGAGCGTAAAAAGTTCAAGAAATCTCAGCGTCCTTTGCAGCTTTTCTGGGGTCACAAAACATATCACTTTCACTTTATAGCCGGTTTAGATAGCGTGTATTTCTTTCTTTGTTCGAAGTTGTTAAATAGAGTAGCTCAAATTCCACGTCGAGGAATGAGGAGTGTCACTCTATCTCGACTTTTCTTGCGGTATACAACTCAAGTGTAAGTACATATTCAATAGAGGTACAAAGCTTCGCCGTTGCCTTCGCCAAATAAGTTCAAATTGTAGAGTAGGATACAAAAAGGAAAATCATATCGTGCACGGTAGAGAACAAGACTACTCCCTAACTGCAGCCGCCACGACAGCCGCCATGACAGCTCTTATTGCAGCACGAGACTTTTTGAGAATCAGTGAGATTGGAAATTTTTACTTTGAGGTTAGGTTATTGATAGCTTGTGTAGTTATTTATCGTTTTTTATTCTGCATGCAATTATTTATTCTCACAGAATGTCAAAATAAGATTTGCTATAAACGCACTTATTGCTTCCCTGACTCTCAACCACCGCCGTAGCACCAAACGAGTGATCGTGAAAACGTATTGACGTACAATATTTTAAGGAAATAGAGGACTTCAGTCCCCTTCTTTAAGAAATGGTGCTGCAAATGGAAAAAATTCTTGTTTTATCTCAAGTTTAGTATAACATCAGATATCTCGCGCGTGTTCGAAGCTGAATCGAAGCCGTTTAAACCCGGCTGGGTCATGTGCTGGGGCTTGAAAATTCAACCACACAGTGCCTTTCTCCACCGAGGAATATAAATTGTCGAAATAGGTAGCAATGAACTCACAGATATCGCAATATGCTTCACTAGCTATGGGAGTTAGTTTGGTGTGCATGGGTTGACTTTTATCTCGAATCAATTTGAGAAAATTTCGAATGTGACGTTACTTCACTACATTAAAATGGTAACTTTTAAGATCTACACATCGATCTTTATTATTCACAGTGAACTGAAGTGCCTGTTCGTACTTAAGAAGGATAACCTATACTAAATTTCGAAATCGATTCAAACTATATCTTATATTTTAGTTCTCTCTTCAACACAACGTCAAGCATAGGTTGAGAACATCTCAAAATAAGAGAATCGTGGAAGGAAAGAGAAACTGGACAACGTTCAACGTGGTCAGCACTTCAATTTTATTTTATAAGAATTGAGTAACTGCATCTGTGCGTCTGATTTGCTTTGAGCGCTTAACCCTTTCACTCCTATAATCTCATTAGTAATTCTCCTTCCTGGATGCCATTCAATTCCTAAGATTTTAATTTGTAGAATTTGATTTTGGATCACTTGTCTGTTTGATATCGTATCAATATTGTAAGGAGATCTGTCCTGGTCACTTGTAGAAATTAACACTTCACACCCTAACATCAGTATGCATATTCTCCATACTGTTCTCTTTACATTTCCTAATGTACTGACAAGGAGAATTTGTTTAACAATCAAGAGCTTCTTCAGTTGGTAATCCTTTCCTTACTTCTCATGACCTTGATGTGTGATTCAGGGGTGATATTAGATATTTTGGTTTGATAAATCAATCACTTTATTTCTGTTGATAGCAAAACATTGGTGTCAAAAAAATACGTAATGGCTATCGTGCATGAAAATCCATCTAACCTACCCATTGTGGCGACGGTTTAGTCTATCAAATATTCCCTTAATTTAGGTACGCCTTAAACTATTATTGTCATGGGTTTATCTGATAAAAAAAATTATCCGTTATGTTGTTCTTTCGAAACAGAAGAAGTGATACAATTTTCAGTTATCGCTTGTATTTGTCTAAAGAAAGGTATGCATGTGTTCTTATCACATTGGTTTTTTTTTTTTTTTTTCTCTTGGGACAGTGTAAAGCATACAATGAAAACAAAAATCTGGAAATCAAGAGATACAAGGGAGGAAAAAGAAGAGAGCAGAGTCCAATAAGGTTTGTTTTTCAGTTTGTGACGACTTCTATAACTTGCAAGGCTTGTATAGCTTGTAAGGTTGGTTTGCCTGAAACACCAAAAGTTTGATTTTGTTTACGTTTCGTAAACCTGAGCGGAATTATGCATAGAGATTAATGTGGCTGTTTATCAATCGATTGTTACAAGCTCACTGGGATATTTTGTGAGACCACGAATAACACTTGGGATCGAACTTTGGAGATCACCGACTAATATCGACAGATTGTTAGACCCAAAATCTTACACTACTGAAAGTTGAGACTTTGACGAGACCAAAAAGTGAACCTTGCATTAGAATGCTTATTTGACGAAGATAAAGTTTTCCTTTTGAAGTAACTAATCGATGCATTTGTTTTACTTGCAGAGTCAAATGTAAAAAAATATAAACTGTGATGGACAAGGAGGATTGCAAGTTTTCAATACTGGAATAAAACAATGCACAAAATCTGAGTAACGTAAGAGAAATAAGCAATTTACTGTTTAGCTTCTGAGCAGTTTAGGGCAATCCTTGAAATAGGAAATTTATAGAACTAGATACCCAACAAAAGTAGCCATTATTTGGACTATTCTAAATTATATGGCTAATGTAACTCCTTTTAAGAAACTTTGTCTATGCTTTCTAGCTTGTTTGCCGTTGCTATACTTTCCTAGAAGTTAATCTCGATGCGCCATGTCCATTAAATAAATGGCGTGCGACATGTTGTTAATAAACCTATCATTGGATTTGCATTGTCAGAGATGGGATTGAAAGTTGTAAAGAAAACTTGGAATGGGGAACAAACAGAGAGATGTAGGAGAACTCGGCCAAAGGTTAGTTGTTCACTTAGTTGTTTTGCTAGTGGTCATTTATGAAAACGGATAAAGTAAGAGTTGGAGGAAGGGAGGAGGAGGAGTGTCAAATTATTTGAGCGTGTCAGGTCTGGGACAAATTCAACGAATTCGAGAAACATGCTACTTCTCACACTGATCACTGGAATATTTTCATCAAAACTCGCCTCTAGAGCAAGGAACAATCTATTGTCATGAAAATCACCAGAGTCTTGAAGTCATTACTCAAGCAATTTCGGATGTACGACGCAGTCCCCCTTTAGTTTGACCCTTCAGCACTCCTTGCCTTTCCTCGTCGACTTAGTATCGTAGTTAAAAATTAACAATATAAAAAAGTTAGGCGAAATAAACTTTTTTATTTGGTAGCAAATCAATTTATTAAAAAAAAATGGAGACATTGATTAGTCGACATCATTTAGTCGATGTTGTAATTTTTACAAACGGTTTCCTCTCTTTTGTATTCGTTGCTGTTGTACTTGAGAAATACTCGAGATTGATGCAAAAACAAACTAACAAATGAAAACAAAGCTTAAAAATCAAACTATCTTAAAGCGCATTTCTAATCGTGTTCTTCCTTTTCAAACGAATTTTTCGCACCGCTTAATTTAAAATGTTATTTTTTATTTGTTTCTCAAATATAGGGAAACTATCCTTAAATTCAAAAAGGACCTTTCTCGACTTTATAAGTACCGTATTTACTCGAATAAGCGCCGCCCTCGAATAAGCGCCGCACCCCCGATGCGGCGCTTATTCGAGGAATTTCATATAACCAGGAAAAACACTACAAAACAATTTTAACACAGCGTCGGTAATTTATATTCTTTAAATGTGATGTTCTTTAGTTCAAAGTGACTGTATTTCTTTGCTCGGGTTATCATGAAACGCTCGGGGTTTTTTCACCGCGTGAATTTCTCTCAATTCTAGATTTAAAATCAGTTTAGCATCAGTCCATAGGAAAATTGACAGATAGAAAGTGTACCGTTGAATAAAAATGTAGAAAAAGTAAATTTGTCTGGTACAATTTTTAAATAAGCGCCGCACTTGTGGCGCGAAAAATTAAATAAGCGCCGCGGCGCTTATTCGAGTAAATACGGTATACTTTTTCTCAAGAGATTGACGGAGTGAACAAACTGTAACTCGAAAATGTTCTAGACCAGTTTGAAACATTTATTTACAAGGAAAGACATTCATAGGAGATGTCTAAATATGTCGTAAATATAGTGAATGAATATGAAATTTTTTTTACGGAAATTTGGGCAGTTTTGTTGATAAGCTGTAACGAAACCATGAGCTACACTCAAGGGAAAGCGCCTAATGCCGTCAAATTGCGTGAAAATATTCCTTTAACTTGACATCAGATAAAGCTAAGCAAACACGACTCTAACAGCACCAGTGGTAATAGTTAAAAATTCTGTATAGCTCATTTGATGAAGAGAAAAATAACCGTATTTGATTTGTTTCTTATTTTTATTGAATATCGTGGATGACTCTAGAGAAACATAAAATTACAATATTACAGCACATTTCAGTAATAGACAGTGGCGGATCCAGGGGGAGGGTCTGGGGGGTCCGGACCTCCCCATCAGACCTGACGCTTACAACTTTGAGACTGAAATTCTTACATCGACAGAATCGTATATCACTTTTTAACTGGCTGATTTTTTTTAATTAGTGAATCCAAGTAAACGGTAAGCGGCCAAGAAATTATAACGTGCAACCGCGACTGGTGGGAAGGGGTGTGGGGGGTGTTGGGGAGAAGTAATTTTCCTCAAAAGTGTCCAACAGTCCTTTCTGAACCAAAGTTTGGACCCCCCCAATCAAAAATTCCTGGATCCGCCACTGATAGATTACCTACAGCAGTACCTTACGCTACAAAACTGCTTTAATAACACGACTCGTTAACTAACAGTACTGTATCATTAACAGATAACTACAATTTACATTTATACAAATATACAACTGCCATGTTCATTGAATTTAAAACAAAAACACGAGTATTTTGTGCCATTTCTTTTCAAATACATTGTGTGTGTTTGTCCGTCTTATGTTATTAGTAAGCTTGTTTTATTGGAATTGTAGTTTTGAAAGAAGAGGATGAAAAGAGAGATTAAAAGTGGATTGGATTAATGGAATGGGAAACGAACAGAAAGATGGAGGAGAACTCGGCTAACTGTAAGTTGTTTGAGTTATTGTTTTGCTTATAATTCCAAGCGATCCATTACGATAGGAATTTTAAAAAGTCGCCAAAATACTTATTATTCTAATGATGCCATTTTTTTTTTCTTGTCTTTTTTTAGTTTCTTGCTTTATAGTTATTTTTTTACTCGACTTGCGCGCTCGTACAATTTAGCTAGCATTTGATTTATCCCAAATTGCGCAATTGAAAATCTTTTTCAAACGAGGAATCTTTACAAAGCCTAAACATTGAAATATTCAATATTTCTTAACAGGTAAGGACAACGTCCAAAATATTAACCAAGTTAAAAAAATTAACTTCATAACTATGATTTTTTTTTGTAATATGAATTGAACATAAGTTATTCTGTTATGGTTGAAATTTTTAACCCGTCGACGTATTTTGTGTTTCGTTAATGTATCCATCATCAGATAAAAGTTTTTAGGCAAACTAAATGCCTCAGTACAAATAATGTGAATGTCTTTTGAGGACGACGGAAGTATTTGTAACGTTGATGCTTTCAAGTAATTTTTGGGGTACCAAATCAATTTTTGAAAAACAATACGATGTTGTAATTACGGAAATGCATGAGGCATGAAGATTAGCCTTTTTAAGCCCATGTTGCCAACGATAACTTTTTGAAAAGGAAATTTTTTATTGGTTTTCCTATGATTTGCTTTTTCAGTCGAGCAGACAGGGTTCTTTTTAAAGAACATTGCACGTACATTTAATAAGAACAAATGAGTTGCTTTGTATATACCATCACTCCGACGAAGGGCTAACGCTCGAAACGTCAGCTTTTGTAATCGTTACGGTGGCCAATTTACCATTTCAACTTTGTTGATATATCCAAATTGCTTTGTATATACCATCGTTAAACCAAATTTTACTTTTTTGAAGTGCTATGAAACTTTTCAATCAAGAAAGACAAGTTCTAAATTTAAATAAGGGATGACTTCATTTTGATGAAAGTGACACGCACATGTTTTAATCGACAAATATAAAACTGCACCTCTAAGAAAATCCGACAAAAATTACGGTGAGAATTTTGATACAAAGTCAGGACATCATTTAAATTTCAATCAATTTCTAAATGATGGAACCGCTCTCTAAGAAATTGTTCTAGCCAATGAATAAGTCATCAAAGAACTTTCAATCAGGTGAAAAGCTTTGGAAGAAAAGTTTCAATGGAATCAAGTGAAGCTAGCGAAGTAATTTGCTCGATGTCTGATATATTGGCAAATTTGCTTGCAAACAAACCTTGATAAGTGTCCTTATTTTCTAAAGTTAGAAAAGGCTGTTGTGGAAATAACGAATATGTTCCTTGAATTTATCTCTTCGGTGTCCCTTGGGCGTTGATCTGTTCCAACAACCTTCTTTCTCGGAAGGGCGTGAAACATTCTTGCACGTACCTCCAAAGCCTTCTACGTACGTCTAAACATTTGTAAACATGTATTTCAAGGAAAATTTGTGTAGGGGAAGTAATTTTCTAAATGAGAACCAAGGAAAAATAGTTTTAAACCTAGAAAAATCCTCTTTTAAACTTGGATAGTGATTCTTCAATCGAGAAAAGGAGTACACTCATCACACCAAACTGTTACTGAACGAATAGCCCATTTGCAAATTACCTTTGGCCTCATTTTCAAAACGAGTCTAACTTGCATGTGAATGGAAACTTATTATGATATGAATGGCTTAGCACGAGGACTCGTTTTGAAAATGAGGCCGAGGGTAATTCGCAAATGGGCTATTAAATCAATGTGGTCTAAAGAGAAACGTGATACAAAAGATGCAGGTTACGGTACTATTGTAAAGCAAAAGATTGTGTTGAGAAAGAAGAACAATACTTTCGAGCAAGAAGAAAGAAATTTTGCATTTCTAATTTATTAAGAATACAAATTTTTGTCATAATGCAGCTAGTGTTTCAAGCAATGTATAGGTCATCATCGAAAAAATTGAAAAACCTAGCAGCAAGACACTGATTAAAGTGAAGGAATGTAACTTTTATTGTATTTTTCAGGATTGTTTTGCAAACAGAACTGATTTCCTTCTCTGCTGAATGTCATGGGGTGTTGATAGGGATACGTTCTCTGGCTCTGCAAAAAGAATTCTTGACAGAGATGAATGGAATTTCTTTATTTTTGAGAAGAGCCTTGGCCCTTTTTGCATGAGAAAACCCTTTCTGATCGAGAGGAATTTTTTTTCATCAAGAAAGACAGCCTTTAACACAGAAACGGCATTTCTAAACCTGGAAAGTACTCGTCATTTTAAATCTTTAAAGAGAAACACATGATGTAAGAGATAGATAATCAAATACGTTATTGTTTCTAATGCAAAAACTGTGATGGGAAAGTCAAGTCTGTCGAGTCAAAAAACTTACTTTGCACTGGAACTTATACATTTGAGATATTACATAACAATTTACATCCAGTAGGTACCTTGTCATTCAAATAATATATACATTAATTATTAATGAACTTTTGAAGTGAACTAAACAGTTTGGAAAAAATTCATGTAAGTACGCTGAACAAAACGAAGGAGCTTCTTGGATGTTTTATTTCATTCGGGTTTTATTTGCAAATAAAATCGATGACATTATTTTTTTTATTCAAAGGCAAAAAAACTTTTGTTGAAAAAAAAAAAATCAACCCCTCCATGAAGGTCCCTCAAATAAAGGGGGTAAGTTTCTAAAGAAACTGTGGTGCTGTGTCGGTGAGCAAGTATAACAAGGTAATTACGGTTTTATCAACTAAGTTGCATTGATAGTATAAGTTGGCCACCATAAAGAGTTACAAAGCTGACGTCTCAAGCGCTAGCCCTTTCGTCAGAGCGAATGACCTTTATAAGTCTGCTATATAAAAGAGTTGACGAGCAAGATCGTGACCCCGATCCAAAATTTTTATAACTACGACAGTCATCTCTTTAGTGCTAGGGATACCTTTCCAAGCTATTAAAATTGACGTCTTTTCATAGAACATGACATTGTTTCTCTTCGTACTTTAGCTGTGCATCGACGCACAAAGCGGATGTCAATGTTTGAAAATTGTGTTACAAAGTCAAGGTTCCTCCTCTCTTAATCCCGGTTGTCACTTGCAATTTATTTAAAAATGAATTCATAGATCAGCAGACTTTGTTTGAGTAAAAGTGGATTTTTTTCATCCAAAAAGAAAAAGGTTTCGAAATGATATGAAGAGTGAAATTTGCTAAACTAATGAGACCTTCAACTATAAAATTAAGTATTTTTCATACAAAAAAAAGTTTTTAACTGGGTAGCTCTTCTGAACAAATTTTAAAGGGCTTTTTCAAGGGAAAATGTGTCGCAAAAAATAAAAAGCTATAATTTGCTTATACTTATAAAACAAACGAAGAAGTGGATAAACTGAAAAAAATTACTTTTACTTTTACAAGGACGAGGTTTCACTCCAAGGCAGCTTCTTTTATGAGACCACTGAAAAAAAAATTGTCATTTGGTTTTTGAAGAAAATTGGATGTCTCGAGGTTGATCAAGATTTACTTGCGAGAAGTACAAAAAGGCCAACATTATGACGAAAGCGTAATGTGATTTTATCTCGAGGCCCGTCATAGAGAGTTAAGTCTTTAGGTGTGCCTTTGCATGAGGCAAGGAGCATTGTCAATCACAGATCTTAAGCCAATCAAATGAGGTCAGATCAAATAGCACCAAGGTTATAGGCAAGGTCAGTTTCTCTCCTGGTCCTTCTCGCCTTCATTTCCATCGTGTTAACATCCGAACACATAGGGGCCGCTTGTCTTGCCGCTGAGAATGGTCTCTCCGACGCTCAAATCCGGGCTCTTGGTCGCTGGAAGTCCGACGCGTTCAAGCTCTACATCAGGTCGGGCACTTTAAATGCCAACTAATTTCGTATTTGGGGATGAATGAATCATGATGTAGTTCAGACATGAGCTGCTACGCTCTTCCTGTTCTTGCCTGCGGTGCATTCGCCTTAGCGTAATTGATCAATTGTACGGCTGTCCATTCCTAGTTTGCTAATTTTCGTTCGCCTCTTCCTTTTAGAGTAATTTATCCTTTCATGCTCGACAAGCTCACATTTAATACTAGATTGCGTCCTGGATGAATCGAGTCAGGCATTGGGCTGTCGGTTCATTCTCGACTGCTTAACGACTACAGAAATTTTATTCGGTTACGTTGTCTGTGTCTGGATAATGATACGCTTTCCAGACTGCTTTCATCGTTTACTCGGGCTGTCCCCACTTCCGCTTATCTCATTTACACAGCTTTATCGTTTTCATGTGGAACGTAACGATGGTCAGTCATGGGCTCGCATCGTTACGGTCCTATTAGGTTTGTTCTATTAGGTTTGTTACCGTTGATCTCCAAGCTCTGCGGTCGTCTTGGAGGGGTTGCCACATTCTTGTGGCGGTGGCCGATATTTAACCCCACCTTTGCTTAAGAGATTGCGTGATATTTATTATATAAATGTTCGTGATGTGGGGTGAAATAAAAGCGTCACTATTGTGGCCAATTTATACCACATTAGCAGTTATTTTTATCTCCCGTCAATCTCGTCAGCAAACTAGCGCGACGGCACGCAGAGCTTCGGTCCCATTTTAGTGGAGATACGCGGGTTTCGTGATAAAAAGCTGTTTTCGAAATTGAAAAGACTTCCCTACATCAGGGTAGTATGCGTTTCTGAAGGCTTGATTTAATTAACCATTTTCTTCCTGGAAGGGTTTCGTTCACTACCCACATGTCTCCTTTTGAGCATACCCTAAGAAAACAAGAGAATTTGGGAGTAATGCCTGGAGCACAAAAACCAAGATTCTATTCATTGAAACGTTAGCCTTCAGTAAGAGTTTGGGGTGTCTAGGTAAAGGGTCTTGAGTTGTCAAAGAGTTCTTATCAAACACAAAAGTGCTGTTTTTTCTGCTCTATAGCAGCAGCTGTAAATCAGCGCACAAAGATTACATTGATGTTTCGACGTCTTTTGTCGCAATACATTTTTGATAGAAACTCTATGGCGTGGGGATAATGGAGAACTTCTCAACATAATTGGAAAAGGTGTTGTTTACTCTTTCAAAGAAACGCTTCTGTTTGTGAAATTAGACTTCTTTAAATCAATAGATACACCACAGGGCCTCAAAGGACGGTTTGGCAAACATATTTTGTGTCTTGTTAATGCAAATAGATCATGATATTTATATTATGGAACAACTGAAACTATAAAAAAGGCTGAATAAATCTCAAATGGGAAACTCAATAGAAGCAGAATCCCAATTTTGGACAATGTAAAAAATAATTGAAGTCCATGCCTTTTCTAAATCAAGCAATTCACTTTGATGAAACCATGAAGATGTTTTTGCAATAAATAGGACAGAATTAAACTCCAAAATGGCAGAAATTTTTACGTCCTGACTCCATCGTCAAAGAATTGTTTTTAAAAAAAGGAAAACCAAGTAGAAAAATATAAATATTACGAAATGTATTTGTTTGTTTTCTAGGAACAAAATCAGCTTTATTTTCATTAAGCCTTTCAGATTGAAATCTTACAGGAGAGAGTTTGATATGTTCCTTTGGACCTCTAGCGGTCTATCAGCCTCTCCACTGTCTATCAAAGAGAGAACATGTACTTTTTTTAAAACTGCAGACTGAAAAATGGTAACCTTTCTTAACTTAATTATTAATTTTCCAAAAGAGACAGGAATGTTGAACTAAAAATAGTAATTTTAAAATCGCATTCTTGCTGAACAGAGGTAGAAGTTCTCTCAGTGAAAAATTTAAAAAATAAAAAGTTAATACAAAGATTTCTTAACTCTTATAAAACATACATCTAGAAGTTATTAGAACTGCTTCATTTCGAGCAATTTTCTTTTTAAATAAATTTAAGATTATCTCATTGAGAGTATCTAATTTAACTATTAAAACAGTTAAAGGTGAAAAAGTGTCCATCATTAGAGAAAGTTGAAACGAACGAAACGTCTCCACGAAAAAGTTGATTGATTTTGGAAGAGGAAATGCTCTGCTATATCGGTTTAACAATTGTTATTTTTACATTTTTTGATAATTTCTTTCCTCAGAGATATTCTTCTTTTATTACGGCAACTTTTGCTTTTTATTCGCCATTGTTCTCGCATTAATGCACATTGCCTGGCTTGTTCGACTTCCATATCCTCCCATCGTCGTTTAAATTTAAGCTGTAACTTTGCAATAATGAGGAGCTTTAATCTTAAAAGAAGCAAAAATTAGTTTGATTTTAAAAGCCTCGAGAATATTTTATTGAAAAAAATTCTCGGATCTCCTAAAATTAAATTAATCTCTGCTACTTTAAAGATTAAAAGGAAAAAGAAAACCGACCAACGGGGCCTTGAGCCCCTTGGAGTTGCTTTAACAACTTAAATTAAACGACGGCGGGGATACGGCCGTCGTTTAATTTGAGTCGACAAATGTGCACTACCGCTAGACCACAAAGGCTTTTGGTAAGAAAATACGGCAAAAATACACTAGAAGTAGATTCGCTTCCATTGTTCATAGAAACAATAGGTTATGCATAGCAATTTGATGCTAGTTATTCTCATCCTCTTGAGACTTGTATTTCTATTCTGTTCACCTTGCATTCTTTTTTGCAGGTTGCTTGAATTTCTTTGCTGAAGAAGAAACGAGAGAAAGTTTTAAAGTCTCTGTCTTAAGAATTTTCAAGTAAGAAATGTTTTTAAGTCGTATTTGAGTAAAGAAAGTGGATGTTGAAATTCTATTCAAATGTTACATTGCTAAATAAAGAGTAATGAAACTTATCTCGATGTCAAACAGTTAGTTAACGAATTTTTCCGCCATTCTTCTAGAGAAAGCATAACTCCTAGAAAATCTTCTTTATTTCGTAGTTCAAAAGTTTATTCTAAAAGTGTAAGTGAAAAGTGGTTCAAATATCTCACTCCAATTTGCAGTAGTAGTGCAAGTGGAAAGTCATTCAAAACTGAAATGTAATAGTCTTCCAGTAATAGAACAACTGCGAGCGAAAGCATTTTGTTGAATCTGTCAGAGTACTAAAAATTCGATTTCAAAGATCAGTCTAGTTCTAAAGTCGTTTTAAACTCTACCAAAAATTTAGCTGTACAAATGATGTCATTCATAAATGTCAAAGTCTAACGGTAGGCGTAGTACTAACAAAAATATGTTCAAAATATCTGTCAAAGTCCAGCAGCAGTAGTTGTATTAGAAAATTTGTTCTGTCAAAGTCTAGAAGTAGTTGTAATAAAGTTGTTCAAAATATCTAGCAGCATAGTAGTTCTATCAAAACAAAATGTGAAGTCTAACGGTAGTAGAACTAATAAAAGTTGCCAAAATCTGTCAAACCTAACAGTAGTAGTAAAAAGTCGTTCTTAAAAAAAGTCTAATAGAAGCATTACTCAAACACAACGAATCAGGTCTGATTTTCACTATTGCTTAAATAGTGCTCTTTACTGCGAGGATCGTGCACAAATAAGAAGTTCTTAAAAACACGGTAGAAGTAGTAAAAAGTCGTTCTGAAAAAACTGTCAAAGTCTAAAAGTAGTAGTACTAGAAAAAAGGTCGTTGTTAAAGTCTAATAGAAGTAGTAAGTCATTCTTTAATAAAAGTTCTACTGCTGTTAGACTGACAATTTTTTTTAAAGTACCAATAATTATTGAAAGTTGTTCTGTCAGTCTAACAGAAGTAGTAGTAGTGAACAATCACTCTTTTTAAACTGTCAAAGTCTAACAGAAAAAGTAGTGGTAGTAAACAGTCGTTCTAAAAAACTGTCAAAGTCTAACAGTAGTAATATTAAATACGTCATTCTTTTGTCTAACAGCAGTAGTACTAATAATTATAGAAAATTGTTCTAAAATCTGTTAAAGGCTAACAGTAGTCGTAAAAAGTCGTTCATTAAAAAACTGTAAAAGTCTAACAGTAGTAGTACTTAGTCATTCTTAAAAAGTGTCATGAGTCTTACAGTAGCAGTAAAAAGTCGTTCATGAAAAACTCTCCAAGTCTAATAGTAGTAGTAAAACGTCATTCTTTAAAAAAATTGTCAGTCTAAAAGCAGTAGAACTAATAATCATTGAAAGTTGTTGTAAAAACAGTTTAATGTCCAATAAAAGTAAAAAGTCTTTTTTAGAAAACAGTCAAAGTCTAACAGAAGTAGTAAACAGTCGTTCTAAAAAACTGTGAAAGTTTAACAATAGTAGTACTAAGTCTTTCTTTAAAAAAATGTCTAACAGCAGTAGAACTAATGACTATAGAGAATTGTTCTAACATCTGTCAAAGTTTAACGGTAGTAGAAGTACTCGTAGAGATTTGTTCTAAAATCTGTCAAAGTCTAGTAGTAGAGGTACTAACTAAAAGTTTTCAAAAAATATGTCAAAGTGCAGTGCAGTGCAGTATTGCAAGTAAAAAGTAGTTATACAAGTGATTTTTTTTAGGGTTTTAAAGTGTAGCAGTGCAATAAAAAGTCGTTCCAAATATCTGTGAAAGTCTGGCAGTAGTAGTGCAAGTGAAAAGTCTATCAAAATGTAAAAGTCGTCCTAGTATCTGTCAAAGTGGTATTCTATTATAAATCAATTAAAGGGAAGGGACTCACAGTGTAGCTGCAGGGTTAGTGAGAGGAAAGAATAACGAAAAAAACACGACTAACATAAAGTTGCACTCTCGACTCAAAAGTTTATATTTTTTATTTTCAAATGTCTTGAACCTCCTCCTTGTCTGGGTTCAAACCTTAAAGAGATCGAAAAAAGATTAAAGTTTTGAAGAGCACTGCAACAATTGCATACAGAGTTTAAACTACAAATCTTCTTTAGGTATCTACAAATCTTCTTTAGGTATCTAACACTAGAAATTAATGTTGAAAACACAAATGTTTTATGTTTATTTTGGTTTGCACGCTTTCCCGGTCCCTTGTGTAACCCTTTGGGATGAAAACGCATAAGAATGATAACTCAGTTCGAGTTTTGCCTTGACATGGCAAGAAATAGATATGGGCTGGAAAAGCTTACCTTTAAGTCAAAGAACATTTATAAAACAGCAGTTCAAAATGTTTTGCACATTGATACGCGCTTGATTTGAATTTTTACCAAACATTCCTACGAGGGTGTAAATGTCCTGGGTTAACCTATTGTTTCTAATAACGGGAGCGAACCTACTTCTAGTGTAATTTTGCCGCAATTTCTTACCAAAAGCCTCTGTGGTCTAGCGGTAGTGCACATTTAACAATTCAAATTAAACGGCGGCTGTATCCCCCCAGCCGTCCTTTAATTTAATTGTTAAAGGACATCGTAGGGGCTCGGGCCCCGTTGGTCAGTTTTCTTTTTTCACTTTAATAACTAATTTTTTAGTTAGTTTTAAGATCTCCGTGAAATTTTGTCTGGAATTTTTTCTCTCGATGAAACAAATTAAAAATATTCGGATTTAAGAGTGAAAGGAAACCTACAACTTCAAATAAACAGCGGAGCAAAAAGGCCGGCGTGTCGAGCGCCGGAATCATTCTCAAAACCACAAGGACAGAGAGGCAAATAAATACCAAACGTAAATAAGAAATCCATTACAGCATCTGAAGAACATGAGGATCTTCGCATTATATCTGGTAAAAATGACTTTTGGTTTAAAAGCAATTGGGAAGGGATTTACTTGGCGAAATATCGAGAAAATGCCGAATGTGCACCGAGAAAAGATCTGTAAACTTTTTTTCAAAAAAAAAGTAAAACCAACTTGTCACCCCGAGAAATGTTGGTACTTGAAAACTGAAAAATAAAATGATGCTCGCCCTATTAAATGAAGTCACAACTATTGCTTCGTAGTTTCCGTTTTTTTTTTTCATACATCAAGAGAAATAGCTACATGAATATTAAATTCCACCCTTAAAAAACTGACTTCTAAATTTCATTATCTCTTAATTTGTTATCATATCTTTCACCAGACACAGCAGATTCTCTTCTTACACTTTTGAGTGACTATTTTTCTTATATTCTAGTGAGACGTTTTCTTTCTATTATGAAAATACCATTTAAGTTAGAGTATGTGTTTTGGAGCTTCTCTTCCCGATGGAAAGTATTTTACTCAAACAGATAGCCACGCCTTCTGTTAACCTTTGCGAGTTCTTGATTCTTTATGAAATTGCTCGCAAAAGATGTAAAATTTTCAAAATCACCATGATTTTGAACGACACCAAAAAACTTATTTGAATCCATGATCAAGTGATCAGCTGTTTATGTTGTTGAGATCCAATTTTAATGAAAACTAAGCAGTTCGCCATCAGGTTAAAAAGCAATCACTTAACTGACTAGAACTGAGAAATCCAGCTCGTAAATATATGTACGCAATAACCATTTTGTGGATAAGAAAAATACCATTATCAAAACCCTTATCAAAACCTTTTTTAAGGACAGTAAAAAAAACTATATATTTTGGCTATTTTATGGAACATCTGCCTCGTGAAAAATATGAAACTGATGCGTTGGATAATAAATAACTTATTTGACGTTTAGTTGTGTAGTATCGCTGAGTATTTTTACTCATTATTTGTATTTTGACTCGCCCTACGGGCTCGTCAAAATACGGGACAACTCGCAAAAATACTCAGAGATACTACACAACAAAACGTCTACTAAGATATATGTCTTCAATGTTTGATTAGTAAAAAAACACGTAATTCAATTTACCACGTCTATGACCTTATTTGAGATGAAAATTATGTTTACATTTGGTTGTACCACATATTTGAAATACCTCTACTCAATTTTTTTCTCACGTTTTCCGTTTTCAATGTAAAGACTATCTCCAGTTTCGATTGAGAATCATCCCTGCTTTGTGAAATTTCCCTCTGCCATTTCGCAAAGTATTTTTGAAATTTCTTCGGCACTGCAGTTTAATTGCTTGACAGATTTTCCACCGTAGGAAAATGTTATTTTACAATATTGTATTGATTTTTTCAGTCTTGAAATTTTTGCAACAATCTGGAATATTCCTGGAGCTTAACAATGAGAGAAAATGCAAATACGACACCTTGAAAATACCTTTTTGTAATTGTTGAACTCATGGAAACATTCGTTGAAGATTTTGGCCACGTTCTCCAAGTTGTATTGTAATGGATTGCCTTGATTAATATGTCGATCAATTAGAAGCTTCAACACCCCCCCCCCAGGCAACCCCTCCGGGAACCCCTCCCCTCCGAGCTCTTGAACTTTTGAAGATTACCGGCCTCGAGACCGAAATTGTATCAATTGCTTCACACAAAGGCTGAATTTGATGGTCAATTTTTTTCTGATTCTTTCACAATCAGCGATCGCGTCTTCCACTCATTTACCGAGCTTTAAAACTTATACCTTGTAGACCTTTTCTTCTGAGCCATTCGCTTGCGAAAATGAACTCCGTTGACCTTTTTACCTCTTTACACACCTCCATATTAAAAGATAAAACACCTGTATTCCACTGGAGAACTTGACACTACCGGTTCAAATTCTCCACCCTAGCCAGGCAGGGCTCAAATTCCCCACACCCGGGCACAGATAACAATCAAATGCCCGTGGGTTGCCCGGGGTAGGGGGTTTGAAGCTTCGAATTGTTCGGTGCATGGCATGGTAATGGTTGCCTCTCTTTACCAACAACACAAAAAATTGAAGAGCTCACGTTTAGCTGAGTTACTTGCTTCACTTCGTTTGTTTCCTATTCCAGTTTTAGTCCTCTTTTCCAGTAACAGTTTCAGTTCCGTCTCTCTATTCTGCAAATCCAATAAACACATTAATTAATTATTGACATGAAAAGCCAAACCAACAAACAAAAAAAAATAAAAAAAAACAAAAAACAAAAAAGACAAAGAAAAAACACCGTCAAATGTTTCTCAATATATATTTTTTGTGAGATATGCTGTCTGGTATGTTCCAAACTTGTACTACTGGTGTTATTAGGGTCTTCATAGTCGTCAACTTATGTGGCGTCGGCTGAAAGGATTATTCGAAGAGTCATCTGTGAGAAAAAGGTCTGTGTTTTCTAACGTGCTCTTGGTAGCCTTGATACACAGCAAAACTAACCAGTCTAACAATAACCGAGTAAAAATTGCTTCTTAATTAGATCAGATGAAGACTTTCTGCAAGTTCTCTAAACGCCCGTCATTTTACTACGACTTGATATAAAGTGCCAAGCTACACGAGTTTCCCTTCTTTTATTTATTTATTTTTTTCTAACCATTTTTCACTGCATTACCGCAGTAGGGTAGGACTAGAACGGAACATATGCGATCCATGCGAGAAGTCCACCCATTAAATCCCACCCATCCCACCCCAGGGGAGGACATCCATCACACAGTAATCTCGTGCGTGGGAAATTAACGTCTCCTACCCCTAACCCTGGAGGAGACGGGACCTCCATTTATTCGTCCCTATCCGAGAAGACTAGAAAATCTCACCATTTCTTGATGTTATAGAAAGGTAGCATATTCTTCTCAATTATTTTAAGACCTTGAGTGTTGTTCCGGCCGGGTCTTGAACCCTCGACCTCTCGCGCAGCAGTCCAGTGCTTTATCCACTGAGCTAGCCGGGAGGCGGACCATTTCGTAAATTTTGTGAATGTTAATAGCTACAATCGAGAAAATCGTACTACTCGACATGAAAGATCCAGAACTACAGAAAATTTTATGGGACCAGGAAATAAGCTACCAATTCAATCGTCCATTAAAATAAAACACGTGCGTGAAAATGAAGAGTGATATCATTTACACGTATAGCCTGCCCCAAGCCCCCTCCTCCCCTTTTTTTCAAGGGAGCCCCTCTGGCGTTTGAACCTCTCTCCCCCAGACGTTGACACTTATCCAAAGCCGATTCAACCCCCATAGCCGTTTAGGAGTTATCTCCAACATCCCTCTTTCTTTTTTTTCCTCTTCAAATTTTGATCGTACATTTGAATTGAGTCCAGTTTCTTATTAGCAAAATAAATTTACGAGCAATTGGGTCCAAAACTTAAGCAACAGCAAGCAAGAAACAAGAAAGAAAAAAAAAACCGCCGGAAACAATGCCATAGCAACGAAATAGTTTGGAATGGTTCAAACAATGGCAGCACACAATGAGTATTTTGGCGCCGTTCTCTATGTTTATTTGTCATGATTGGCTTTGAGCTACCAGTGAAACAACACAGTGAAGAACTTACGTTAAGCTTAGTTCTTTTACATCCCTCCGTGCATTCCACATTCCAGGCTTCTTTTTACAAACTCAGTTTTCATTTTCTTCTCACGACTCTGCAAATCCAATGAATGCATCGATAAATAACATGTCTCACACCATGAAATGACAGTCCATGCTAAGAATGGCCTCTAGGGATAGGACTAGTAGAAAAGATGCATAATGATCCCGTTTAGCTTTCTTCCTCTCAAAAGCAGTTACCGGTAGATTTTATGCATCCATCAGTAAATTTTATCACCCATGTTAGTCTATATTTTTCCCCTTTCCCCCTATTTTTGCACATAGAAAGCAGTTTACATGGTTAGGTACACGGACATTTTCCATGCTTTCATTGTACCTTCCTCATGCCATCCGTCCCTCATTTATTTCAGCTACAAACGAAGCAAAAACGTTGACACTTAGAAAGAGTTGACAATGAACGATGAGACCCCACAGCCCTTTGGGTACCCACATGCATGATAACCACCATTGGTACTTAATGAATGATGGAAGTTATCCACGCTTACCTGGGAAGAAAAGGATCATCATAACAAAGGTTTTTCATGAAAAGTGAGAAAAGTGAATTACTGATTATGTAGCTGCCTGAACATTTCCCATAAAGCCTTTGGGTCTCATCATTCACGGTCGGATCATGTTTTTTCGGTGTAAGCGTTTTTGCAATAAGTGTATATGGAAGTCTGTACTTGACTTACTCTCGCCAATCCATGGGATTCCCCTTCTTCCATAATCAAATTACAGCAGTCCTAAAGAAAAAAGACACGAACCGAAAATAAAAAAAAAACATATTGAGAATAGGGAATACGATATTCATTTGTCGTACTTTGTTACTCGTCGTTGAATATGTCTTAAGCAGCTTTACACACTGAAACTAAGAGCACCGAATCGAAGCTCTTATAATAAATCTTTGAGGAAAAAAAACTCAGTTGGTCAAGTTACTTACTTGTAGGGTAACTCGATAAGCCCAGGCCCCAAAGGCACAACTACAACTGTAAACGCGAGGACGCGAGGACAAATACAACTTAAAGACGAGAAAAAATTTTAATGAAAAGTTATCTCTGGTAATTTTTAAAAGAATTCATAGAATCAAAATTGAAACGAAGTTATAAGAAAAGTCGAAGTACAAGAATCAAACGCAACGCTTTAAGCAAATAACTTGTGACAATTCTGTAATGATTAATTAGACATGTTTAACATGACTAAACCTTCGAAGAAGAGAACACTAAGTATAACAAATTTCTTTCTCACCTCGTGTAACGTTACTGATAATCTGCAAAAGCACATCAGTTTCTCCATATCTGGGCTGCTGGACCAGAACTGAGGAAACAGCCTTCACAAAAATACTCTTAGAAGCAGTTACGAGTGAAGAAACCGGCAGATTATGTCGAGTCTCTGTGTGAAGCAAAATACTTTTACTCCTTGAACTACATTTGACGCTGACCCAACGTGCGAGACAAACATGAATGAATGATTAATAACCTCGTCCTTTGCTCCTTGCATAAATTAATCACAACAAGTTCCGAGGGTTTTCTTTTTGTCCCAATAGTTTTTTCGGGAGGATTACACTTTAAAGTGGAGGGTGGAAAGTTTTTTTGTTTTTTTTTTCTAAGAGAAATTTATCTCGTTATCAACATTTGAAAAAGCTTTGTAGTTCCCTCCGGACTACCACTTGGCGGCGGAGGGAAGATGTAGGGGGGGGAGGGGTGGCGAACGGAGGTAAGGCTTGTATTTTGTACTCATTTTTGTATACAAAATTTAAGACTTCCATGGTTTGACAAAATTAATTTATCACATTTCGTTACCTAATTGATAATTTATGCGTAAACTATTTTACCCAACAACAGCAAATGCTTCAAGCTCTATTAGAGTGGCAAAGGGTTTACGCGTGATACGCGATTAGGCCAAAATTTGTATGTGACACGTAAATTTTACTAAAAGTCAAGCATGATTCGTGAATTTATGAAACAGCGTGAGGCGTAATTTGCCCCCTGTAATATAAGTGACCTATGAATTTTTCGTTCATGTCCTGAAACCTTGTACACAAGAAGAGAGATTTTGAATTCGTCTAGACATCGTGTGTAAACGGGATCGATTACCGAAAAAATCAGTCTGTTCGATTTGCTCTGTTTCCTACCTGAGTTTTTTTTCGTCAGTTGAGCAGTTGGCCAGCTAGGGTTAAATTTGATAGAATTAAAAATAAAAACTTAAGCCAAATTACTGCATGCACAGTGATAGCATTCAAGTTCAAAACGCCGATTCGCTCATGGAACTGGTGCAAATAAATCTTCTGTTCCAGGCTTACAAAACTGTCTTACTTCTCTATACATTCAAGTAGTTTCTTCGTTCGTCACTTAATCCTTCTGGATTACTCTTCTGCGGAAGAACTAAAGCTGGTGAGATCACAGCACCATTCTTAAGTGACACATACGCTTGTTCCGGAGATGTCAAATATTATCCGCAGTAAACGACACCAAGTTTATCTGTGGAAAATTTAAACTGATGGAATTTTTTTATGTTCGCGATTTTTTGGAAATATTGTCCCAGAAAAGTACACCAGCCGTCTACAGGCACTATGACTCGGCCATTGTATGTCGGTACCAGTTGGGCTTTGTTCACCCCTGTGTTGCTTGAGGTGTCCACCATTCGAGCAAGTTCATAAATCGACGATAGGAAACTGACCTTGTACGACTTCTTCAGGATTCCAAAACAACGATCCAGGCAAAGTTTAGTATGTCCAGCAGTTAGAAAAGAGTACTTGATAGACTAGTGAAGTTCAGTGACAATCCTCCCGACTCAATACCATAAAAAGCAATTGTTTGTATTTTGTGCGGCAAAATTATCAACATGTTAGTGAATGTTGTTTCTCCAAGGCCGTGACGCGCGAAAAAGTGGTGAACGTAACTTATCGTTGCGTCCTTTGCAGACTGCTGCAGCTTCGTCAATCAAATATTGCACTTAAGGTGGTGCAGCTTCACAAATGACTCCAAATTTCCCACACTTTCTTGGGGTCTTAAAAGAGATCAGCCCGGGCTACACTGACTTACTTGGAAAGTGCACATGTGGTCAAAGGGGTAGTGCCTAGTGCCACTGAATGAATACGGTACACGTTTTTTCATCCGTAAGACTAGAAGTCGTGGCTACATCTGAACAAGTTTTACCGTAACTCTCTCTGTCGACCTGGACGTAGTCTAAATGCTCCTGCTGTGCTTTTGTGCAGCCATCCTTCACGTGCTCAGGGATGTTTGCGGCCCGTACAAGCTAATTCGTGTTCTGTTGACTAGTTAAGCATAGATCGGTCATGGGTTTCCCGATAACAACTTTCGGACATAACCGATGCCAAAAGTCTACCAACTTGCTGTAACTAACTTCTCGCATTTTATCTTCCTAAAACGCGAGATATTACAGTAAAAAGCCATCCATCTAACACTTAGTAAGCGAAAGATTATTAACAACTGATCAAAAGAGAAATCTAACAGTGTGTGAGATACTAACCTAGCAATCGATAAAAAGAGAAAGCTGACAGTGCGCAAGACACTAACGTAACAAATGATCAAAAGAGAATCCTCACCGTGCGCGACATACTAACCAAACAATTGATAAAAAAGAATATCAGCGTGTAAAACCCTAACGAAACAATCGATAGAAAGAGGATCCTACCAGTGCGTGGGATACTAACCTGACAATCGATAAAAAGAGAATCCCAACAGTGCGTAGATACTAACCCAACAATCGATATAAAGATAAAGCTAACAGTGCGCGAGACACTAACGTTAAGTCGATAAAATGAGAATCCTAACAGTGCATGGGATACTAACCGAACAATCGATAAAAAGAGAAAGCTAACAATGCGCGAGATGCTTACCTAACAATCGATAAAAAGAGAATCTTAACATTGCACGAGATACTAACCTTACAATCGAAAAAAGAGAAAGGTAAAAGTGCGCGAGATGCTAACATCACAGTCGATAAAATATAAAAGGCGGCAGTGCGCGAGATGCTAACGTAACAATAGATGAAATGAAAAAGGCTAACAGTGCGTAAGACACAAACCTAACAATCGATAAAAAGAAAGGTAACAGTGCACGAGATACGTACCTAAAAATAGATAAAAAGAGAAAGCTAACAGTGCGCGAGATGCTAACGTAACAATAGATAAAATGAAAAAGGCTAACAGTGCGTAAGACACAAACCTAAAAATCGATAAAAAGAGAAAGCTAACAGTGCGCGAGATGCTAACCTAACAATCGATAAAATGAAAAAGCTTACACTGCGCGAGAAACTAACCTTACAATCGATAAAAAGAGAAAGGTAACAGTGCGCGAGATAGTAATCTTACAATCTATCAAAAGAGAAAGCTGACCGTTCGCGAGACACTAACCTAACAATGAATAAAATGAGAAAGCTGAAAATGCGCGAGATACTTACTTGACAATCGATAATAAGAGACTCTTAACAGTGCAAGAGATGCTAAGATAGCAGTCGATAAAATGAGAAAGCTGACAGTGCGCGAGGTACTAACCTAACAATCGATAAAAAGAGAAGTTGACAGTACGCAGGATGCTAAACTAACAATCGATAAAAAGATAATCTTAACAGTGCGCGAGATGCTAACGTAACAATCGATAAAAAGAGAAAGGTAACAGTGCGCGAGATACTAAGCTAACAGTCGATAAAATAAGAAAGTTGACAGTGCGTGAAATGCTAACTGAACAGTCGATAAAATGAGAAAGCTGACAGTACGTGAGATACTAACCTAACAATCGATAAAAAGAGAAAGGTGGCAGTGCGCGAGATACTAACCTTACATTCGATCAAAAGAAAAATCTGACCGTGTGCGAGATACTAACCTAACAATCGATAAAATAAGAAAGCTGACGGTGCGCAAGACACTAACCTAACAATCGATAAAAAGAGAAAGGTAACAGTGCGCGAGACACTAACCTTACATTCGATCAAAAGAAAAATCTGACCGTGTGCGAGATACTAAACTAACAATCGATAAAATAAGAAAGCTGGCGGTGCGCAAGATACTAACCTAACAATCGATAAAATAAGAAAGCTGACCGTGCGCAAGATACTAACCTAACCATCGATAAAATAAGAAAGCTGACGAGCGCGAGATGCTAACTAAACAATCGATAAAAAGAGAAAGGTAACAGTGCGCGAGATACTAACCTTACTTTCGATCAAAAGAGAAATCTGACCGTGTGCGAGATACTAACCTAACAATCGATAAAATAAGAAAGCTGACGGTGCGCGAGATGCTAACTTAACAATCGAAAAAGACAGAAAGCTAAGAGTGGGTGAGATACTAACATCACAATCGATAAAATAAGAAAGCTGACAGTGGGCGAGATGCTAACGTGACAATAGATAAAATGAAAAAATTAACAGTGCGTAAGATATCAACCTAACAATCGATAAAAAGAAAAAGGTAACTGCGCGAGACACTTACCTAGCTTTACCTAACAATCGCAAAAAAGAGAAAGCTAACAGTGCGCGGATACTTACCTGACAATCGATAAAAAGAGAAAGCTAACAGTGCGCGAGATGCTAACTTAACAGTAGATAAAATGAAAAAACTAACAGTGCGTAAGATACCAACCTAACAATCGATAAAAAGAGAAAGGTAACTGCGCGAGAAACTTACCTAGCTTTATCTAACAATCGCAAAAAAGAGAAAGCTAACAGTGCGCGGATACTTACCTAACAATCAATAAAAAGAGAAAGCTAACAGTGTGCGCGATGCTAACCTAACAATCGATAGAAAGAGAAAGTTAACAGCGCGCGAGATACTTACCTAACAATCTATAAAAAGAAAAAGCTAACAGTGCGCGAGATACTAACCTAACAATCATTAAAAAGGGAAAGCTGACAGTGCGGGAGATGCTAACCTTGCAATAGATCAAAAGAGAAAGCTGACCGTGCGCGAGATGCTAACGTAACAATCGATAAAATGGGAAAGCTGAGAGTGCGCGAGATGCTAACATTACAATCGATCAGTAAGAGAAAGCTGACCGTGCGCAAGATACTAACCTAACAACTGATAAAATGAGAGAGCTGACAGTGCACGAGATGCTTACTTAACAATCGCAAAAAAAGAGAAACGTAACAGTGCGCAAGAAACTAACATAACAACCGATGAAATAGGAAACTGAGCTGACAGTGCGCGAGATCCTAACGTAACATTCGATACAAAGAAAAAGCTGACCGTGCGCGAGACACTAACCTTACAATCGATAATAAGAAAAAGGTAACAGAGCATGAGATATTAACCTCACAATCGATTAAAAGAGAAAGATAACAGTGGGCGAGATACAAACCTAACAATCGATAAAAGGAGAAAGCTGACAGTGCACAAGATACTAACCAAACAATTGCAAAAAAGAGAAAGCTTACAGTGCGCGGGATGCTTACTTAACAATCCATAAAAAGAGAAAGCTGACAGTGCACGAGATACTAACTAAACAATTGCGAAAAAGAGAAAGCTTACAGTGCGCGAGATACTAACCGAACAATCGATAAAAAGAGAAAGCTGACAGTGCACAAGATACTAACCAAACAATTGCAAAAAAGAGAAAGCTTACAGTGCGCGAGATACTTTCTTAACAATCCATAAAAAGAGAAAGCTGACAGTGCACGAGATACTAACTAAACGATTGCGAAAAAGAGAAAGCTTACAGTGCGCGAGATACTAACCGAACAATCGATAAAAAGAGAAAGCTGACAGTGCACGAGATACTAACTAAACAATTGCGAAAAAGAGAAAGCTTACAGTGCGCAGGACACTTACGGAACTATCTATCGAAAGAGAAAGCTATCAATCTACGCCACATTTAAGTCACAATCGGTATCTCTCTATGAAAAATTGTGTTTGTTTTGATCATTTGTCTTGTTCTCTGATATGGCAGAGAACAAGACAACTGATCATGTCAAACCAACTATACCTTTTATTGGGAAGAGAATACTTAACAATGAAATGTCAGTTGTGTTTGGTTGCATGTTTCATCTCCTATTAAAATTTTTAGTTTTCACATGTAGTCTTTTGCAAGACTTAAAGGTGACTTGATTCAGTGCCAGAGTATGGAACAAGGCTCAGTTGTTCAAAGGCTGAGTAGTGCTCACACAGGGTTAGATTTTAATCACAGCTTCTTTACTCTTTTCTCAAAAGCCTTACAATTTCAAATCATTTATTAGGTTTTCAGATCTGAAATAAAATTTCACACTAACCCTTGGTTATCTTAACCAAGCTTTGAACAATAAATTAGGGCCTTGAACAATATTTTACTTATATTAACATTTGACAGGCACATTCACATTGCATTTCAATCGAACCTGCTTTTTTGTGGCAAGCTTTCCACCTCAGTTAACAAAGTCTTTGGCAACATAAGAAATTACACACAAGCCCAATTTCAGGCTTCAATGGGTGGCATTCATACATATACTTCAGGGCCCAGTTGTTCGAAGATCGATTAGTGCTAACCCAGGGTTAAATTTTAATCCAGGTTTCTATATTTCTCTGTTCAAAAGCCATTTTAAGATAATTTTCCCAATTCTTCTTAGAACATTCAATCATCAAATTGTAAACAAATGGAATTAAAGTGAATTTGATTTTAAAGCTTTCAGATCTGCAATTAAATTTCCTGGTAACTCTGGGTTATCTTAACCCGCCTTTGAACAACCCGGCCCAGATGTTTAATTTGGTTAATCTGTAACATTATTGGCTACATGTATGCTGCAATGATACACTGTTAGAGTACACTAAACGATTACTGATTTTGATCATTATTTTCAGAAACAGTGCGCATTAATTTTTTTTTTGAAAAAAAAAGTTTTATGTTTTCTGACCAGTATTTAGTGTTTCAAGTTTCTTTGTCTTTATTATAAAAAAGTTCAAAGCAGTTTACCAAAATTTTAAAAAAGGAAGTCCTAAAACATTTTAAAATACTAAGGATTGCTAAATCTTCCCCTGTTTATAGGGGTATGGTTATTGCACATATCCACCACAATTCAATGTGTGTGGAAAATAATATGCTCAGTGACAAGAGCCATTTACACTGACACTGTCCTTAACTTTAGATAAAAAAATATTGAGAATTAAATTGTTACTGCTGGCTACAAATGTTTTCTACGCGCCTCAGGCACAGCTTGCAAAAAGCCTCCAATTTCAAAGATCCCAAATGATTCTTTTTGCCACAGCAACCAAAAATGGCTGCAGCTTAGGGTGCTACTTAATTAAGTAATGAAGCATTCATTTGCTAATCATTAACCTGTTACCTCACCTGACGAAATGCTCCATACATTGGAACTCAAGACTATTTCAATAATGATCTGAAAATGAAGTAAAATGAAAAACAGCTCTGAATTTAAGAGTAAGAGTATAAGTTATAGCAATAAAAAATTGTTCATATGTTAGGTAGCTTAAGTAAGATGCATGTACAATAATTATAACTTGTGCCCTGCAATCACCTTACTATAATAACTAACTTGCTGCTAAAATCCTTTCACTGTGATCTTATTGTGTACTTTGTAAACAGTTGTTATTGTAGTTTAAATTTCTGACTGATGATTAAAGTTTCTGGCTGATGTTAAATCTAAAAAATGCGAATCATTTGTCAAGTTAAGTCAACTCAGATCAGTTCAAAACTTTCTCACTTTTTCACTTTCATGACTCCCACAGTCAAAGGTTTTCTTGAAATTCTTTGACTTACACCTGAGAAATTTTGCCCCCAACTTCCCTTCACAGGTCTTTTTTGGCATACATACATGCTTTTGGTAAGTCACAGACAGTATGCATGAATTAAAAGATCGTGAATGATGGTAACTTGGAAAAGTGATTTACTGTCTTGGAAACCTAACATCAGCATGTTGTTGTATTTCACTATGCTGTATTCTACCAATCCACCACCTTTCGCATCCATAAAAGATATACCAAAGAATTCAAAAAAATAGAAAACAATGAAAATGGAAGAAAAATAAATATGTGCGATTTCACTCACAAACCATCCAAAGGGAAAGGATATTCTGGGAAGGAATCTATCGACTCAGTAAACTAAACAATGTACATCACGTAATTCAAAAAAAGGAAAAGTGTCAACATCTTTCATCTTGAAGACTGAGCCAAGATGAAAACTTTACATGTATTTGAAACTTCACTTTTCTGGCCGACTTCTTTTAAAGAACTGACTTTTTGCCAATCTTGAAGAATTATATTTTTCCCTGAATTTTTCAGACCTGTGGCCATTGATATCATGACGTGGAAAGATTTCCATATAACCCCATACATTAATTATGCAATCCATTTCTTAAAGACTAAAATAATATAAAGGTTTCTTTGCAACACTCTGTGCCTAATTAATGTATGGGGTTATGTGGAAATCTTGCCAAAAATTGTTGTTGTTAATTTCATCTGCAGTCTTCAGTACGAGGGGAAATCAAAATGCAAATATAATGCAGTACCTAGGAATTAGTACATGGCGGACAGATATTATTCCATATGTTTCTTATTGCCAGTGGTCGTTCACGTACCCTGCCAACAAAATAAAACGGGGGAAGTTGAAAATCTCACACTTATAACGAGGTACAAATAAATAAGAACGAGTTAAGTGTTAAAAATTACTAACCAGTTTGAAAATTTCAAACCAGTTTGAAAAATTTAAACTGGTTTAAATTTCAAACCAAAGATTAAATTTGAACCACAACAGATACTCACAAAGGTAAATGATGAGTGGGAGAAAACGGAAACTTATCGCCAACCGGTCAGTGGTGTTATCGCGGGCCATGTCTTAGCGCAACAATATGGCCGAGTCATGTGGAGTTGGAGGATCTGTTGGCTGATCTTTGAATGCCCATTTATCTAAGAGGAAATCTAATGTTTTCTTCTTTATTGTAATATGTGATACTATAGAGCTTTCGTAGAGGAAAATCTCTTTTGGTTGATCGAAGAACTTGTGAGTGATTTTGCCGCTTTTAAGGTAAGCAACTGCCTGATAAGTTAATTTTGCTTTTATTCGAACTTGAGTCGATTGTGTTGTGTCAATTCAAAGTTACGACAAATTGGCCCGCGAAAATTTCAGACAAACGACTAACGAATGACGACGAATTATTGATCGGAATTCTTTCTAGAGCTTACAAAGTTATATTTCGGGCCTTGGTGTTCAAAAAACGGTTACTCTTATGTTCATGATAATCAATTTCGAATTATGGAGGTTAGTACTTGAAATAGATTTTAGATCGTCGTTTTCCCAATAACTTTAACTCGTTCATACGAATAGAAAGGCGCAGATCTGTAGAAAGATTACAGGATAAGAAAACAGGGTAGCGCAATAACCAATTCGACAATTACAACGCCACAGACCTAGATGTGAGTTGACAAGGATGCTTTCTGGTCAAAACAGATAGTTATTAAAAATGAAATCGATTAATTTTGATAGATTTCAATGAGTCTTGATTGAAGATAATTCAAATATTTCTAACAATTCTGTTGCATCCTTTTGATATCCAGGTATGTTTTGTAACCTTTTACTCTTCATGGTTAAATTGACAGGCACATTGTAAAATGCCATCGTGTGATTTGGAGGTGTGTGACATTGAAGATGCTGTGAAAAAAGATGATCTTACCCCTAATGATCGGATCACTCCAAGGGGAGCTGTTCTTCCAAAGGCAAGAGTAAAATCCCCAAGGAACAACTTAAATGAATTGCCTGTGGGGGACAGTATTATACCAGGAACACAGAAGATTTATGTTAGAACTTGGGGATGCTCCCATAACAACAGTGATGGAGAATACATGGCTGGACAACTTGCTGCATATGGGTATAAAATAACAGGTAATGTTATGATTTTTCACCAGATGTTTGTAGATGTTTGAGATTGAGTGATGTTTGCAAATAAATAAATAAATTAATCTTGTGGTGTGATTATCCAACTGGGTATAGTTTTCATAGGAGAAGGCTGTTGTTAGTGACAGTGAATCACTGTATGCAACATTCATCCAATTGTTACACTCACCTTGTTAGTGATGGCATTTTTTGTTTGTTTGTTTATTTGTTTGTTTGTTCTTTAGATTATTCTGAAGCAGCTGATCTCTGGCTACTTAACAGTTGCACGGTGAAGAACCCTTCAGAGGATAACTTCCGGAATGCCATTAAGAGGGCCCAAGAGCTTGGCAAACACTTAGTTGTAGCAGGCTGCGTACCACAAGGCCAGCCCAAACACCAGTCGATTAAAGGAATAAGTGTGATTGGGGTATGTTCACTGAAATGGTTTGCAAGCTTACTCTCTTGGCTTACAGTTTCTGGTAGTGACTCTTATAGAGAACACATTATCCCACTCTCCTAAAATTTACTGAATATTGGATTTTTTTTTTTTTTTCGCTTCAAAAGAAGGGCAAATAAGTGAAATTTATTTAGAGGAGACCGAACAGTGTATTTGTTTTTTTTATTCAATGATATGCAGTAGTTACATTTTTGTGAAGTTTCTGAATATCATGCTTTGATTATTATATTAACTTTGGTAGCTTTCAGCTTGTAGAGAGAGACTGGAACAAAGAGAGCAATTAAGAATGTTTTTTTTTTTTTTTTTTTTTTTTAAGTGATGTATTAATTAATCCCCACTGGTAAACTAACTTTAACTATTGAACATCAAAGAAACTGCAGAGAGAAAAAACTTGTATAATAGATGTCAACTTGTTGACAAATCTTTAAGACAACTCAACTTGCAATGCCAGCATTTTTGTCCTAAATTAAAAATTTATTCAGCCCCTGAAGGAAAGTGATGCCTATATCTGTACGCATGTATTTATTTCTATAGTGAAACAAACTGTGACAATGAACTTGTTTACTCTAATGGTGATTAATTCTTTTCAGGTACAACAAATTGACAGGGTAGTGGAGGTGGTAGAAGAAACATTGAAAGGTAAAGCGAGCTTCTAATAACAGCATGCAATCCTATTAACCCTTTAACTCCTGGAAGTGATTAACATGTAACTTCTCCCTAAAATTTCTATACATTCTCCAGTAAACAGGTATTTGGAATACTGAAAGTTATCAGGTACATGTAGAAGTTGTTATCTTGATAGTCTACATGTAATGCTAAATTCTTGTCACTAATTTACAAGGAAATGTGTTAGCAGCTAGAGGCGAGAATTAACAGTCAGATCTTGGGAGTTAAAGAGTTAACATTAGTTTGTATGATTGATTGTTGATTTTCATTTGTTTGATGTCTACCTAAAATATTCTTAATTTTATTATGTAATGATTGTACACATTGAGCAATGTCAAAATACTTGAAACTAGCCCTCAGATGGGTTTAATAAATTATGAGCCAAAATAATGACCAGCTTCCAAGTGGCTTTTTAGCTCAGTTGGTAGAGCACTGCACCGGTATCAGAGGTCATGGGTTTAAATCCCTTACAGGCCTGAATTTTTTTCAGGCCTTATTTCCACTACTACATAAGTCAGGTTCTTAACTGCAAGGATCACTTTCATACATTTTCATGAAATCGCAGAACACATAAATTATATGATTTTCATAAATTCATATTGATTTACTTGAAACTAAATTATGCAGACTTTCCCTTTTTTAAAGGTATCAAATTTTGTCCAATTGCAATGCTTTGTAGGTCACACAGTTCGCCTTCTTGGTCAGAAGAAAGTTGGTGGAAAGAAAACAGGAGGAGCTCCTCTAGACCTTCCAAAAATTCGAAAAAATCCTCTAATAGAAATTATAGCCATAAACACTGGGTGAGTAAAATAATATATGGACATAAGATAAGCCCTATTGGCCCTGTAACTCCCAGATCTGATTGTTAACTCCCCCCTCTAACTGCTATGCGTTTCCTTGTATATTTTACAGTGTATACTATAAGAATGGTATTAGATCAGGATAACAACTTATACCTGATCAGTTTGCATAATTTATTCTTACATGTATTACTTGTTTGCTGGATAATGTGTGGATATTATCGAAAAAAGCCACTTGTTAATCACCTCTGTCAGTCTGCAGAAAAGGAGATTGTAAGATTCATAAAGGGACAAATTTACTGTAGAGGTTCAAATTATCACCAAGGTTACTCATTACAGTATAGATGTTCTGGGTCAAAAAGAGGCACTGGTTTTAAGAGGGCACTTATTTGATTGTGTCTACATAATATGGCATGTACACTGAGCCATATACTCCCTGTACATACTTGTTTGACATTAATATTGATGTGATAATAATATTGATACATGTAATTCTTTAAAGGTGCTTGAACCAGTGCACTTACTGCAAAACTAAGCATGCGCGAGGTGATCTGGGCAGTTATCCTCCTGAAGAGATTATAGCAAGGGCCAAGCAAGCCTTTGAAGGTAAAAGGAAGTCTGCCATGTCATTTTGATTTCTTATCTTGCACATACAGTAGTGTTCTTATATGGTTATTATACATACTCATGCAGAACATCAAATATACCGGTACTTGGTTATGCACAGAGCATTTTGAAAATTAATACAGAACTTTTGCTTAAACAAGAGTTTAGAATGTTCATTAATTTTTATTTTAATCTGTGAATACATATTTGCATTGAAAATCATCCTAAACTTGCTTCCTTCAGAGGGAGTTGTTGAACTGTGGTTGACCAGTGAAGACACAGGAGCTTATGGCAGAGATATTGGAGTGACATTACCTGAGTTGCTGTGGCAACTTGTAGAGGTAATTCCAGAAGGGGCTATGTTGAGGATTGGAATGACAAATCCACCTTACATTCTGGAACACTTGGAGGTAAATGCAGTATGATTTGTCAGTCTACATATAGGGAGGTAGCCAACATTCCTACATGCTAGCCCACTGCAGGTCAACCAACCAACCCCCCCCCCCTCCACCACCCCCTAAGCAATTGTTAAGGTGCTGTGGAATTTAAAATCCTGGCTGGAGAGAGGCAGTTTTGAGGTAAAGCTTTTTCCTCCCAGACACAATACAGGGACCCACTCAAGGTTGAAATACAAGCCTCTTTATTCTGAGCCTAGAAAGCTGAACCATCAACAGCTGCAGATCACGTTACAGTTTGCACAGTCAAGAAAAATACACCTTTGTTTACGACATTGATGTGCTTAAGCATGTCTGTTTTATTTGCTACTATTCTGTTGCACAGGTCTTTATCACTTCACCCGTGCAGAGATTGATTGCACAGCTTTTACAATGTTTTTTATCCCCTTTTGTTCAGGAAATGGCAAAGATATTGAACCATCCTTGTGTTTACAGTTTCCTGCATGTTCCTGTTCAGAGTGCATCAGACAATGTTCTCAGTGACATGAAAAGAGAAT
Organism: Stylophora pistillata; assembly: GCF_964205215.1. Lineage (NCBI taxonomy): Eukaryota > Metazoa > Cnidaria > Anthozoa > Scleractinia > Pocilloporidae > Stylophora > Stylophora pistillata. The sequence goes on along the minus strand of NC_142526.1, from coordinate 22,377,491 downwards.
ACTGTGCTGATGATTTTCGTCATGTTGTGGATTTTTTAAAAGAAAAGTAAGTCCTCTTGATGGAAATAATTTAACCATGTTTCTACCTTGCTGTGAAGCAGAAGGTACTCATGAAAGAGATCTTTGGCAAATTTTTATTTGGCAGTTTTTCCTTAGTCCAGTCATTGTTTAGGGGATACATTAGGTTGTCCTCTACTGAAAACTGGCTCTTCAGGGTTTGTGAAGGATTTACTAATTGTCTCTGAGGAGTTACTAGCAACTAATTACTTGTTACAATATCACCCCTGAATCTGATTAAGGTCATAACAATAAAGATCACCAACAAAAGAAGCTCTTGATTTCTAACAAATTCTTCAAGTCAATGCCTTAGGAGATGTACACCTGTATAGAGAACAGTATCAAGAAGTCATGCATGCTGCTGTTATATAAAGGAAAACTTGCTAAATTGTAAGGCTTATTATTGCCAGATTTGTGATGAGGATTTGCGAGTATCTGGGTGCCCTTAACCTTTTACACCCTAACATCAGTATGCATATTTTCCAAACTGTTCTCTACGCATTTCCTGTGGTGCCAACAAAGAGAATTGATTCACGAATCAAGAGCTTCTTGAGTTGGCGATCACTTCCTTTATTCTCGTGACCTTACTGTTTTACTCAGCAGTGATAGGGTAAGGAGAAACTAGTAGCCAGTCATTCTTAGGGGTTAGAGGGTTAAAAACACTTGAAGCATTCAATTTTCCCATGCCCCTTGAAAGTCCTCGAATTTAATTTTCTGTTTTCAAGGACTTGAAAACCCTTGAATTTAGACACAGGTCCTTGAAAATTTCTGAAAAGTCCTTGAAAATAAGTGCAGATGAGTCAAAGTCGAAGTTTTCTTTTGCTTTTGGTGTTGAAAGTGTAAGTTTCTAGCAAAAATTGCAAAAACGAGTTTTCCTTTCAAATCCCAAGTCCGATTATCTGACAAGTGATTTTTATATGTTTTGTACCTGATTGGTGCATTGAAATAACCTTGGTTACCTACCACGTGATCACTGTGATGTGTATGCTTGAAGTTACGCTCATTGGAATTTTTTGCCACTTCTATTTAATGCAAAAGGTCCTTGAATTTGAGAGCCAAGGTCGTTGAAAATGATCTAAAAAGACCTTGAAAGTCTTTGAATTGGGTTCCTCAAAAAGTGCAAGAACCCTGAACATTTGGTTCCAATCATGAAGAAAAATTGTCATGGAAATCCTTTTTGATCGTGTACATGAAATGATACCTGCTACATATGCATTTGTTTATTTATGATATCAGAAAATGCGAAGAGTGGACAAAGGATCAGTTTGTTTTGAGCAGTGTTACCATCACTCTTGCATGTATCTAGTATTTAGTGGACCTAGATCTTGGCGAATTGTAACGCGATAAGTAAAAAAAACAAAAGAAAACTACAATTAATACAAACATTGTTATCAGCAATGGAGCAAAAATATCTGTGGCATACAGTGTACAATTGAGTGTAAATGACATTTTTTTTTTTTTGTTACTGAATCATTGTTTTCCAATTTTTTCTCAACAAAAAATATGGAAATATCAAATAGAACTAGAACCAACCATACAAGGCTATTCGATTCTCTTCATATTGTAAGCCGGCTGTACAGAGTGCAAGCTCAAAGCTAAAGCGTTTGAATCTAATCCCCAGGGTACCAGGGGTAACCATTGCAACAGACGTGATCTGTGGCTTCCCTACGGAGACCTGGGAGGACTTTCAAGAGACAGTGGCTTTAGTTGAGCAGTACAAGTTCCCCAGTTTATTTATTAATCAGTTTTATCCTCGTCCTGGGACACCTGCGGCAAGGATGAAAAGACTGCCGACAGAAGAGGTACATGTACAGTGCACTGGCTAATTCATTGTTGCTGTCAGCAATGGCTAGGGGTGTACTTTCATGCTAACTTGTCATTGGGTTCCAAAATATTCAGGTTAAGAAGCGAACAAGGGAAGTATCCAAAGTTTTTCACAGCTACCATCCGTATGATCACAAGGTTGGCTTGTCTTAAGCGTTTATCTTTTTGCTGCTATTTTTTTTCGTGTATGTTTGTTTGTTTATTCCCGTATTTTGTTTATGTTTGTTTGTTTGCTTGCTTATTTTATTGCTCTGTTTTGTGTGGTGGAACAGAGAGCCCGATGCTGTGGTGTTATTTGTATTCTTGTGTTTCTGTTAAGGTGGGTGAGCATCAAAAAGTTCTTATAACAGAAGACGCAAAAGATCAAGCTCACTTCGTCGGTCACAACAAATATTATGATCAAGTAAGCATTACCCATTTCTCTGTTTCTCTGGTTGGTTAACTAATTTATTGGTCAATTGGGTATTTTCCTTACCACGAGTCGAGCCTTTCTTCTTCACGTACATTGTGAATGTTAGCCCTTGATGCCCTCGATGTCATCTTTCCTTGCATGTTGTTTGCTGCTTGGCGCTTGCAACTTGCCGGGTGAAGCCTCTGGACCTTGGGCGTTCAGTCGTCAATCGCGTCATTAGGGAGCTTAAGATACAGACGTTTTCGGGGCGACGGCGACGTGACAACCCAGGTAGACTGGGCCAGAGGTTGCTGTTTTCGTGCCATAATTTAAGCTGTTAAGATTCTGATGACGGACGGCCGGCCTTTTCGACTTCGACGAGTTTAATTAATTGTTGCGCTTTATAAATTAAGGCTTTTTTGTCGTAGCATGGCTACGTTTGAAGAATTCCGCCATCTCTTCGTCCTTTACTACGACGCTAATCTTATTAGTGATGAAGAGTTCTTGGTTTTGTATGAAATGTTTCCGTCTAAAAATCTCAATTTTCCATATGAAAATGTTCATAGATCTGAGGTGTACGTTTTTTGGGTGCATCTACGAATTGATAGAGGAAATGGCAGCAAGCAAAAATTCCCTTTTATGTTAAGAATTCAAGTACTGTACGGGTACGTGCCCAAAACTTACCTCGACGATTTGGACTTAACTGTTGCTTCGGTCATTTTAACCAAAGGAGAAAACAAAAGGTCTCTTGAGTTGGCCGAGACATCGTGTGATGATTTGTGCGAAATGTGATAATGCAATCACTTTAATACAAGTGACAAAATTGGCAGTATATTAAAAAAACAAACAAGATCAACTCACGTTTTCACCACGACGGCAAACTCACTGATCTCACGTCGCCGACGTGAGGGCGACGGCGGGGCCGCATGCGCAGTCAATCTCGCTCCAATCTTAATCGGTCTCCACGTCGCCGTCGCCCCGAAAACGTCGGTATCTTAAGCTCACTATTGTCACTCTTCACCGTTGCCAGTCGTGTCATCATCGGCTATCTTCGGTCGTCGAATTTTTGTTACTGGTGGTTTTCTTAGAGGCTGAAGGTTTCAGATGGCCTTAGACATGAAACGTGGAATAAACAGTCTGTTTCGCTCTTTCTTTCTCCTGGAAACTGCAACTTAACCAATCCTTGCTCTTATATTTAGGTTCTCATTCACAAAAGTGAGGGTGATCTCATGGGTAAAATGGTACAAGTAGAGATCACATCTGCAGGAGAGCACTTCCAAATGGCACGTGTCCTACGCCATACCGAGGTTCATTCACCTGGTCTGGTCGAGCCGTTACCAAAAGGTGCTGTCAGCGGTGATCGTACTACGCTCACGTCCGAAAGAGTCGTTCAGGGTCAAGCAAGTCGTTGGCAGCAATGGCAAAGAGCTGCAGTGGTTGTACTTCTAGCAGTTGTTTTAGCGGATGTTTTGAGAATTTTGTATTTATGGACCAGTCAGTGAAATTGTGATGGAAATACATTTGTACAAGATTCACTATTTACAAAGTGCACCAATCTGAAATTTTTATGAAAAAATAGCCATTGCTTACACAAAAAGATTGAAAGTGATTACAAAGAGTAGATTATTTCTTCTTTGCGTATCACCGAGGCAGCTGATGCATTGTTGTTGGCAAAAGTTGATAAGTTGATTTCTTGTTCGAATGCGTATACCAGTAAAAAACTTCTCCACAGGGAGTGATATACTCTTTTACCAACTTTGGATGGTAAAAAAAAAAAATTGAGTGAAAGCATTGTACTTTGTATTTCAAGTGAGCACTATAAGGAATTCTTGGTGAACCTACGCCTTGTTTGAGTTCTGATAAAACAAAACAATCTCTCATACCCATAATTCAGTATATACACCCGTGGTTACTCAATTCCCTATTCTGTTCGCACAAATATTTCAACTCTCATACAAGGATAATTCGAATACGTGACAGGGTAAAGCCGGATAAATCTTGCTCGAGCTGGGCTCCGAACCACATGTTGGACAATGGTGTTCTTATCCGTGTTTCGTCCAAATATCTGCGGCAAAAGGTAAAGTACAGTTTGAAAAGTAGCTACCGTTGTTTTCAAACTCGTCTTACGAAGAAATGAGTCGGAGAGTTGAAAAAAATTACGAATGTTCGCTTAATGAAAAAAGCATTAAAATTGTAATAGACTCGTCAATTTTATTAATCACCCAAGAAGGAAAATCACACCAAAAATTGACCTGATTTTTCTGAACTTCACGTCGTTATCGTGACGAGTAGAACACTAATGGACGAATCAGATCTCTACCTTTCAGATCAGTAATGCGATTTTGTAATCCTCCCGTGTTTTAGACATGTCTTAATTACAGTGAATAATGGTTGGGGGGTGTATACTTCGTGTCAGCTCATTAATTCTCTGTACTTGTAAAATTACCTAATTTTCTTTTCTTTACCTTATCTTTATTGGACTCTTTGTACACCATCCATTGTATCCCATCGATGGACAATTGCAGTTTGTAGCTTGTAACGTATGACCCAGTGAGTTTCCCTTGTGTTGCTACAGCACAAACAGAGTAAACCTCGCCCATGTCGATTTGAAGGTAGTCTGTCCTGTTAGTTCTGGTCTCAGGACACCATCCTCCGCCTCCTCTTGATCCATTAAGTCGTCCGTAATACGCATAGTAACTTAGATAATGTGAGCTTGACGACATCCTAGCATCGGATATCTTGTTTATGTCAGCCACTCCCACCGGCGTACAAGCTTGGGCTGAGAGTACAGTTAAGTTTTCATGTCAGCAACTCGGGTGAGAGACAGTTTAAAGTATGCCCTTAAGTCAGCAAGAGCGCATATCAAAACTTGTATAGAAATCAAACATTACTTTCTACTTTCAATCAAATTATAATGAGGGAAGTAAGGAGAAAATGAACTGATCTCTTGAGGAGTGAAATAAACAGCGAACAGGCCAAAAAAAAAAAAATTGGAACGAGGCTTGGCTGAATTCCCACGCGAGAAATAGCTCCTTACGATAAGGAAAGTTCAATCAGAAAATAACATTAGTTAAGTGGTCTACACAGCATACCTGTCAAAACTGTTAGCTGCACGGAGGTGGAGGTTGTAGATACACCAGCTGACGACGCCACACAAATATATTTACCAGAATCCTGAGAATTGACTTTCCAAAGATTCAGTGTTCCATTGATGCTAACATGCGATCTTCCAAGTGGTAGTATGCTATTTTCCCTCAACCAGGATACCTTGGGCGTTGGCTCACCTCTAGCTTCACAGCGTAAACTAACATTTCGACCAGTATTTACAGAAAGCTGTGGAGGTGGTCTGGTGGAGATTACTGGATCATCGACAACGATTAGATGTGTTATGGCCTCAGCGACCCCGATAGTGTTAGTAGCCTTGCATTGGTAAAATCCCGAATCTTTCTTATGAGTGTTTATGATCGAAAGTTGCCCATTCCTGATGTCTCTCATGCGTGGATGTGAGTCAGGGATTGATATCTTTTTCCAAACGATGTCTGCCGCTGGAAAACTGGCAACAGTGCACTTTGGAAGCTTGATTGTTTTACCAACTGCCACGTAGGAAGGGCCCGCTCTAAGGGAAATTTTCGGCGAGGCTGATTCAAGAAAGTAAATGAGGAAATAAAAAATTTTACAGATATTTTTGCTGTAAAATGTAACTTTTCCGGGAGCGCCGAATTTTTTGTGAATGATAGACGAGACCGCACGCGAAACAAACAGTGTTAAAGGAAAACCCACGCAAATCTGATATGAGTGAGTGTCTTTTATCCTTCTCCGAGAAGACAATGTGTAAGCCAGGCAATTTGAGTAGAGTACTGTGTGGTACGTTAAACCTTTAACCCCTTAACTTCCAAACTGATCTGATTGTTAATTCTCCCCTCCAGCTGCTACACATTTCATTGTAAATTAGCTTTGAAAATTTGTTGTTGAATCAAGATAACAACTTCTTCCTGATAAGTTTGAGTATTCTCATGGCCCGTTTGCTGGATATTGTATGAATAGTATAGGGAGAAATTACATGTAAATCACTTCTGGGAATTAAAGGGTTAACCCCTTAGAGTGATTAGCATACAATTTCTCCCTAAGGTATAATCCCTGAATCAAGCTGATTAAGCCCCTGAGAATAGAGAAAAAAATCGCAAACTCAAGAAACTCTTGATTGTTTGATTAATTCTCCTTGTACTTACAATAGGAATTGTATGGAGAACAGAATAGGGAATATGCATACTGATATTGAATCATTTAACAATTATTCACCGAAGGCGAAGTGGATATAGCTGAAGGATTCCCGAGAAGAAGTCGAGGAGATTATTCAACAATATTCACCAAGTTAAAGGAGAATAATTGTTTTAGTATAATCGCTTAGATGCTTAGTCGAATGCTGCTGCCAATATTCGTTTTAATGTTGAAACCATTCTGTTTCAATTGTTTTGATCACTCGTATCGAGATTAGCAGCCAGTTTCCACTAGAATTTGATAGGTTAATTGAATTCAATAAGCGAAAACTTCATATCTTTCTTTAAAAAAAAATGTCACTAAAAACTTAGTAGCATCTTTTGCGCTTATCGGAGTGAATTTTCTTTATCGCGTTCAACACTTCCTCGGTAACACTGACAAAACGCGAGGCAATCATTTAAAAATTTAGAGGTGATTAAAGCGAGATATGACGCAATCCTCGACCAATCAGAGCGCGCGCATCCGCATAATCTTCGGAGCAATCATACTAAAAAGGGTTAGAGGCTTAAGAGGGAGTAATGTTTACTTCCTCAAGCCTCTGCACTTACATTACAGTAACACTCTCTGACTTACTTTGAACCACGACCTGGGTGATCTTTTCATCATTCCCAAGAACATTGCTTCCCACACACTTGTAGGTGCCGGAGTCTTCTGCGAGCACACCATGTATCTGCATCACTCCGTCGGCGGTTGTCTTCATCCTGTTTCTAGGTAACGATCCTGTCGTCTTTGACCAAGAAAGGTGAGGTTTAGGATTTCCTGAAGCAGTGCAGGTAAGTGAGACGGTGTCAAATTCCTTGACAGTTATTTGTGATGAAGAAATTGCCACCTTTGGGGTGGAAATAGATTCTCCTGGTTCGCCTTTAATTCCTGGAATACCCGGCGTCCCGATGTCTCCCTTGATGCCTTTTTCTCCTCGTATACCTGGTGGTCCTTGCTTACCACCTCTACCAGGCGGCCCCATCATTCCTTGTACTCCCCTCTTGCCCACTCTTCCTCGGTTGCCCTTGTCGCCCTTGGGTCCAGTTCCGCCTGGTGGTCCGGGTGGCCCTGCTGGGCAAAAATTTCCGTGTTTTCCTTTCCGTTGGCAGATCTTCATGCTTAAAGTCACGATGTTCTCTAAAAGTCCTCTTACATTCGCCGTTTCATTGCTTGAAGAAGCCATCTGACTAGCACTTCTTGGGAATCTTTGATGTAGAAAGTTTGCGTGTTTCCGAAAATCTGCAACTCATAATATTTAAATTACTGGTTAGAAAATTGACATTTCGGTCGTGCGATAAAGGAGGAAAGTCATTGCGAAATTTATTTCAAAGATTTTCAAAGTTAAAATGAGAAGAAGAGATGTTCACGTGACAGAAGGATGAAAAGATAATCTAAAATTTGGCCACGGGCCAGGGCATAAAGACTGAGATCTGAAGAAAAATTTTCTGTTTGTGGACGTGGTTCACTTATACATTGAAATAAAACACGCCCTCTCTGGAATCGTAACTGTATTGCACTTCTTGTAAATGCAAAACTGCTCACTCATCATGAAACATATAATCAGTCATAGTGCGAGGGTCAGACAGAGGTAAGAATAGCAGCTTCTGTATCAAATTATTTCAAAGCATAAACTTCATGATGTTAGGCTCAATCGCAAAGAGCTCAAGTCTGTTCGATTTTCACATTCAAAACATTTTTCCCCTCCTTCGCATCAGAACTTAATATCTATCTTAACCGTAAAAACTGAAACGTGGGAGTAGAGTTACGAGGATCAAGTGATCATACCTGGGAATTTTTAATGGCGCCCTTTGTCTTCGTAAATATAACTCTGTCAATGTTTATTACTATTTAACCATGTTTACCCCCACTTTGGTCGGTCACAGTTCGCCGACAGTTTGACTTTAGCCACGAACACTATCATACATTTTCACTATTCTAGCACGGGAGACCTTATCTAGAAACACACGATAATCGTCTTTTACCTTCGTTCGAGTTCAAGTTCTCCCTCGCTATCTTGTGTTTCATCAGAGCGACGACTTCCTCAACAATATCCAGCCTGCGATCGTGATCATCAAACTTCAGCTCGATTCTAACGAATCCAGTGGAGTAAAGGATCAAATAGAAAACAAACAACACTGCGCCTGAGCTCAGCGAAGAAGCCGTATCCTTTGCAAACATTTTGAACGTGATCGAAAATCCAGAGGAGTAACCCGATCATCTTAAAATTGATACTGCGCTGACTGAACTGAACTGAACGTCATGAGCTCAAGAATTCATATGAAACTCGAAGCTGTTTTTCTTGAGCTGAGTCCCAGTGCATAATTGTTCTCAGATCAAAACTTCTAGACTGGCTTGAACAAACAGCAATCCGTTACACGCGACGATGAGGAAGGATGGAATCAGAATGCTTTTCTCTTTTTTTAGCCATCTTTTGTATATTCTCGTTAAAGGAGGAGTTACTGAAAGTCCCTAAAAGAAAACTACAGGCGTTAGCCTCGTTAGGCCCTCGCGCGGTGGGCCAGCAAGACCGATACAACACCCTGGAGTATTTTTATTGATACGGACATCATCTGCCAACCTTTTTTTGTCGGCTACCTTGGTCTGGCAATATTTATTGATGTGTTCTTGTAGAGGTGATTCTCTCAATGATAATAAGCAATGGTATCGCCCATGCACACCGTAAAGTATCAAGTGCACTCCCCCGGCCTTTCCCTCCCTTTGGGGATCGTATAATCAAGCAATTCAAAGGTTTCAATCAGTGATTATCTTTTTGTAATGGATAAATAACTAAAAGAAAGGTTGACACAAATTTCTGTCTCAGTTACTCTTTTTTGGTCCTCAAACTGACTCTCACGAAGGATACTATCGGCAGGGGCGATTCATCTGCCTCAACCCGAACGCTTCAAAATCATTAATTAAGGTGAATATCAAGGAAATTTTTTAAATCTTAATGGGATCAAATTCGACAAGATAAGATAAGATAAGATAAGATAAGATAGTTATGTGGATAAATAGTATTTATCCAAGAGCATTTAGCCTACTAGTTTACAATGCGCGCGTATAAAAGACTTGTGTAAGGCACAATAGCAAATTCTTATTATGGTGCTTAGCGATAAGTAAACGGTACAAGGTTTCATTCGTTTGTCATACTTCTAAAGTTATTCACATCACCAGTAATACTAGCATTGCGTGGTAGATTATTTCAAAGGTGGCTGGCTATGGATGCAAAGGAATTAAGGCACCACTTGCTATTAAAAGAATTTTGCTGAAGCTTAGTGGGACCTCTATGTTTGAGTCCAAGAATGTAAGAACAAGGGTTGGAAAGTGAGAGGACAGTGAGGGGATATATGCTCGACCACTCGAACTAGTCTGCCAACGCAAAGGCGAGGATGTTTACCTTTGGAGCTAAAATATGAGAGTGAGGGATTAAAAATTAAGATCTCATGATAAGTTAAGAAAATGCTTCTTACTCCTTGTTAATGGAAGTCGGAAACGATACACTCGACCACTCTACCTGTTCTGGCGACGCAAAGACGATGAGCTTTATGTTAGAACCCAACAATCAAAGAAAATGTAATTAAGAAATTTAGAAGATATTTTTTTCTTTTTTTTTTTTTAGTAAGATAAGAGGATATCTCTTTGGTTCTTTTGGTTGGAGTCGACCAACGGACATGCTCGACCACTCGAGCTAGTCTGCCAACGCAAAGACGAAGATCTATAGAAATTCTTGGTCCAAAGAATTAAAGAATAAGGGATTTAGAATAAAGATTATATCTCCTTGGTTTAGTAAAGTTAAGATGATATATCTCTAGCTCTAACACTAGGAGTTGACGAACGGATACACCCAACCACTCGACCAAGTCTGCCAACGCAAAGACAGAGACCTATGTTAGGACCCAAGAATCTAAAAACTATTTGTACAAAAATGTTTAAGACTTGTTTCTTTTTTAATGAGATAAGAGAATATTTTATTGCTTCTATCGGTGGGTTGACGGGGGTTGACTAACTGATATTTTCGACCGCTCGAAATAGTCTGCCAACGCTAAGACAGAGACCTGCGTGTTTGGAACGAAGAATTTAAGAAAGAGGGATTGAAAATTTAAGATAATATCTCCTTGATTTAGAAAGGTCAAGATGATACCCTCTAGCTCTATTAGTGGGAGTCGACAAACGGATACACTTGACCACTAGAGGAACTTCCCAAACGTGGACGTGCTGGTATTTCCGGTCGTCGCGGCGATAACCGGAAGTACGTCTGCGTTCGTTAGCCACACTTATTCCGTAAAGATTTACTATATTGAGCAACCTGTTGCTTCGTTACGCAGTAATTTGGTAAGCAAATAGTTTGTTCAAGTTGATAATTAAACAGCCTAGTGTCCAAATACAACTTGTCTTCGAACCTACTTTGTATAGAATTTTGCGCTTTTTGCTTGATTGTTCGCTCCACCATTCAATAAACCACTGAAAGTGAACTTGCCAATAGGACTGATGATAAAAGTAGTTAAGGCCTATTTGCCACCCGTATTGTGTACATATCTGTTCAGTGGCCCTTACAGTTCTCCCACCATGCATGTTATTTTAAGAGACACGACGGTAAGTGATTGATTTTAAAAATAAGAACTATAAATATGTCCAACCGGATTTAAACCCCATTCCTCTATAAATCTGACCAACACATCAACTGGCTTGAAGGTAAAGCTAAGCTGGATCTAACTATTCAAGAGTAGCCTATTGGCTCTTTCTTGGTTGGTAACTCCATTTGACGAAAAAGAAAAGATCTGCGAACACAAGTCCTCAACAGGTAAAGAAAACCTAACACTATGACACTAAACACCTGCTGAACCCTTTTTTCTTTCCTTTTTTTTATTATTTGTGTTCTTGAGAAACTCATTCAAACGAAAGTTCCTTTAGGGAATATTAAAAAGCGATTCATCTGTTTGATCTCCTCGTTGTAGTTAGAGAAACATATAGGTGTCGTAAGCAGGATCGCTTTAGTGACAGCCACTGTACCTCTTGTGAAATTCAGCGGTATAATTGGAAAAATCAACCGCCGATTTTGCTCACGTTTGGAAGTCTCAGTTGCGTTATACGAGCAGAAGCTGTTTTAAATTTTAAATTTCTAAATTTTATTGAATGTGTAATTGATATTCCAAAGTTCACTCACTTATTGCTAAAACGCAATTGAAAACAATGAGCGTCCCTGTCAACAATATCCGCGGGCTATTAATGTGTATAGAGGTAACTTGGTTGGCACTCTAAGCACTCACTTGCAGTTAGTTACAGATACCTACTGAATACGAAAGAAAGTCTTGCGTTTAACCCTTAAAATGAATTGCTTCTAATTTCTTCTTTCGGTATTACCCTTCTGATTTCAGAAGCTCCCGATTGCCAACTAAATTCTCCTTGTCGTAACCATAGGATACGTATATAGAACAGTATGGAGAATAGGCATATTGATGTTGGGGTGTAAAATGGTTAATTATAAGTTGCCGTAGGCTTGAGAATGTTAAAATGATATGATAAATCAGCGATCATTGACGGCTGTGGGGCTCCTAAACCCACATCGATAAAATATGAGGCTCAAAGTACAGTGGCAAAAGTTCGGAGACGTGTACTTTTTTTCTTGCCTGTCTGCTTTGATATTCGTCTTCCCCTTTAACCCCGTGAACACTGTTGAGGTTTCTGTATCTAATTAAGTTTTTTGAGTTGAGTTCAAAAGTTCAAAATTTTTATTTTTCATAAAGGAACAGGGAAAAAGAGTTGTTGCTAAATCGGGTGATAGTCTCTAAAATTAAACTACTTCGTCATGGATCATTATTTCATTCAACATCCTCAACACTCAACACAAAAGGGCCTTTTGTTCCAACGATCAGGTCACCCCTAGGCCTGATAAAGGCACTAGACAGGAGTGTCAAAACGTTGGGTGGATGAATTGTAATTTCGGTTACATTAATTAAATTTTTAAACCAGAGTAGCATCAAACCATGTCCTCAACACTTTCCTCTCTGATTACACAACCTTGGCCGGGCGTTTCAACTTTCCAATCTTCTTGGCCCCCACCTGTCTGAGTACTGCTTTTAATCAACTTATGATGGTTTGGATGGTGCTTGATACAAGTCTGATTAGTCCAGATATAGTTTGACTGGCTAATGTCCAGCAGGCACAACGAGTCAGAAGTCACTTTCCTGAAGACTAAGGCAACAGCAAAAGTAGAATTTAAAGTACCAAAAATAGTCTTTGCCACTCACAATCAATAAAGCCCCGAGTAGAATTGCAAATCTATTTTGTCACGATAAGATTATTTTTAACAGCTTCTTGATAAGTTAAGGTTTATCTTGAATTGCGATACAAAGCTGACACTGTAAAAGCTGAAAATATCACTTAAATTTCTGGTTACACAGACGGTGATCTGCACATTAAACGCGTGTGTGAGAGGGTTCACGCGCAAATAATCACGCGCAAGCTGTGCACGTTGAATATCTCGATTCTATTTCATTATGACGTGAACAGCGATGAAAAGTTTTAACCACTGACTAGCACGGTCATGACCTTTATATAAGTGGTCCATGGAATCCCCAAGCGTCTCATTAGCTATCTTAAGCGTATTTAAGACAACCGTATTTCTGTTCAAGGAGTGGCAAGGTGTTAGTCAAGCCAGGGAAGAAAAATGAAGGTGTTCTCAAGCAAAGGTGGCGTTTGCGTCTTTCTCCTCGTCGTTCTGGCTGCTTCCATGATATTAGCAAGACATATCCAGAAAGGTAAACCAAAGAAAAGTGGACCAAAGAAAAACGCACCAGCTATAAAGGACGCACACCCAAAGCGCAAGGATCATAAGGAGCGTGGAGAAAACAAAGAAACAAGATTGAAACAAAAGATTCGTGCCGAAGGTGAGTGCTTCATAATTCGTAGATGCTTGGGAGATTTTCCATTATTGTTGTCAAACGGAATTGATTGATCTTTACATGCCCGTATAATCCTCCAATGAGCACAGCTTGGCTCTCGGAGTTTACCGAATACCATGACTTCAAAAAAGCTTTTTTGCTATTTTTTTTTTTTTTTTATTTCCTTAAGTTCAAGGCAATCATTTATTTTCCGGTTAAAAAACTTATGCACTTTTTTTTTATAAATTGTGTGTACCTGGAAACCGTTCCGCGTGAGATGTTGACTAAAGGTGTCTCCGGTTTCATTACTTTAAATAAGGTAAACTACCCTATTTTTTATTGCAACGCTCAGCTTTCATCGTAAAACAGTAACTTAAAGTAGCCAGATGTCATCAAAATATATACGGGATAATTACATCCAACGATCGTCAGCAAATTTCTTTTCCCATGAGATGGTATCATCCTGCACACATTTCAAGTAGCTTTTTAGGGTGCAGTGTCAAGAAATCAAAAGTAGAATGGACTTCTGTGCGGTTCTAGTGGTGGGGAACCTTCCCTAACAGATTCACCAGTGGGAACAAGAAGTTCCCTGTTTATCAAGTTGAAAAAAAGAAAGGAAAAAGCTTGATTTTGGAATTCCATACTAGAATAACTGATTATTTTAGGAGTGCAAGCGCTTCTGTATTCATTTCCCAAAGTATAAAAAAACTTCGTAGCTACACAAATGTGGTCAACGCTAAAACGGTTTGCGTGATACACTTTGCGGTACACATTGAATCACTGTTGCGGGAGGCAACCAGAAACCGGAGGTCTTAAAACGCCAAAGTGGCCTTCTTGCTAACATTTTCCTCTAAATTTAAACATTTTTTTTTAATTAAAGGGTTTACGTGCGTCTCGTGCTTTTTCATTTTTTTGTTTTTTCTAATCTGTATATTTGAATTTCCACTTATCCAATTATTTCGCTCAGAGGGGTGCACGATAGATATTCCCCTGCATGTGCGCTGTGCGTTTAAAGATCTGAAGTAAGCCTCATACAGGTGTGAGTAAAGCTTAGCATTTTCGAGTTCTGTTTAACCATAGAGCCAAAAAAAAAATGCTCTTGGACACAAACTGTTCCACACAAACACAATCACAATGAAGCTGAAAATGTCTAGCTGATAATTTTCTGATCACTCGAAAGCTTTTCCATCAAGTCTCGCAAAAAACGTTTGAATAGCTAGACCAATAAAAAAAGGACCACTGTCTCTCTTTTGATGCAAAAATATGAGCTGGAACTATGGACTACAGTATTTCTTGATACGAAAGTTTATTCAATAAAGTACCATGATTAAAATAACCACGGTTTAAAGGAAATTTATAATTAAAACGTAATCACCTATCAGAATTCATCTTGAGGTAATTGAAGTGGCCTGAGATATTGAAAGATCTAATGCAGCCGGGAGAAATATTTGGACGAATACAGCGCGTTATGTAAGGTTCGAAATTCTATTTCATTATAACTTGATTACCTAACCACGTTCTGCGGGTTCAAGCGAGGACGACCAATGGTAAACGCTTCACAGTTCAACTTCGAAAACGACCGTTTACAAGTCGTCTTTAATAGCTAAAAAGCAAATTAAACTAAACTTACAGAAAAAAAGTAACAAGTTTAAAGGAAGTCTAAGATAATACAGTGTAAACCACGTATTGGATACAAGTAACCTGGGGTTAAAATGTACGTCATTCTATAGAATATTTTTGTCAGGAAGATATTTGGTTAGCAAACTGAGACAAAAAAAATCGTTTACACGAAAAATCATGCAAATAACTCCCACGTACAGGTACATAGATTTGGTCAGTGTTTCATTGTTTAGCTGCTTTATTCTGTTGTGGTGACGCCATGCGAAGAAACTCCATTGTTCACTCTCTGCCTTGATGAAAGCAGATAATTAACAAAACATACATAGATCTTTTTACACAAAAGGCACTATAGTAGACTAAGCAAATGTTCTCTTACCGATTGGGAAATTATCAAGTCAATGATGAATTCCTTCAGAGTCATTGTCGCTTACATACTCATCCAGGGAATTGAGCAGAGCTCTCGCCGGCGCAGTCTGAGCTATACAATATAAGTCGTTTCCTCATCTTTGAGGCCGCCCTAGACTCATGCCTTTGTGAATCAGTCGTGTTGTTCACACACAAGATTCCAGAGATTTTAAGCACAGCAACATGTCCCAAGCCAAGTACGTCAAGAAAACTGATTTTGGAGAGGGCGTTCGTATCGAACAAAATGGCGGTGGCCTTGAAAATGAGAAAATTTCGTTTGAAAGAAAACGTTCGAGACAAGAAAAGGTCCTGTTGGTCATGTTCTTGGTTGTTTTGGTTGTTGCAATCATTTTTGTCGTTCTGTATGCCTGGCAAATTACCAGCCAGAAAACCGAAGGAGATCACGAAGTCTCGTCTAAAACAACGAAAAGTCCTTCCTCAATGAAGAATCCTTCAACAACGAAAAATCCTTCAACAACGAACAATCCTAAAACATCATCATCAACAGCGGCACCAGTCTGCTATTCCTCAGACTGCGTAGTGACTGCTTCAGGTAAGCAGTATTATGATGAAGTAAAACTAAAGGATACAGAGACACCCCTTAAAAAATTCGTTACAGTTGTGATGTAACTATTGTGTGGCTGCTAGTTCCTCAAAGCTTCCCGACATGATGTTGGGAAGAACAAATGTCTGATGAAGTTAAAAGAAATTTTTCCTCGGCTATATTTCCACTATTGAAATTTCGTAAAGATCCACCTTTGTTTCATCGTTTTTGCGCTTATGAAGTATTAAGGTGTCCACCGTGCTTTGGTTTTCTTTTGTATGCTCATTCAGCTACTTAGGTTAAATTAATCCTATTGTTTGGTGATATTGCTCGAAATAATCCCAAGTAACTGGCTAGCACCGTTTTACTTTGTTCAACTGAACAAATGTTCAGTTAATGGAGTGTAACTGTTAATTGGAAGTATGTACGCTAGTTTTCGAGTAATCTTTTAATTTGATATCCTGCAGAAGTTATGGTTTATGCGAGCCATGCAGCGCATTTTCTAAACAAAGGCTAGAAGAACAGCATAGATATTATTAAGCTAAAAGCTCTTTTTTTGCGTGACTTTTTCAACAAAAATGAAATTAAATGAAGACTGCATCGTTACCATTGTTCAAATTCATTTGCGATTGCATAGTCGATTTTAACACCTTGTTCACCAAGGTATGTAAGAAGCAGTTGTCATGGTAATCATCGAGTGGATTTTCGATAACAGATCGCACCTTGAAACGGAACGCGTATCAACCCCAGTGACTCTGTTTTCGGACGCCCTCGTCGGCTCACGAACACGTGTGAAACCGGAGAACTTTTCGAGTAATTTATAGTCTGTCTTGCCTCCGTTGACATCTATTTTTCCTTCACAAAAACTACAGTTTACAAGGTAAGTTACCGTTGAAATTTCACGCACATAACACGAAGTTTTCATTGTTCAACTCAGTTTCCGCTAGCAGGCGCGGTGGCCAATGAACCAAAACACATCACTTACACGAGTTAGTGACCTTTAAAAACCTGGAAATTTGTCAAGAAATG
The DNA here is from genome assembly GCF_964205215.1 of Stylophora pistillata. Classification (NCBI taxonomy): domain Eukaryota; kingdom Metazoa; phylum Cnidaria; class Anthozoa; order Scleractinia; family Pocilloporidae; genus Stylophora; species Stylophora pistillata. The sequence goes on along the minus strand of NC_142526.1, from coordinate 22,360,480 downwards.
TCTGGAGCAAAATACCTCAAAGTCTCGGACTCTGTTGAGGCGATACACGTTCCAGGAGAACTTGAAAGCAACGAGACAGTAACGTTTGAGAAGAAACAAAGGCCAGGAAAAGAGTGCCTTGTTTCGGCAGTTTTCATGATTGTGTTGGTTCTGGCGATAGTTTTCATAACTTTGTTCGTTCATCAGCTTTTTAAAAGCAAATCCTGTAATCTTGAGGGAAGAAGAAAATATGAGACAAACTGTCTCTCGTCGGGCTGTGTTCTTGCTGCAGCAAGTAAGTTTATTCGACAGTTCCTAGATCGTTTTGTATTTCATTGCTTATAAGAGCAGATAATATGTGACCGGAAAAACAGCCTGGGGGGAAAAGAACAATCTCGTTGTCTCGGTTCGATTTGTTAGCGTTAAAATATGTTTAGTGCACAGCATGGCTCGCCCAAAGATGTAATCTTTTTGTAAAGACCCTAGGATAAATAGAAAATCTTAGTCCTCCAGGTGAGATCAAACTCAGACCTCAATCAGATTTCACCCTCCAATGCCCCTGCTCGAGAGCTACATTTCACTCTATGTTGAACTTATAATAGGTTTATTAATTCGTGACAAGCGTGCTGCATACTTCAAGGATCAACAACGTTCTATTTACTCCATTTAACTGGAGAAAATCGAAACAATAAGAGAACATTCAGCTGAGTTAGAAGCCGAATGAAAACTAAAAGTGAAGCGTATAGTAGTGCCTTTTTGATGTTATTTAATTCATTGCTCGCCTCGCTTCGTTAATATTCCGTTTCGTTTTCGATGAACAATTGAACTTCGCCGTCAGGTTATGAAGAATTAACTTAGTACGAAACTATTTGGAGGGTAGACGGTTTTTCAAAACTCCTCCAGGGGTTTAAAGAATTTTAAAAGTTTTTTTAAAAGTTCTCAGTGCCATGCATGTCCCTGTGTCCTCGAACGTTCTGGAAATGCAGAGAATATCTTGAATATTTCTTATAATGTGAGATTTATAACGGTAATTGAGATAGGATTAGCTAAGTTTTGGATGACGAGTCGTTTTAAATTTTTTCCGAAATCCTATTGGCGCGAAAATGTGGTGACAGGTAGAGATTTTAAGATTTAAGTAGCGTCTATATTTGCATTCGGGGATAATATGAAGCAAAAACCAGCTTTATCAGACTGCTAATTTTTTCTGATTCTGACTGCTGACGGTTAAATTTTGGGTCTGACGGTAATCAGGGAGATATTTCTTCGATGAGTTTAAGTAAATATCAAGTGTTTCATCAATTTCATCAATAAACCACACTGATAAACCATGTGGGGTGTTAGGATAAACCACGCGGAATGTTGGCAGAACACCTTAAAAGTTTGTAGACCACGAGACGCAGTCGAGTGGTTTACAACTGAACTTTTGGAGTCAGTTCTCCCAACATCCCAGGTGGTTTATTAACCGATAGAAAGTGTGGTTTATCGGCTTTATGTTATAAATATGAGTGAGGTTGGTTAGAGAGAATGATAAATTTAATCTTATTTTGTGATCAAGTCGACGTGATTCTCATGAAAACCGCCAAAAAATGCGATGAATCAATCAAAGCGCCGGAAACTGAATGATTTTTCAGCCAGAAGAACGAAGACTGTGATGAATTTATGAGGGGGGGGGGGGGGCATTGGGGTTTGGGGTTTTGCGGTTTAGGCTGTTTTTTGGATCGGTTTTTCGGTTTTTGTGCCAAAAAACGTCGGTTTTTCGGATTTGTTGTTCATTGCGTTTTGCGGATTTTCCGTTCTCAGCATTTGGTTTGCGGTTTTCGTCAAAAATTTTGAAATAGCACATCGAAATTGGCATCCGATGTGCTATTTCTGTTTTTCTTATTGGGGTTCTGGTTTCTTTTCGATCTGAGCAACAGTTATACGCCTCTGCTGATCTCGAATAGCCGCGAAACCTACGTTGCTCCACTTGTATCAGATCGATTAGGATTTTGACAACTGAGACGTGCAAATTGATCGGTTTAGACGGTTTTGCATGCGGTTTTAGGTTTTGATCGCATTTTTTTGCGATTTTGCGGTTCCTAATAGACCCTAATGCCCCCTCATTTAGGTAGTTTGGAAAATATGGAATGCTGGAATCCGGAACCCGGAACCGGAATACTCGGAATATCCGGAACCGGAATACTCGGAATACCCGAAATTCCCGGAATGACCGAAAAATAACAAATTAAAAAAAATAATAAAAGTAAATAAATAAATAAGAACATTGATGATTAAAAATTAATGGTAAATTCACAACTTAATTAAATAATATAATACGAAAATTTTCTCTGAGGGTCTCGAAAAAAAAAAAAAAAAAACGCTTACCGGCACTGTTCATGGAGATGCACGTATTAGAATTAAAAAAAGTCTGCGTCAGGCCAGTAGCCCATACAGCCTAAGCGACGAAATATTTCTACTTTTCCTTCCCCCTGGATGGGATGCTAGTGCATCACATGGTTACTCCCCGTTTTAAGTTCGCCTGCACCCATTTACACACCTATAGCATGTCTAGCCAGGGCGCCATAACCATTAGGCCTGCACACTTTTCCAGCCGGAACCATTGCAGAAGATTAAACAAATGCAATATTTCCAATTAGTTTAAAAATCCCCGAACTATTACAAATTAATACTCTACCTTAAATAATTATTAACCACTCATTGGGAGCTATCAAAGCACCTAACATTAAGACCAGCTGTCCACAGGTAAAATTGAGAGATCGTCAGTTATTCGACACCGTTTCGCGTCTATTATAAATACCTTGAATATATACCTATAAATATATATCTTGTAGTGATGGATTATTCTAAACAAGGTTTATATTCAAAGGTATATATTCAAGGTATTTATAGCAGACGCGAAAAGGTGTCTAGTAACTAACGATCTCTCAATTTTAACTGTAGACGGCTGGTCTTAATTGTAGCTGCTTTGATAGCCCCCAATTTGTGGTTAATAATTATTAAAGGTAGAGTATTAATTTATAAAAGTTCGAAGCTTTTTACAATTGAACTATTAAACTAATTGGAAATATTGCATTTGTTTAATAGACGGTTCTTTTCAGCCGTTGATTGGTCCATTTTGGATTCTGCCCCTAACAATGATGATCGCTCTAGACAACTGTGTGACATGATCACTGCAGGACTGGACGCTATCATGCCCCCAGTGAAATCTAAGGTTCATCTTAATGACCCTCCGTGGATTACTCCTGAATTTAAGACTCTAATCGCCAAGCGTCAGTAAGCTTTTATGTCAGGGAATTTAGCCAGCTTCCGTCACCTTCGAAATACTGTTAACCGGGAACAGAAAACTCTTCGTGAGAGGTTTTTTGCTTCTAAAGTTGAACATCTAAAGAACACCAAGTCCTCCCAATGGTGGGGGGAGGTCAAGCGTGTCGCTGAGATGACCCCTGCGTCAGGTTCTGACAGTCTGCGTTCGCCACCCCACGTTGAGGGACTGGATCACCATCTTCCAGACCGTGATGTCGCAAACGCTATTAATTCTGCCTTTCTGGACCAAATGAAGTCTTTCTCGCCACTCGATGCTACTCCACCCTTCGAAGCGAACTCGGCGGTGGTAACCATTTCTGAGGTCGATGTTTTGACTGCAATCAGACAGTTGAAGCCCCGCAAGTTTGCGGGTCCCGATGGGATACCTAGTTGGGTGTTTAGGGAATATGCTGACTTTGTAACTCAGCCAGTGACTTCCATCCTTAATTGTAGCTTTGCTGAGCAACAACTTCCCCAATCTTGGAAGCTGGCGGATGTGGTACCCATTCCTAAACAGAAACCCGTCGAAGTCATCAACAAGCACTTACGACCCATTTCCCTCACACCAATAATTTCCAAATTAGCCGAAGACTTCGTGGTATCTGCGTTCATCGGTCCGGCTGTGTTGAAAATTATCTATCCCGACCAGTTTGGAGCCTTACCGAAATCCTCCATGGCCCTAGCTCTGACGTCCATGCTCCATCACTGGACGCGCGCAACTGATGGCACGGGATCTGCAGTCAGGGTGGTCCTGTTTGACTACCGCAAAGCTTTTGACTACATTGACCATCAACTGTTCACTCACAAAATTTACAGTCTTGATATCCGTCGGGGTGTAGCACGTTGGGTAGTCGACTTCTTAGTTCATCGCTACCAACGCGTAAAATTATCTGCTGATTGTCTCTCTGAGTGGGGCCCCGTACCAGCTGGTGTACCTCAGGGGACAAAATTGGGGCCATGGCTCTTCTTGCTAATGATAAACGATCTAAGAATTCCCCAGGTTCAAACTTGGAAGTAGGTTGACGACACGACGGTGGCAGAGATCGTCCCGCGTAACGCATTAGGTGACGCCCGAACCGCTGTTAAAGTGGTGAAGGATTGGTCCAAAGCACAGAAGATGCAGCTTAACGCTGACATATGCAAAGTTATAGTCATCGTCTACAAAAGGCAGAAACACCATTTCACTCCCCTCTTGGTAGATGGCAAAGAATTAGAGACGGTAGAGTCGGCTAGGATCCTAGGCGTGACGATTTCGTGTAACCTAAACTAGAACAACCACGTCAATGATGTTATAAAAAGAGCAAACAAACGATTATACTTTTTAGTCCTCCTCAAGAGAGCCCGCGTTCCAGCGGATGACGTAATTAATTTTTATTGTACAACTATACGGCCTGTTCTGGAATACTGCGCACAAATATTCCATCATGCGTTACCTGCGTATCGTAGTGATGACATTGAAAGGGTTCAAAGACGAGCATTATCTATCATTTCACCAGAACTGTCATACCATGACTCTTTAGAAAGGCACGGTGTAGCTTCGCTCTATGACAGACGCGTGAAATTATGTACGGATCTGTTTTTGTCTGTCTCAAATCCATCTCACAAATTATATAATTTGCTGCCAGATAGGCATCTTCCAGCTTACAATACTAGACACCGGCGCGTTTTTAGCAGGCCGCGCTTTCGCACTGATCGTTTTAAATCTTCATTTATCCCGGCTATGTGCGCGTGTGCTAACCTAGATTTTTAGCTATTCCCCTGCTGTATATTAGTTATATTTGTTATAGTAGTAATTTTATTTAGGTCTTAGCATTTTTGTAATTGGTTATATGTTGCTTAGAATGATTAGGTAAATTAAAATGTCTAGCGACTGGTTTCGATGTGTCCTTGTCATTCCTTTCCACGTCTCGTCATTTTTTTCCACGTCTCTTGTATTTACTTTTTACCTAAAATTCACAAACCTAACAATCCTGGTCAGTCCATCGTCTCGGCTTGCAGTTGCCCAAAATTATGGCTCCCATCGTCAAAACTTTACCATCATATATTAAAGACAGCCAACACGCTCTTAAAATTTTTTGAGACTTTAATTTCCTTGGCCAAAAAAAACTTCTTTTCACCATGGATATTACGTCTCTTTACACTGTCATTCCTAATGGCAAAGGCCTTCTGGCCCTTAAACATTTTTTTGATCAACGTACTGTTAAGGAACCTAAATCTGAAACACCACTACGCATAGCCGAACTAGTGCTAACACTCAATTGTTTTTCATTCGGAAACAACTTCTTCAAACAAACCAATGGTGTAGCCATGGGCGCCAAAATGGGACCTAGCTATGCCAATCTTTTTGTAGGTTTTGTCGAACATCAGTTTTTCAGCCAATACAACGGCTCCAAACCTGAACTCTACGGTCGCTACATCGACGACTGTATCGGTGCTATCTCCTCTACCAGAGAGGAGGTCACTCAATTCATAACGGCAGTCAATTCTTTTCACCCGGCTCTTAAATATACCAGGGAAATTTCTGACAATTCTTTATCCTTCTTAGACATCAAAGTTTCAATTGAAGACAACGGTTTATGCACTAGTGTGTATTACAAACCTACAGACTCGCATAATTACTTGTTATATTCGTCTTCGCATCCATCTCACGTTAAGAATTCCATTCCTTTTACTCAGGTTCTAAGACTTCGTCGTTTATGTAGTGATGACTCTGATTTCCACCACAAATCAGAGTCAATGTGCCAGTTTTTCGATAAACGTGGTTACCCTGTTTCTGTCGTTCAAGCGGGTTACCACCGCGCCCAGCTTATTGATCGACATTCAGCACTACAAACGTCACATAAGAAAGATTCCAACCGCATTCCATTCACTCTCACGTTGCACCCTCACAACCACTCAGTTAAATCCATTATTCTTAAAAACTTTAAATTATTTCAAAACGATCCAGAGACAAGCACTATCTTTTCGCAACCTCCGCTCATTTCATTCAAACGCTACACAAAGATAGGCAATTTTTTGGTGAGAAGTTCTTTTCAGACTAATGACCAACCAGGCACTTTTAAATGCGCTCGTACACGATGCAAAACGTGTCCTTTCATTCACAACGCTGATAAAATATAGGGACCCAAACGATCCATTAAGATCACCGATCACTTCACGTGCGCCTCCGCCAATGTAATCTATTGCATAACTTGCACCTATTGCGAAAAGATATACATCGGCGAAACAGGCAGAAGACTAGGTGACCGATTCTGAGAACACCTTCGAGACGTGGAAAGGAATGACAAGGACACATCGAAACCAGTCGCTAGACATTTTTATTTACCTAATCATTCTAAGCAACATATGGCAATCTGCGGTCTTTCCTTACACCTAGGTAGCACGGAAAGCCGTAAAACTCTTGAACAAAAGCTCATCTTTCAAACCGGAAGTCTAAATCCCAAAGGGATCAACGAACGCTTTTCATTCCACTAATTTATTCGTGTTTTTCTCGTTGCCATGTTCCCACCAATAACGTAGCTCCATTTTCTGCCTTTAAAAGCACACACAACCCACAATTCCTCTATTCGCTCCGACGAAGGGCTAACGCTCGAAACGTCAGCTTTTGTAATCGTTACGGTGGCTAATTTACCATTTCAACTTTGTTGATATATCCAAATTATTTCGTTACCCCCACCGACGCAGCCCCAAACAGTTTTTTTAGAAACTATCAGCCTTTATTCATAAGTTAGTTTTATCATAGTTCGAGAGTGCTCTCAAACGCTTTTGAAACGCTGTGGCAAGGAGCAGTGAGGTAAATTTAAAGATTTTGCTGAGGCTTTTATTTTCCGTTCATATCTCTTCATCTTTATTTTCCATGAATTTACTTTCCGAGTAACTTTCGTACCCATCAACCTTTATTGCTTCAAGTCTAACGCTGGTATGGAATTGTGGTATACTTGTGTCGCTAAAAGAAGGTTATAGTTGGATAAAGAAAATCTCTTGCGGCCACAGAATTAAGAGATTTATTGTCTCCCTCACAGTTGTCATAAAAAGGAACTTTCCGCACACTGCTAGAGGTTTGGGCTGTGCGTTAATAGCTGCATGGGGAGTGCGCCTTCTTTGTCCTTTGTGATTTCTGCTCTGACCGTCATCTGTCTCACTGGTCTGTAGCTTTCTATCCACTTTTACATAACAACTTCCCTTTCTCTGGAAATTGTCTCAGAAGGCAGAATTTCTAAAGATTGACAGACTAGAAATGCATAATAGACTGAGGCACTGGGTGAGTATACCACTTGGCCGCCCACTTTGTGATCCTCTTAAAGGACTCCTTCGAGAGTCTATACTATATTGCAAGGTGTTGAAGGTTTCATGTTTATGATGTGAAGCCAAGCCCAAATTTGGTGAACAATTCATTGATCCCTAGAAAATCAATGATGTGTTGCTGAAGACTTCCAATGTTTTTCCCCAACAGAAATTATCGTCTTGAATCGCACGAAAACTTAAAAATGTATCTTTACCTTTACGATAGAAGCTCACGACGACTTTGAACATGCTCGGACATGGTGTAAAATTTGCGTTAGCGACTTTTTCGAACGGCGGGAAGAACGCTACGTTGCGTGGCCACTGGCTAGAATTAAAAAGTTGTCAAAGCAGATAGCCATCTCTAAATTTTGTTAATTAAAATTAAATATCAAAATATTTTCAAACTGTCAGTTTAGGCGAAAATAAGTGAACACGACCATAAAGTGAACATATAATTGGAAACTTGGAGACTGGGCTTCCAGTTTAAAAACCCTCTTACATCCTCAACTCTTCGCGGAAACCAGCGAAAATGGGGGAAAAAAAGCGAGATCCGAGAGACCTCTAGAGCGTCTGGCGGTTAATATTTGACCGCTTTTTTGACGGTTGACGGTAAAAATTTATCATTTTTGACAGCTGACGTTTAAACCCCATTGAGACCATCTTATCAGGCGAATAAAAAAAAGTTGTAAAATAATCGCAGTAGTAATAAAAGTAAAAGCCACTGGATCATTATAATTGTAATACATGTCGTGTAAAAACATATCGTTAAAAAAAATTGAAGTCACGCCAAAGATGCATAAATTTAAAGTTACTTTGAAATTAATTGCCAAAGTGTCTTTCATGATTTTGTACATTCGTTGTGAGTTGGAAAGTGTGCTGATACAAATTTTCTGAAAGATGCAACGGGTCCAATTGTTTTGTCACGCCACGGTCACGTAAAGATGTTATCTTTCCCAGGTTATACTGTCACGCGATGGCGTGACAAGCCGCAAATTTAACCACCTTGAATTTCACTTGAACCTGGTACAGTCATCGGGATCGCCACATGCTGTTGTACTGAAGCAAGGTAGTGAGAAAGTCACTTATACTGTTCCAAATCACTCATGTCTTCTGTAAAATACACCAGGAAAATTGACTCTCCGGATGCCTTTCATATCGATCCTGTTATTGGAGTCGACAAAGTGACTTTTTCGCGAAAACTTTCGCGAAAGGAGAAGGTGTTAATTGCAGCGCTCTTGCTTGCCCTAGCTGTCGCAGTTGCTTTTATTGTTCTGTACGTACTTCAAGTTTCAAAGAGTAACAATGAGGTAGGCTCCTCATCAACTCATACCACCACATCAACCTATACTACTAGAGCTACCTCTCCAACCTCGGCTTGTCTTCCAGCTGACTGTGTCCTTGTCGCCTCAGGTTAGTTCATTCTGTTTCTCTTTCAACCGCGTCATGTTTACTCTGGTTAACTGCGTGCGATCAATGGTCTTCATGTTAAACTGAACTTAACTCTTGACAAAACCAAGGAAAATAGCTTACCTTCTGCCTTACGTTTCGACCTCGAAAACTTGTAGCCAAACGAATCGTAATTGTAACAGTTATTGCAGAAAGCCTCCAAAACTGGAGAACTCAGACTACGTTTAGGAGCTCACTACGTTACTATGACACCGCCCCCGGATCGTGAAGCAAAACGAATTAGAATCTTTGTTAAACTCTCAGCGAAGAAAACCTGGCAAACTTAATGTTTTCTACTTGCGAGAATTCGGAAGTTTGCGAAGCTCAGCCATAAACTTACTGCCGTTTTGGCTTTGTATTTATTTTTAGACCTACAGTCAGTTCCTTTTTGTTAATAAACTAGATGGGAAAGGTGCATGAAATGTCAAAACAAGAGATCATGTTCTCTTAGATGTGAGACTTCTTAATTTTCTCTTATTCGGCCGGCTTATATCCTTCTTTGATTAATGGTAACGACATCATCGTAACCTGCTGGTTGTAGTCTTGCTTTTTGAAGTTTAGAAATTATTGCGATGAGAAAACCTTCTCCCCACAATATCACTTTAGTGTTATTCTTTCTTGTAGCTTACAAAGAAGGATGCGATAATCAGTTGGGAGAAAGAGCATTAAGATCTTTTGGATGATAAGAAACTTGGTGACATAAATGCTTCTGCATCATCTTATTTTACCGCACGAAAGCGAAGAATGAATAACTTTATTTAACCGCGATAGAATATTCAGCATGTCCGGTGGGGGCGTGCACTTAAGGAGGAGGGAATTCTGGCCTTGACTTTTCAATTTCCTCGTCACAGTTTCTTTTTTTTTTTTTTTTTTTCTATTTATTTATTTTTTTTATCGTTCTTCATAAACACTGAAATTCATTGGGCGTGTCAAGCGTCAACATTTAAGCATAACAGAATCCTCTTTGTAGCTAAATTTTGACACACTTATTGAAATAGGTCAGAGTATTTGTCACCTAAATAGATCAAATAACAAACATACGTTTTGTGACCATTTGTTGGTGGGCGAGTGAGTTAAGATGTAGAAAATATTTTTGAGTAACAAGGAGGGAATATAAGAAGGCGCCTTAATTATCTTGGTAAGCATTATAGGAGCGCGAAAAAGACTAAAGCTTATAAAGTGAAAAGGAAAAAAAACAAACAAACAAGACAAAAACAAGACCAGGAAAAACAAACAAAGAAACCGACGCAAAAACAACGCCAAGAACTGCCACTGCGGAAAATTTGTACGGGCTCAAAAACTCAAAGCATAAATTTTTCAATTTCGTCATTTGTAACACGTGTTAACAGAATAATCTGGCAATATGAATAAGACTGTCACGTAACACCCTTGCAAACGAGTAGGTGCCAATTAACCAACAAGAGAAAAACACCCAGAAATTCATGTCTACGACACCAAGATCTTTCTATTTGCATCTTACTGTCACAGACCACTTGGTGTTAAACGTCTGTAGAACAATAATCAATTATCGTGTGGTCTGATCATCTGGGCGAGTGTAGTCCTAAGAAGGACTGTTGTCGGTAGTGGTGACTGACGTTTCGATATCCTGAGCAAGAGTCATCATCAAGTGAGTCAAGTGAATAGTTAGGCAGGGGTCGCACTGTGGCCTTATTTATTTTTATGTCGCGTCATAAGTTGTCCTACAAATATGTCGCGACATTTACACCACGGGAGTCATGGAGGTCGCACTTGTGCGACAGAAATGATATTTGAAACCAGACTGTCAACTCTTAATATTTCACGCGCGAAAAGAGCACCAAATAAAACTTTGTAGACATGAAGCTGGTGCTAGTTTTATTAGCGACATTTCTTCATTCTCTGTTTAATTTGTTCAATCTACAAAACCTTATTGATTTGTACGCATTGTAAAACACTCGCCACCGGCAATTGTTGGCTCTTGCCGCGTTAAACCGACGTCGACGGATGCGAAAAAATGGGAAAATATCTGCGAGCCAAAGGGTGAAAAGAAGCCATTCCCATACTGAAAATAATCAGGTGAATAGTGCAAATTTGTAATTTGGTATGGGTTGAAGTTCGCCATAGGGACCAGATTTCTACCAACAGCAGTCCTTCTCTGGGGCGGATCCAGGGGTGGTTCGGTCGAACCCCCTAAATTATCCCTGACTGTGCTGGAAATCATGTTTCCGAAGACCTAATTTTCAAAATCTCCCGGGGGAGCATGCCCTCGGGCAATTCTCCGGACCCCCCTTGACTAAATCCTGGATCCGCCCCAGCTTCTCAGGACTACACTCACCCAGACTACACTATCGCGTGTTACCCCCGGGTTCAAACCATTCACTGTAAAATGTTTAGTGTCACCACCCAGTGGGCAACATTCGAGATGGTTTACTGAGAAAGTGAGGTGTTCTCTACATGAATTCATTTAAACTCAGCTTAGGCACAAACGTTTAATTTAATTGTCACTAAGGAGTAGATTTTAAAAGGAGCGTTCTTTCTGGAATTGATTTTATCAATTAAAAGAAAAAACAGTTAAGATAGTTATTAAGGTGAAGAAATCAGTCCTTTTGAGAAAGCTATCGTAAGATCCCGTCATAATGCATGGAAACCCCATAAATCGGCTAATGTTTTTCACCGTTTAGTACACCTGGACTATTACGCGCTTTCCTGTGGGAAACATCGTGCAAAAGAAAGAGGATTAATTGAATTTTCCCTTGGAAGCCACCTAGTTCATGGGGCTTTTCAAATATCTGCAAGGTGTTCTTTTGTTTGCGTATGAGAGAATTGCCTTTAATTATAACTTTGTATTTGTGTCTTGAAAGCAAATAAATATCGCCGGCCGATTCTGGTTCCCGGTCCCTGTTGAATGCAGCGGCGTAAAGCTGACAGAATGCAATTTCCGTCGTTAGATTAAGATAAAGTTCAGTATGCAAACTGGTTTTAAACGCCAGTAAAGAAGATTTTTATTATGGCTGATCTTAATGTGAAATACAGTAGAGCAGAAAACGGAACAGACTCGGCGGACATTGACAGTGGCGCCGAAATGGTCGATTACGTGCACCGTAAAAATGGTCTGTCCAAACTGGAGAAGTTTCTGCTTGCATCTACAGTAATTCTCATTTTTGTTTCGTCTGTTTTCGCCGCCTTATATTTGTCTGAGCGACACAATAGAAACTTGGTTAAAGAGACTTCTTCCCCGGAAAATGGAGATAAAAACTGCAAAGCCACTAACGGAACTGAAGAAGAAAAGAAGAATAAAACCGGTGTGTTGTCGGGCTGCGATTTGAATCCAAACTCCGCGAATTGTTTAAATGAGGTCACTAAACTGGCTGCCGTTGGTAAGAAGTCTTTCATAACAATAGCACTTAAAAATCTTCTCCGCCGTATTCTTAATAGAGATGTGGGCGTATTTATTACTTACAGATGAGGTCTCTCCGGTAATTGTCGTCTTTTGTTGACCGATCAACTCTTTCTGCTTCATGTCGCAGATAACTGTGGACTTTAAACTTTTATGAATCGTATAGTGGTGATGTAGAAAGTTATGGTTCTTTTTTATTTTAAACTAAATCACGCAAAACAGAGTTTGTTCTTGAGTAGTTTGGGCACAGATGTTTTACCTTCTCGATGGTTGTTTAAAATTTAATGAGATGAAAATATATTTTTATCTCTCAGTTCTTTGAAATATTTTACAAACTTTTCATTACTTTCGATGCGCAATAGGATTTCACATTTTCAGCTTTTAAGTTCATTCCAGTTGCCGAAATAAATTTCGTCTTGGGAAACTCCATTGGAAAGGTTATGTTTGACTTTTTTTCGTTGATGACATTTACAACAGGTTCAGTGAGGTGTCTCTGAATTCAAAATTTGCATAACATTTTCTAACCGTACATTATGCAGTAATGAAAACAGTGGAATAATTGTTTAACCTTGTCAATGGTTCTGTCCCAAGAATCAACCTTACGTACTCGATTGCTGTAGACACGTCTTTCACTGATCCTCTTAATTTGTTAAAGATACGTTCAACTGTATTTTACACTGGCCATTGACCGAACTTTTTTAAATACATCGATCTTCCAATCGTGATTCTCGTATTGCTCTAACAGGGATGACTTTAGATGAAAATAAATGAGTTGTGGCGTAAATAAAAAGCTCCTGAAAAATTTCATAGTCTAAAGGCAACGAAATGTTTTTGTGTTAGAAACTTTTTTTCTCCAAAGGCGCTCAGTACCGTTTTCTTTCTTCATGATATTGGGGAGCTTAAGCCTTCATAAGAATTTAGCCAAAGCCTCTTCTAATTACCGTCGTAAAAGGAGGCAGAACATAATAAGGAAAACAGTGTTGAGTTCCAAATAGTACTACGACTGATCTGCCGTTGGTGTTCCCGTTTTCAGACTACTTAAAATGTGATGATTTTGCGTTTGTTTTAGCAGAGGACAGCAAAGCGATATACAAAGCTTCAAAACGCACGTGCATAGCTATTTTCCCTGCTTGGCTTTGCTTCAAACAGTAAACAAATTTAATTTCACTATCCGAACTTTAAAACCTTTACGTAAGGTGTAGCATTCTATAAGTACCTCTCTCAAATGAAGGGCAGACGATAAATGAAAACAATGTGGAAGTAGACTTAACATTCAGTCAACAGGGGAGATTTCATGTTTGTTTCATTCGAGAGGGTTGCGTAGAATAAAGAGGGTAAATTTCTAATGAAACGGTGAGGTTATTACAAGATAATGGTTTTATCAACTGAATTAAAGTTCACGCGACTCGCATGCGCGTGCTTTGGGATTACGTAGGTTAATGATATCGTAAGCAAATCACTTGGATCTTTTTATTTTTGGCGTGTGCAATTTTCTTAGAAAAGAGTTGAAAGTTTTCTTAGTTTGTCGAGTGGCAGTTTGTTTCACGGTCGCTGTCGTTTACTGTGAGTTTGCGGTTTTCCGTGGTGGAATAAACGTGTTTGTTTTGATTTTCCGTTTCACTTCCAAGCGCCCGTCTCCTTTATTTCCTTTAATCATTGTATGTAATACTGTTTTTTTTGGTTTTCAGAAATAATTGGAGCAATGAACGCAAGTGCGGATCCATGCGACGATTTTTACGAATACGCTTGTGGGACATGGATGAAAAAGAATTCTATTCCAGAGAGCAAGTCCTCCTGGAGTCAGTTCCGCGTTCTTTACCAAAGTAATGAAATGGTCATGAAAAGGCTAATCCTCGACGATAACGATGCTACACGAGCTAAATATAAAGACGTAAGTAACTGCATGCGTTTCAGGGATTTCTTTTTAACACTGATTTCCAATGCTGTTTCACAGCTGTTTAGGAGAAACGTTTGCCGTGGCTAAGCAATCCAATGTGAGATTTTTACGCAATTCTGGCACGTTAGCTGTGCCTCGTTTAGGGTTAAAATATTGCATCCTGTCTTTCGCCTTGCTCTTTTCTCATCCACTTTCAGAGTGATATGCTGTTTTGTACAGGTAAATGTGTTTTGCCCACCCGGCCCCTCCCTTCTTCTTCAGGTCGCTCTACCACTGGGCAGTGCCTTTTGCATCTCTGCATCTAGTTCAAACTGTATCGAACAAATAGTTTCTTTTTTATCATTGAACAACGAAATCTGACTTTTTTTATAAGGGAATAAATATATTAAATTTGCATTAAACAAATTGTTGCCATATTTTGACTTTTCTCGGTCTTATTTCATTTCATTATATTTCATACGTTTATTTGTAGAACAAAGCTGTCATGAAAGGGTTCGACATGTTTGATTCCTGCATGAATGAGGACAAAATTGAAGAACTGGGTACAGAACCACTCTTTGATTTGATCAAGGAGTATGGATCCTGGAATGTCACCGACGGAAACTGGACAGAGGACTCTTGGGACTTCATGGAAAATTTCGTCAAGATTCAAAAGTATTTGTCGATCGCACCTCTCTTCAACATGTATGTCTCAGCTGATCTAAGAGATTCTACAAAAAATATCATTGTGGTGAGTGACCCATTACCTTTAAGATCGGAGGATTTATCAAAAAATTCTAATAATGATGGCAAATTACTTTAATTTCTTTTTCTCACGACTATACAATTACTTGTGGTTCTCGTTCTAATTTCTTATCCATAAATGAAACTTCTCTTGTTTTGTCTATCAAATAGCCTTAATCCCCGTCACCCCTTTATTCGTAGAAATTATTTAAGTTTGGTTGTATTTTATGTCGGACGTTTTCAGCTTGACCAGTCTGGAATTTCCATTTCACAAGAAGGTTTCCTAAAGAATACATCTTACCATGTAAAGGTGGGTGCATTCCTGATTTCAAGTTGTAAAGCATTCGGGAGCATAATATAGCTGAGCTTCGAACAATGATCTTCCTGATATGATCGCCGCTTTTTGTAGCTTTTCTCATGACTTGAACCTACACAATTTATTTTCTCTCATTAGGTACGCACAGCGTACAAAAAGCTCATGATTGATGTTGCGAACCTTCTCACCGGCAACAATCCAAACACAGAAGCGCTGATGAGAGAAATTTACGATTTCGAAGAATCTCTTGCTAAGGTGGGTGGCACCGTCACTTTCAAAACACTTTACACGGTCTTCACATGGTCGTTTTCTTCTTTCCTTGATAAACGATGTGTTTTGTCTACGGATTGACCTTTGTTGAGAATCATCCTGGCCCGACCAGTATTTTGTGAAAAACGTTTCTTATTGAACTTGGAAGACTGAACCAGAAGAAGAACGAGAGAGAGAGATGTCGGCGAGATATCTTCTGCAAGGTCACATGTGCCCATTAAGAGAATCTTCGGAACTCTTATCTCATTCAAAAATAAGTTATTGTCGATCCACTCATCGTTTAAGATCCATGACAGTTAATCAGCGATCCAGTGGATTTTTCCAACATCCGTTAGTCAACTCAAGTAATCTCTGACCTCAGTAGTCTGTTTGTTGTTTATAATCTTTTTAGAACATCCCTCATCTCCTCTGTATTCCTTGAGAAGACAACTTGTGGTCATTGGTGAAAACTTTCGCACTTTTCTTCTTTTAGACATTCATTCCCAGAGAGCAACGAAGGGACACCAATAAGATGTACAAGAAGATGAAGCTTAGTGATTACATCAAATCTGTTGGTAATACGGTGAGCGTTTATATTAGAGTGACAATGTCCAGTTCTGGCCCTATCGCTCTCAACATCTGTGATCCAATGTAGGCAAATATCATGTTATCAAGCAATTTTTTTTTCGCTCTGTAATTAGTCTAGAGACTCCTGCCACTCTCTAAACCATTTACACCAGAACTGAAATCAATCTCTTCTTCATCACTCGTCTCCTCCCCCCCACCCCCACCCCCCTCCCCTTCAGTGCCTCTTTCTACTTTAAATTCTCGTTGAGCCGGTGATCTGGCTCCTTGTGATACCTTCCTATATTGTGATTGGCTGTCGTGATTGCTTTGGTTAATCTTCTTATGTTCTCATTGGCTGTTGTTATTACCTTGGTTTAGCTTGCCCAATTCAAAAAACGCTCTCCGTAGTTAACTTCGTAAGTCAAAAGAAAACGGTGGTTTAAAAAAAGTTGTTTTTTTTTTTTTTTTATGTGATGTTCTTAAATTGCATCATTACATAGATTGACATAATGGATTTTCTCAAGAAGATGTTCACTGAGGCGGGTTACAATGTCACGGGGGATGAAATAGTAGTGGGGCTAGCACTTGACTACATCAAGAATATGACAGAAATTTTTAATGCAACTAGCAAAAGGTGAAGGTTTTTCTTTCTACTTTAAATTTTTGATTTTTTAAAGTTTATTTTTAAAGTTTTGATTCCTCTTTGTGGTTATTCATGAACCAGTATACGACAGAATTTTTTTTTGGGCATTTTAAAAAGTCAATTCCGTAAGATCTGTCACTCTAACTAACTTGATTCCCGAATAAACCTTTGCGCGACAAGTTTCACAGGCAGACAGTGTAACACAAGTAGTAGTTATTCCAAAAATGGGCCTAAATGTGTTTGATAACGTAACGTTAACTTAGTAACGTGGGTCTTGTTCAACACCCGCTCTCGGTAAACGTTTTCAGGCATATCGTTTCCGGGAAGTGTTATAGTAGGTTTTTTCAATAGTAACTGCAGAAATATTTCGTAATGACAGATGGCCTCAACGAAACATATACTAAGCTGTGTGTAGTATGCGTCCTTTGCAGTACACGCTAAAGAAAATAACACCCCTTCACGTCTCCACAACAATTCTCCCTCTATGCTCCGACTGACAATTAATGTGTTGGGGGAGCAGGGATGGCGCAGTGGTGAGAGCACTCGTCTCCTACCACTGTGGCCCGGGTTCGATTCTCGGACCTGGCCGGCGTCACATGTGGGTTGAGTTTGTTGTTGGTTCTCGTCCTTGCTCCGAGGGTTTTTCTCCGGGTCCTCCTGTTTTCCTCCCTCCGCAAAAACCAACATTCCAAATTCCAATTCGATCTCGAAACAGTGGACAAGAAGAGCCAGCCGGTGGAATGTCCATCGCCAAATCATTATTTATTTTATTTAATTTATTATTTAAATCCTAGTAATTGGTTTGTTCCTGTTCTGTATTTTTAGAGTAATAGCCAACTATATGATGTGGCACGTGGTACTTCGTTTCTCACCGTATTTGAGTTTCAAGTTTAGAGAAGTTTTCAAAGAATACCAAAAGACCATTAGCGGGACCACCGCGGAAGACCCTCGCTGGCAGGAATGTTTAGGTGTCGTGGGCGGATCATTCGGCATGCCACTCGGTCTGTTGTATGTTGACGAGACGTTTGAGGGAGAAAGCAAAAAATCGGTAAAGGAAAAGGGGTTATGGGACTGTATTTAAAAAATTAACAATATAACAATAGCAATAAACTATGAAATTATTTCACCATTTAAATTTTCACTAACGGTTTTTACTGTTTCAGTTATTAAAACTAAACCAAAAATAGACGAATGAACAAACAAACTAACAAAAAAAACAGAAAACAAAACTAAACCTTGAGTTCTTAGACTATAGCACCCTACTGCTACTAGATTCATTTTGCTGGATTCTCCAACCGCTGGACGTTTGGGCCAGTCCTCGGCATCCTTTTGAAAATAATTTCTCCCTCTATTGTAGGCCGAGGAAATGATTCACGACATTCGACAGGTTTTCCTTGCCAATCTGGAAAAAGTGGACTGGATGGATGAAAAAACTAAGCAAAAAGCAAAAGAAAAGGTTTGGAATTTTAGTCCCAAAGTTATGCATGCATGCTAATTAATTTTTTTTTTCTCAATAGCGAAACACTTGTCTATACTTCATCTCCCAGGAAAAATAACGTGCTGTTTTTAGGCTATGTTGGTTTCTTTTAGGATTTTGCAAGCATGGAAATTAAAGACGCCGACGTTTTAGTGGTTGATAAAAGATGGGTTGATTTAGAACAATGACATTCAGAGCCATAACAACGTAGTTAAAATGACGATAACTCTTACATACCAGCTGTTTGAAAGTTGGTATCCCTGAGGCTCAAAGCAATCCTCTGACCACCCTCAGATTTAACCTCGTTCCCAGGGTCAATATTTCCCCTTCCCTCGCTCTCTTTCGCGCGCGCTTCAAAGGAAGGGAAGAACGAGACCCTGGGAGCTAGGTTGCGTTTACTTAGATTATTCTCCATCAGTTTTGACATTTCCAACGAACCTCTCGGTCCTGTTTATTAAGGGGATTTTTTTTTGGTTAATTTGTTTGTGCGTTCCAGTGATTTCCAATTCGTTGAACTGTCGTCCCTGCTTTCGATCATTCATGGCTCTTAAGTGTATTTATCCAGTTTTGTTTTGTCTCAACCTCATTGTCATACCTTACGCCCGCATATAACAAAGTGCAAGACAGTTTGAACCAAGGATTGTTCTTGCTATAGTCGTTATTGTTGTTGCTGTTGTGGTTGTTTCTGCTTATGTTTGAAGTACCCCGTTTAGTAAATTACACTTCAATTTTTACACAGGCTTTAGCGATACGCGAGAATATTGGCTATCCTGAATACTTAACAAATAAAACTGCGCTATCCTCAATGTTCAAAGGGGTAAGTTTGACTTATTTCGCATATTAAGCTTTAATGATTAAACGCTCAATATCCACTACTTCGAATTCTTTCTTTTGCGAATGGCGAAGTCATCCATTAGTATTAGAAAAGTGTCTATCTTTTATCCATGGTCACTAATCTTGTTGATCACATGGAATGACGTCCGAAAGTTTTGGATAGTTTTGAAACCATCCCTTTGACTTGTACGAGTATACCATTTCTGATTGTTACTCTTTGTGTCCTCTAAACTGCAGTTTGACGTTGAAAAGGACCAATACTTCAAGAATATTGTGCAATCCCAAGCATTTTTTAACCTAAAAAACTACGCCAAAATGGGCAAGCCAGTTGACAAGGATAGGTAAGAAATGAAAGGAAAGGATCTTTTGTATGAAATTTGTCAATTTTTCACTTGAAGATATGTTGGCCTAATTGTTAGTGCAGTAGTCTTCAAGTCAAGGAGTTTGTGCTTACGCCCTGGCCAAAGTCATTTTGCTGCGTTCTTGGGGGTATATGGGTCTTTCACCCTATTGTAAGCTTGCCCCCAATTCGAACCGTTGAAGGTGTGGGTGGACTCGTTACATTTGATGGGACTAACCCGTCGTGATAGGGTGCAAACTGGTAGGATATGCGAACTTGCAGCAATGTGAGGAAATTTCCAGAAACCTTCGTGTTCGTGGTCAAGGTAGTCTCATTGCATTCCTTAAGTAAGGGGCTTTTTAATGTAGGGTACCATGCAATTAACTGTCAAGAAAACCCAACAAAATGCCGCAGTAGGGTATTGTTGGTGGTTAACTTTCTCTTGGTTAGTATTCGATCCGGGAATAGTGATAATAATGCGAACGATTCTTCTAAAAGCTCTGGCAATGTTGGCTGCTCAGCTTGTTAAACTCAATTACTACAATTGTTATTTTATGCAGATGGTCCATGACTCCTCCCACTGTTAATGCGTACTATTCTTCCATTGAAAACAAAATCGGTGAGTACTCGTGCATTTGTGTATCAGTTTTGTTTTTTGTTTGGTATCGCTTCTGTTGGATGTCTGTTTGTTTCTGTTGTCCTTCCCTTCAGTCATATCCATGGGGGTTGATTTCCCGTTGACCGGAGGGAGGTCCTGTTGATCTTTTTAACGTTACGGGACGTTCTTTGTATTTTTATTTAGGTTTGCTTCTTGAGTTTTCTTTTTTTTTCTAATGGAAAGTTGCCTATTCCTTTTTAATTTAGCTTTTCCTGCTGGAATTCTGCAGAAACCATTTTATGATCACAGATTTCCCAAGTAAGTCTGAACATTCAAAGGACTCAATTGATTTATTCGCTATTTACCTGACTCTGAACAGATACGCGCTTTCAAAGAGCCTCGATGAGAAGCAGTCTCAGATTCTCTAGTATTTTACCCATGAAATGTATTTGTCAACGTGCCATTCAGTCTAACGTTCCCCTGACCTTTTTGAATCGTCAGCCCTTTCACTCCCGTGATCTCATCAGGAATTCTCCTCGCTTTTTGCCATACAATTCTTGTGATGTTACTTTGGAGAATTTGAATCTCCTACTTGATGTTTTCCTAAATTCTCATCACCTGTCTGCTTGATAGCGGGGCTCCCACGCGCGCTGCCTCGCGCGCGTGGGGCAGAGCCCCATGCCCATGGAATATGGTCAACCTCTTTCCGTTTGGTTGTCACGTGACTGACCAAGCGTACGCACGTACGTACGTGCCTTCAGATTGCACGGGTAGGGTAGGGGAGACTATCAAAACGAAGGGAGGGGTGACTCAGGCGAGTCTTGGCAAAGGCACGTTTTTTATGTTATTAACATTACGAACTTGGAGGCTCCGCTTTTAGGATTGTCTAAATCTATATATTATTGTATCGATATAGTTACGAGAAATTCTGTCTTGGTCACTCATTGGAGTTTTCATTCCTGTTTTCCATAATCGATCTAGAAATTATTCAGTTGTTGAGTTTAATCAAATCTCCGTCCTGTCCGTCTTTCTGCCCAGATATTCTTTTCTATTTTGATTTATCTATCAACAAATCATTTTCATTCTATTCTATGTTTATATTGTTACATATGTGATTTTTGTTATTTTTCAAGGGCTCTCAACTATGGAGGAATCGGAATGGTTGTTGGACACGAAATCACGCACGGTTTTGATGACAATGGTAAGGACTGATATTAATCATGATAGTAGAATTATGACGCGAAATTCTTATCTTCTTCACCAAAGGAACGAAACAAAAATTGTTTTCTAGTTCGCTCCTTATGATATTTCCCAAGTTTTAAAGGTAAGAATCAAAGCAGCTTAAATAAAACACAAATTATATTGAGTTCGGAGCATTTTCCTAGCGAAAGCGAGATGGGAAAATTTGTGTTCAAATTTGCGCCTCTTTCACCAGTTTTCATTTCATTCTTGTAGGTCGGCTGTTTAACAAAGATGGCAACTTGGCGAAGTGGTGGTCAAACAATTCTGTTACAGCTTTTAAGAACAAAACAAAGTGTCTGGTAGACCAGTATTCCAGTTATGAATTTCATACCAAGAACGTAAGTCTGTTGTCATCGATGTATCACATGCTGCTTCCTACCAATTATGTTTTCATGCATCACATCTGGAATGTGGCAGCAACAAAGCCAAATAACATGACTTGTACACAACAAGCTTACAATTTAGATCATCTTATTTTGACGGTCGTCGTAAACTACGCTGATGTTCTGTGTCTGGGATGCTGAGAGTTAAAATTCACAGCATTTTCGACATTGAACATTAGCGAAAAATCATTTGTTATTTAACTTCTATGTCAAAAGTAATCCTGATCCCATTTATTTCCACCTCTTTGGTGGTGTACCACGGTCGCACATGCATCATATCTGCAACGTGGCAGCAACAAAGCCAAATAACATGACTTGTACACAACCAGCTTAAAGTTTAGTTTATCTTGTGTTTCCTTAAAGTGAAATTATGAGCGAAAGACAGTGTTGACGGTCGTCGTAAACTACGCTGATGCTTTGTGTCCGGAGTGCCATGAAAGGCCTACTCTGGGGCTTTAAGTCGCCGTAACTTTGGGCGACTTTGGGCGACTTTGAGCGATTTAAGGGGACTTAAGCCAATTGGTAGAAAAAACGTTGCGACTTTAGGCGATTTAAGGCGACTTAAAGCGATTTTATTCGACTGAAATGATAAAATCAAAGTTAGCAACAGTCTCTCTATAAAATTTAAAAATATTTACAGAATCCTTGCAATAAACACAATATGATTAGAGTGGGGTGAATGGGGTCAATTAGGAAGAGTGGAACCCTTATAACATTGCATAACCAATAGTGACTTAAGGCGACTTAAGGCGACTTAAGGCGACTTAATGCGACTTAAGGCAACTTAAGGTCCCAGGGTAGGTCTCATGAATTAAAATTCATAGTATTTTTGACATAAAACATCAGCGTAAAACTGAACATTTGTCCCATAACTTTTCAGTCAAAGGTTAATTCCCTTTTATTGCCACCTCCTTGGTGGTGCATCACGATTGCTAGCGGCTGGAACACTGCGTTTTGGCCACAGTTTCTTATAAGCATGTGGGTTCAAATCAACACAGCGGTCAGGAGTCGGGGATTGCGCAAATAGATAAATCCTGCTCGGCGGCGCGCCAATTTTCCGCGCAAACTTTCAAAGGAAAACTCAAGAACAGTTGCTGTCATGAAAAGATGTGAAACAAAATATGAATGTTCACAGAAACTGTATAAAGAAAACAAATTCAGGCTAAAGAAAAGACTTTTAGACCTCAAAGTTTTTTTAAAATGCGGGATATCCTGCTGATGCGTCATTTTGTTACGAGCTGTATCAAGAACGTTAACCGCTTTTGAAAAGACCCTGAATCACTAACTTGTGTGGCTGTTAGACAACTTGGTTCAGACAGAATGAAAGCACACCTCCTGGGCATTACAAAGTTCGCACATACATAGATGTTTGACTGTATGCTGTGTAGTTGAAATTAGGGTCACGAGGAACTTCTTTTAGAAGCACTATTGTTTTCATTTTTGTTAATAACCTGCCTTCCTAATCAGTAAATCTACAAACTAAGTTCAAAACTCTTGACTTAACATAACGTTTCTTGAACAGCTAAAGGGTGAGCAAACCCTCGGGGAAAACATCGCGGATAACGGCGGGATAAAACAGGCATTTCAGGTGGGGCATTGTTTTATTGTTCTATGTTGCTGTATTGTTTTATTATTTTTTAATCTTTCTACAAAAAAAGGCATGGTAGTGTAACTATCAAAAGTTATGAATTTTATATCCTTGCAATCCTGCAGAGTGCAGGTAGCAACAATTAGCAACCATCAATTTTGAAGCTTCGCCCTGAAGTTTCGTTTACCAAATGTTTCACAAAAAGCTTTATAAACAAAAAGAATATAAACTCTTCCTACTTGGCAGGCAGACATCTTGATCAACTCTAATATATCATATAGCTCTATTCTAATATTTTAACTATATAGTGTATGTGCTATCTCCTCAAGTATTCAACCTCCACCCATCTGTAACTGCTCTATGGTAGTAGCCAACTCGAAAGTTTCGCTCCTTTGGCTACTACACACTCTTTCCACAGGTTTGTGTAATTTCATGTATAGTTAGAACTCTCTTCTTTTTTTTTTTTTTTACTTGTTTTCTTTCTTGCTGTTGTATTTTTTTAGTAGAATAAGTGTGAATAAAGTTCTGAAGTTCTGAAGCTCTGATCTGAGCATTAATTTTACAATTCATGTATGATTTTCATTTAAGAAATAAAAACTGGCTTTCATTCATCCATTCCCTTTCGTTTCCATGATATCACCTGTTTATTGTTGTGTTGTTACCTTAGTTTCCTTTGATGTAAGCCTACCTCTATTAACGGAAAAATTATACACAGTGAATAAGGAGATCACCGAGCAATACCTGACCAATACTACTTTGATATTGATTGACGTCTTGTAACAGGGTCACACCTTTATGAGGTCTTTCATTAAACTTGAGAAGTCACTTATTATGTGTACTTTTCGATTGACTTTAAAACAATAAGTGGTTACTGATCGTAAATTTTTGAACGCAGGCCTATCAGAACTGGAAAAAAAGGCGAGGCCCAGAGCCCCCTCTGCCTGGTTTGAAAAACGTCACCAATGAACAGCTCTTTTTCCTTGGGTTTGCTCAGGTTTGTAGATCAATTTTTTTTGTTCTATTAAAACGCATATACAAAATAAAAAAAATAAAAATTAATGAAAAGCAACAACCAAAGCGAATGTTAGGGAACAACAATTTTTATAGGTACTTTTGTAAAGCTCTCTCCCGCTCGTTGTTTTGGAAGAGACTTCGGGCAAATATGGGTACTGGGAACTCCCGAGTAATCTTTAGAAATTGAAAATGCTACAAACTTCAACAATTTTTGCTTTGATAGCCGAATCTAGGCTGATTATGTATGCTCAACTTAAGTTTCAGGTTTTTTAAATCAATTACCCAAGGTGTGTTTGGAACGATAATTATATCTTTGCGCATTTCTTTCTATTTAGATTTGGTGCAGCAAATATCGCCCAGAGACAGCTATGCGCCAGGTGGATTATGGTGTTCATAGCCCTGGAAAATTCAGGTGCAACTACTTGAAGTGTATTATGTGAAAACAAGAAGATTCGAAGAACACAACAGGCCCCAATAAATCGGAACTTACGATATGCACGACTATAAGATAGAGATCGCAAGGAAATTTTGATTCTATGAATTTAAGGGATCAGAAAAATGTTCAAGAAATCAAGCAATCAAAACAAAAGATGTGTTTTTATCAAATACCCCCCACAGTCCCGTAAGCTTTTATCGAATGGCTTTTGACAAAGAAAAAAAAAACACTATTTAAGGTCCGCACACGTTGGCGTGAGCAGAACTAGAAAAAGCTGTATTATCTCACGGGATGCAAGCAAATAGCAGTAAGAAAGAAAAAGATGGGGTAACAGTCATTAAAAAAACAGATGTTTATGATCTGAGTTAGGTCGGTCCGAGCTAGAGAATATCTCGCTCCGGGTCATGTCGCTTGGACTTCACTGCTCTCTGTCTGTACGTCATGAGCTCGAGCCATCCTCAGACATTCTTTTCCCGTTCGGTCTTCCGACTCAGTCAATAAATACATGATGATTCGCTCCGACGAAGAGCTAAAGTTTGAAACGCCAGCTTTAGAAACTTTGTACGGTGACCAATTTACATTACGAACTCAGTTCATAAAACCAAATTTGTATCTGTAGTTGTATTTGTGTTTGTATTTACGAATATTTATACAGGGTAGCCCAGTTTTGCAGATAGCTAGTTTAAATGGGGTCCTGTGACACCCACCCATCCCACCCCAGGGGAGGACATCCACCACACAGTAATCTCGTGCGTGGGAAATTAACGTCTCCTACCCTTAACCCTGCAGGAGACGGTTTATTCGTCCTTTTCCGAGAAGACTAGAATATCTATCTATTTTTGATATTATAGAAAGGAAGCAAATTCTCCTCAGTTATTTTAAGACCATGAGTATTGGTCCGGCCAGGGCTCGAACCCTCGACCTCCCGCACAACACACTCTGGCGCTCCAACCAATTGAGCTAACTGGGGGGCGGTTATTATCTTGTTATACCGCTCAACGACGCAGTACCACAGTTTCTTCAGAAACTTTCCCTCCTTAAACACCCACCTGTCAAAATGCTCTTACTCGTTAACATTTTCAGTGCCCTATGAAAACGCGTTATTCTGACAATGATAATAAATTAATGATATCGGGTACACTCTTTAACCTTCTGATATATTTTCTTCCAGGGTGCTGGGCTCTCTATCGAACTTTGACGAATTCGCTAAGGCTTACAAGTGTTCCAAAGGATCGCGAATGAATCCTGAAATAAAATGTGCTGTGTGGTAACAAGTTTTTTAGTGACCTTGAGAGGGCACTTCCAAAGGAAGCAAGTGTCAAAGAATACTGATAGATAATCGTTGGAGATAACAACTCTATCAATTCAACGGGGAAAAACCAAACCAATTCTACAGTTTGTATAGATGTTCGAAATGGGACTTTATAAAGAGTCCAAGAAACGTTTATAGTTATAGAGACATGTTTTCAGCAGTTCAGTTCAAACATCGAAGTTTACATCATTAATAGTTTTCATCGCAGTTTCCGCGCTATGACGCGAATTTACATGATTACGAGACGAACGAGTCATATGAATTCTAAGCTCAGTTTATTGATTACTGTCAGGCTGCAGTTCAGCTGTGTTCGTAGAAACCGTTGTAGTTCTCCTTAGCCTAAAACCTCTTCATTTCCTTTTTTCTTTTCTCTCTATTTCGCAAAATAGACCCCTAGTCAGTTAAAACGGGTAGTGTTTGCCTACTGTGCTTTTATTTGTATATTTTATAGATTTGTTTTACGTTCCCGTTAATTGGCCTTATAAGACATGAACGATTTCAGTAAAGGTCATTCTTTGCATTTGCTTTCTAGTTCTTCTGTAAAACGTGTAGCGTGCGTCATATTCATTTCAGAACGAGCCTGAGAACTGAATGGATATCCGGAGTATTTTATTAGCTTACTGTCCGTGTGTTTGTCTATTTTTGTTTGCTTTTTTAATCGATCTTGCATCGGCCAAAGGAAAATGTCACCAGGAGCCCACAAGGACTCATTATGAAACAACTAAGTTGCTTCAAAAGTGGGAAACGCGAGTGAACAGGGTGCAATGATTTTATTTTAGCATGTAAAGGTTGAGATCTGGCGAGTTCTATGAATCAGTAATAGAACATGCTAAGATAGAGTCAACGCAGTCGCGGATTACCTACTGACTCGAACAAACACTCCTGTTTCGCGAATTCACAAGTATTTTGACTGGTGTGTGATGTTTCTCTGACAGGTTATATAGATATCAATGTATAAGTAAATCATCTAGCGTTCTAATGTAAACGGTGCAACCTGATTGGCTCAACTGCTCGCTATCTACCCCGCCATATAGCCGGAAAGTGAGTTGAGTGAGTAGAATAACAGCTTGCAGCTGCAAGCAAGATAAAGTAAAAACCTGATCCTGCCTTTCTGTAAAATTTTGAACGACTTTCAGGTTTATATTGAAAAAACACACCATCATATTATCCGCTCCCAATTTCTATACGTCATACACTCGAACCTGTATCAAGTGGCACCGTATCAAGCGGTCATCCTGTATTCAGTAGTAGGTTTTCAAATGCTTGTAATTGTTACCCCTTGTTATTAGGTGGTCATCTCCATCAAGCGGTACCAACAGCCTTTTTGTATCGTCCTCCACCTCTAGTGAACGGTGCCTTAAAGCTGGAACCACTCAAACAAAACTAAAGATAACCTCTCAAGAAACGTTTAATAATTTTTGTCTTCTGAAAACAATTTTTTAGCAATATTTTTGAATGAGTTTTTGTACATTAGGTGGTCAATTAAGACATAAAATGGCGATTTTTATCGGTTTATAAAAGACATCTATTCTATAGGCCTGCATTTTGCGGTCAACCTGTATTAAGCGGACATAATTCCCCGTGAGAGACCGTTACAGGTTCGACTGTAATTCGACTTTACAAATTGTTAACAGACTCAACATGACAGAAAAAATGGGATCAGAGTTCAAAATCGGTTTTAATCCCCAATTTAACAAATGTCTTTCAATAATAATGGTATTGGACGAGAATGGGGAAAAATCATATTTTGGTTCTGTCCGATATTCTGAATGCTCTGTAAATGTGATTCTTTTAAGACAACAAATCTGACAATGTAAGGAAGCTCATGAACAGGAATACGAAATACCTTTTGGTTATAATTAGTGATAACATTTAGATTGTTTAGATTAGCCCAGAAGGAAGAGAAGGCTCCGAAAGAGGGGGGGGGGGAGGGGGGAGGATTAGGCCAACAAATGAGATGAACCCATAACAAGGGTAGTGTGGGAGGAGGGCCTGGAACCAGATACACGGATATCACTTTTCTTAAGAGGACTAAGTCCACCACTACATTAATGAGATTAAAACGTACAGGATCTCACTCCATGAGAAACCGATCGGCTTAGTTACTGCCGCGACGGTCGTTTGAAATGACCGATTGCACAATGCATGACAATAGAGGCGTTGACAGAAAGAGCCAAGTCCAAGAGAGAGCGCTCCTCGGGGATCCCAGAAAACGGCTTGGAACATGTACATCACTCTCTATCGGCTGTCACAGTTTTAACTGGTAAGCACAATGATAAATTAGTCATTTGTTTCTGTGAGCTTCCATGCATTGTGTGGAGTTTCTACACCTACACGCGAGCATCCGCGTCAAATGTGAAAAGGAAATTCCGCATTATTCGATCTTTTGAGCAAGGGATATTTCTAAAATCTAACTGGCGTATCATCAGTTTCGGGAAAATTCCTAGGGATTTTTAAAGAAGTTAGAAATCAACTGAAGACCCTGAAGGCTTTCTCAGTTATTGCCCTATACTTTGGAAAGATTTACCTACTGACATTAGATCAATCGGCGATGTAAACAAGTTTAAATCTAAATTGAAGACCTTTCTTTTTAAGCAAGTTTATGAACTATCCTCTGAGGTTCTCCATTTTGTAAATTTGTTATTATGTGTATACATATATATATATATATACATAAATGAAGAAGGTCTCTGACCGAAACGTTTTTTATTAAAAATTTTTATATTTTTCACGTCAGGAGTTGTCTATCCTCGCAATTTTTTAAACTTTCTAGATATATATATATATATATATATATGTATATGATTTTAGTCCTTTTTGAAGCATTGTAAAGCGCTTAGCCCTGAAAAGGATAGGCGCTATATAAATAATTCATTATTTATTATTATAAAGGGAGAGTTTTTGTCGTTCTTTCGTCTCGATTAAATCGTAGTAAACTACCATTTCGGTTTGCGTTCCAGCCCCTGTCCACGCTGATACGTTTTATTTGGGAGCATAATTTTTGGGTTATTCCCCTTTGGTCCATTCGTGCAGCCGAGTAGCTGATGGCCAATGTGTTTTCAGAACACTCCACTTCAGAAAACCGTTTTCGAAAATGACCGTCTAAATCAGCCTTTCCGCGTTTTTTTCTGTGGGTGATAAGCAACTGAAAAAAGGCACTAAAAGGTCTACAGTTCCCTACGAAAGTGTATCAGCCAGGATGAGGCCTGGGTTAAAGACCATGACTTTTAAAAGGAAAGCAGTTGGTATGACTAGTATGGATGGATCCTCAGTTGATCTTTAAAGTTTTCCCAAAAGAATCTCGCGTCAATACACAGGTATTCCAAGCTCGAGAATGAGCCTCCGTAGATTTTGCAAATATGTTCAGCTGAACTAACGCCGAGCCTAAGAATCTCACACGAGTTTTGTTATTATTTTAACTGGTTCACGTCTTTTAGGTCGAGGGCGCGACCGTTTATTTTCATACAAATCCATATATTTCCACTTTTAATACGAGGCTCATTTTGGGCTACCTGTGGTCAAAAGAATCCGCCTGGTCGAAATCTTTTTGAAACAGTGTAAATTGCTTTTTTTTCCTTGTGATTGTTTATTTGTTTGTTTGATCGTTTATTGGGTGGCTAAGCACAATTTCAGGGAACCAGTATCGAACCTACGTACTAAATTAGGAAACTAAAAAGGTGTAGGGATAAGCTACGAGATTGAACAAAAACAAGGCAACGAAAAATAGTTGTCACTTACGTAAATCTTCATGACTGTTCTCAGTTCAAATACTGCTCGTACGCTATATAATATATCCCAGGAAAACATATCATGAATCTATTGATAAAGTCTTGATTAATGCGTTAGAGTTCTTAGAGCTTTAGAAGGACATCAATCAAAGGTTTTTCTCACAGTAAAAATGTCTATTGTTCTTAATCGCTTTCCCACGCTCACACTATTTGCATATCCATACTGTTTTGGGTTCTTTTGTTACCTAGGCTCGGAACAAATAAAATGATTTGTTTTCTTTGAGTGTTTTGAACCGCGTCCCCGGGGTCAAATAATTGACATATCTCTACGTGAGATATAAACGATATGGGTTACAAACAGAGTTTGGATAAAATTGTCTTTCTCCGAATTGAATCTGCTCGGGATTAACGACTGTTAAACCTGCGAATTATCTCTTAAGAGTCCAGCTTACTGCAAATCTGGCTTTTCCTTGGGCCTTTATAGAACTCGATCGTGACCTCCACTGTAAGGAACTCTGAAATTTGTTGATAGTAGTCGGAGTGATGAATGATCCGACCACGAAAAGCCTTTTAAACGGGACAAATACTGAAAAACGGCGCGCTGATGAATCTCCTAGTTTTGTCAGAGCGGCTCACCCCTCAGTTTATCTCACCGATGTCGAGATACAACCAACAAGTGAGAAGCCTTTGTATCGCCCGACTGGATGGTCCAAACGCGAGAAGTTGATGATCGCTGGATTAATTGTTCTTTTGGTACTGTGCATTTTATTCATCGCACTGTTTGCAAAAGCGGTTTCAAAGAAGAGTGATCGCAAAAGTGAAGATGTGGAAAAGGAATCGATAGGATGGATCCTTGCTGCCTCTGGTAAGTGAGTTAATGACATTCCAAACTAAATGACATCTAGTTGGATATGATTTTTCGGTCGAGTAGTTCTTGTATACGTAGCTAGAAAAGACCTTATAAAAGAGCCATGATAAGTTATATCCTTTGATTTGTTTTCTGATAACGCACTCAGGATTATTTTCTTTCCAAACTAAATTTACAAATCTTTTCGTCGCGAATAGTGGCTCATAGATATCTCAAGTTTAGAAATATTCAATTTGCGGTTGAAAGGAAGTACATGAATTCGTATGTGAAATGCCCAGGAACTTGACTGTCAGCAGATGACTTACTTTACAGCTATTGAAACCATTGACGTAGGTGTCATCAACTTCTCAAAGACAATTGATAGCATCTTCAAATTCATCTCCAACAAACGAGTTTGACATAATCACAACTATATCAATATAGCACAGCTAACAGTGAATTTCTTTATTTATGTGAGTCCATTAGGGCTAAAAATAACTTCTCACAATTGGTGTGTTCGACCACAAAGCAATTACCTCGATGTATGATTTAAATGTTCACATCTACCATTATTAAAAGTCAGTTTGAAGCGATATTTTTTGGTTCTACCAGAGTAAGAGAACGATGGCAGCTAGTCTAGTGGAACTTCTATTGTCTCGAGAAATAAAATAGCATCTTTAAAGTTCGCTTTTCAGGCGTGTATAATTGTATACTGATAAAAATATTGATAACGTTAATAATCATCATAAGGATATTGGAAACTTTATTTGTGTTTTTGAATGTACAATGTTTTTTAATGCAAATCTCACTATGTATGGGCAATTTACAAATGCTGCTTGAGATTGAATTATTCAACACACACACACAATAATAATAAGAATGAAAATTCTAAAAATGGTAATGATTATAATGGAAATAATGACGACGATAATAATAGTGGCTGTGATGATAATATTTTTCAAAAGAAGATCATCCTTATCACTACTCCTACTTCTGATTATATGTTAATAATGGCTAATAATTGTAAATAATAGTGCTGATGACGTTGCTGATGAAATAAAGAAATCATGAGAGTTTTTAAAATTTTTCCAGTCTAAAAGCTACTTTTATTGGGGCATTTCTAACCGTTCTTCGAATTTGTTTGAATTCATAACCCGAGGGATCCTGGCGTAGTTAACGATGAAATGAGTGCAAATTTTTACGCTGAATTAAATTTCTATGTAGTCTGTGCGAATAATTATGGATGATACCTCTCGTTAGATCGGTTCAACAGCTTAGTTTTCTTCCCGGCCAACGTTCCTTCATTTTGATCCACATATAAATGTATTAATTATGTGATTATGCTCCATGAATCACCAACGCAGAGCAATTTTCACAGCTGGAGCTGACCTCACGTTGCTTAGAATAGTTATCGCAGTCTGCGGCCTTTCCCTACATCTAAGAAGTTCTGATAGCCGCAAGACTTTTTGACATGGGCCCTCTTAATCCCGATGGTATCATCGAACGATTTTCATTTACCTAATTTGTTCTAATGTACTCTTTAAGGTGACCAATTTACATTATCAACACTGTTCATAAAACCAAAATAATTATGTTTTATTACACGACTCGGGCAGTCAGAGGGCCAATAACTAAAATCAACCAATCAAAATACTCTATTGCCGGTCCAATATTCTCTAAGTATTGGACCGGGCACCGTCCCGAATGGTCCCGAATGATACCGCACTTGTGTCCCTTTGAACTTCAGTCGTATAATAAATCTCTTATTAACCAAGCTTGCTCGGGACTCTACTGGAAGAATATCGGCCCTCGGTCTTTTTTGTACGGACCTCGCTGCGCTCTGTCCGTACTGTCAAGACCTCGGGCCGATATTCTCCCAGTACGGCCCTCGCGCTTGGTTAATAAGACACAGCACAACAGTTTCTTCAGAAACTACCCCTTTATTCGATTAACTATGTAGCCTGTGTTTATTGTAATTGAGAAGGCCCTGACCGATAATTGTTTTTTTAACTGTTCGTCTCCAAACGGCAAAAAAAAAAAAAAGGTTCGTGACCTATAAGACAATGTAGCCGGCTTATGAGCTGATACACGAGATTACGTGAACCAGTCAGAATATAAAAAAATATATATAATCCGAGGCTGAAAATTTGAGTATTCAATGAAGATAACATCTTCAAAAGGTGACTCCGAAATTTATAGCTAATCCCCCTCCTCAAACAAAGTTTTCCTTTTCACTTTCTTTTGTTTCGCGGCATAACATATGACGCTGCATGTACTCCATTTTCCTCGTCTTTCTTTCATTTTTTTTTTTTTATTATCATTACTTTCATCTTCTAGATATTCTAAGTGCAATGAATGCAAATGCAGACCCATGCGACGATTTTTACGAATATGCGTGTGGAAAGTGGATCGAAAAGAGTTCTATTCCAGAGAGCAAGTCTTCCTGGAGTCAGTTCTACGTCGTTGACCAAAATAACGAAATAATCATGAAGAGACTTATCCTCGAAGACAAGGATAAAACAAGGGCTCAATATAAAGATGTAAGTTACTGTCTTAACTTTTCTTCATAATTAAAGAACACAGTCAAAGATTCTTTAGTAAAGAGCTATTGTAATTTGTAATGAAATATAATCGTTTTTCTCACGATTGTCTCACGATGTAGCCAACCTCGTTCCCCGGCAGAGTCTTTCATCTGCCAGCCCCTCTCTCGCTCCAGGGGGCGGAAAGATGAGACACCTTGGGAATGTAGCCTCTTCATGAGTGGGGTGTTTACACTGAGAGGGAAATGACCGAAACCTCATTTACAATATTGGCCACTGTAACGAATTGTTTATCATCGAACAAACGAGTCACCCAGACCGTAAGGTCTCGTTTTTTACGCCTGCCTACATGGTTGCATACAAGACTGAAGCACGCTTAAGATAACAAATTAGTCTGTTTAAAAAAAAAGTTTATTTTCCTATCCGTGTTATTCTTACCTTTTCATGTTACTTTTTAAGAACGAAGCTGTCATGAAAGGGTTCGACATGTTTGATTCCTGCATGGATGAAAACAAAATCAACGAACTGGGCGCGGATCCTCTCTTGAATTTGATCAAGGAGTACGGATCCTGGAATGTCACTGACGGAAACTGGACGGAGGATTCTTGGGACTTCATGGAAAATTTCGTTAAAATTCGAAAGTATCTGTCAGTACAGCTTCTCTTTGGCATGCATGTTATTGCTGATCTTAAAGACTCCACGGAACATATCATTTATGTAAGTGACAAATAAATATATCTTATTAACCAAGCGCGAGGGCCGTACTGGGAGAATATCGGCCCGAGGTCTTGACAGTACGGACAGAGCGCAGCGAGGTCCGTACAAAAAAGACCGAGGGCCGATATTCTTCCAGTACGGTCCCGAGCAAGCTTGGTTGATAAGAGATTTATTATACGACTGAAGTTCAAAGGGACACAAGTGCGGTATCATTCGGGACCATTCGGGACAGTGCCCGGTCCAATACTTAGAGAATATTGGACCGGCAATAGTGCATTTTGATTGGTTGAATTTAGTTATTGGCCCTCTGACTGCCTGAGTCGTGTAATAATATAGAAAGTTGCAGCTCCTTTTCTGCAATCCAACTGTCCCATCCATCCTTGCTCCTTTCTGGTCACAAGCAGTTGCTCTTAACTCTAAAGAATCTCTTAAATGATAGGCGTTGCTAATAATTAGATAGTCTTTGGTTTTCACTGTAGATCTTCCAACTCATCTCCAGAACAGTCAATGAATAGACTTCACCTAGCTATCTCTCAGATGACAGCTTTTATGCGCGGTCAGGTAGTTTGCAGCTTCGATTAAGATCCCAGTGCAATTTATTTCTGGTAAGGTCCATGAAATCCGCTGGTGGCCCCCGTCACCAAGCGTTCATTTCGAGTATAACTTTCACAAACTTCGCAACTTATTCTACAGGGACCATTAGACCCTGCGCATAAGATATACTCATCCATGCCAGTGCTTTCTAGGTCAGAGTTTTACATGTCATTGATTGCATCTTCTGGGTTTCTTCTACTATCATAGAAGATATTTAACACTGCATCAGATTCTAAGCTATGAGCTAACGGCTCTGACACGTTCTCATGCAGAATCACAGTGCTCGTCAACCGATACCCTTGATTCTAATAAGGGGTAAAAGCCTTCTAAACCAGGGGATATCGAGGATGCTCCTTTTTTTTAACATAAAATACCAAGTTCAATGTTTCGTATTTGTGCTTTGTTTTGATTTCCCTTAGTGTGTTTCTTTTCTCCGCACCCATTGCTAGGATGAGTAATCCCTTCGTCATTCCATTTTTACGTCTACATTTTCAGTTTAACCAGGGTGGAATTTCTATGTCTCAAGAATCGTACCTAAAGAATTCTTCTCGGAATATAAAGGTCAGTGCATTCTTTGTGCCAAGTTGAAAAGCATGCGTGAGGAAGGGTAACAAGTTTTTTACTGGACCCGCCACGCTGGAAATCATACGGATATCGCTTTAAAAATAGCGTTTACAAAACTAGTTAAGTACGATGTTTCCACAAGTTTATACGTCCTAATGTCTGCGACAATTTACCCCATGTAAGATTAGTCACAGTGTCTTACACTGGTCTTCATACCCATTAATTTTTTCCGTCTACTAGGCCCGTTCAGCTTACAAAAAGCTCATGATCGATCTTGTGAAACTTCTCACTGACAATCCAAACGTAGAGGCTTTGATGACCGAAATCTATGATTTCGAAGAATCGTTAGCAAAGGTAAGTAGTACTGAAACGCTTTACTCGGTAATCTCTTCCTTATATGTTTACCTTTCCTGGTTCCAACTTTACTTTCGCTCTTCGTAACTGACCGATATGTTTACTGCTCGCAAGTATGTGTCGTGGAAAAAGTGTACACAAGTCTCATGATTTTACATTGCTTGAAGCCAAGACCATGCTCGCAACCGCATTGCTTTCGTGGATGGCCTCGCGAGGAATTTCTTATGCCACGTCACTTATCCAAGGTTGCCATGAACGCGTTAATTTACTTTACTTCACTTTGTAACTGGTTTACAAAACTGGCGTCTTTTTCGAAATCTATATAAGAAAAATGCAGTGACGAGGTAGGCCCTTGCGCCCTTGAGCGTTTCAAGTAGTTCACCTTGAGTGTCACATTAGGGCCGCTTCTACGAGGAAAATAATCCGCGTCGCACATACGATGCAAGCTCATCGTGTAAGCCACGGCTTACGAAGCGAAACCGCTGCTGTAAATGACATTTCGGCTTTGGAGGCTTATGTAAGACGCGCATTTGCGCTGCGGAAGCGCAATTTTTTTCTTGTGCTTGTGCGTTTTTCTCGCGCCAAAACCTGCTCGCACAACCCTCCAAGGCATAAGACGCGGACCATTTATGCGAGTACTTTGCAGCTTTTTAAAGCTGTGCTCATATAGATGGTCCAATTCGCGTCTTATGTAACACACGGATTATTTTGCTAAAAATAAACCGGCGGCTATACCGACTTCTAGCGGTATTCAGATTGTTCTTATTTGAACATTCGCTCTGACGAAGGGCTACCGCTCGAAACGTCAGCTTTTCAACTATTTACGGTGGCCAATTTACAATTTCAACGTAGTTTTTGTAACCAAATTACCTTGTTACCCCCACCAATGCAGCACCACAGTTTCTTTAGAAACTGACCACCCTTATTAGAACAGTTGAATCCGCCCTGTTTAGTCTTTTAATTCGAATGTTTTCCTTACATTTCTCAACGCCACGTGCCATGAATTTTCTATTCAGTTTTAAGTACTACATAATAATTGTAATGGTCGAAAAAAAGACAGTGAATATGTGTGATCTTCGCAGTAATGAACACTGCTTGAGCGGTAGTGAAAATGAGGCCTTGAAATAAAATCCGGCCTGTACGGGATTTGAACCCATTGACCTCTGCGATCCCGGCACAGTGCTCCGCCCACAGAGCTAACAAGCTAACTGGGAGCTGGTCATTTTGTCGGTTCGTAATAAACCTGCCAAGAAATGAAGAAATGACTGAGAATACATGAAAACCATATACTTGAATTGCGGAATGTGAACGAATTTGAGAGTGATCAGCAACAACAACAATAACCAGGCTTGGATATTCTGGTGTACACCTGAGAGTAATTGCAACTTTATAAAGTCCTAACTAAACTTCGTTTCAGACGTTCATTCCTAGAGAGCAAAGGCCAGATTTGGACGAGGCTTACAAGAAAATGAAGCTGAGTGATTTCATCAAATCAACCGGAAACGCGGTAAGATGATTATAATTCTATAGTGACACTGCCTTGCTATCGACGGTAACCATATTCTATGCATGTAATATGCGAAGATTTGAAGGTCAGGACAATGACAAGATAAACTGAGGAAATGTCAAATAAACGCTTTAAGTACGAAAAAAAATTTTTATCAATTTTAACAATAATATCACAAACATCCCTCTCACTCTGTGGCGAAATATCGCCTCAGACTTGAGCATGACTCGTAGCCCGTTTTATTCCCACTTTTACGTTTCTTTTTTCAAACGTTTACGTGTGTTAACGCACGTCGCAATCGCGAGATTACAGAGAAGATTTGAAGAGCCTTCATCTCATACTTACGCACCTGCGATTTTCGTTCTTAAGAAAAAAAACGCATGGTATTGAATTTTACACGGCAGAGGAAATTACTCACGCGTGTTTTTTTAACGTACGTTTTTACGAACGGAAAAGCTTACGCGATACTGGAAATTCACGTTGAAGCAAAGTTTTGATTATATTTTTGACTTTTTCCTTTTTTTCAGGATAGAAATTGATAAATTTAGAATAGAGATTGATAAGATTAGGGACAAAGCGTTTACAAACCTCTTAACGATATGTTTTTTTGTATTACAGTTTGATATGATGGATTTTGTCAAGAGGATGTTCAATCAGACAGGTTACAATATCACGGGAGACGAGTTGGTCGTGGGGCAAGCACTTGACTACTTTAAGAATATGTCAGACATTTTTAATGCAACGAGCAAAAGGTAATCAAGCCAGGTTTTAATTGTCTCCATTAAGAAACCAAAGATCTGATTTGAATTGATCACAGGCGATTGAATCACATGAGGCATGTACAATTTGCTTCCAATTGCTTTGTTGTGATTTTCATCGGACGTATCGTTCTGCGTTTCTGATAAATACTCTGATTCCGACTCCGACGCAAGTGAAAACAAGCCACAAGAGGTGCATCCTAATTTATGCGTTGTTGTTATTTTTTTTTCAGAGTGCTGGCCAACTACATGATGTGGAAAGTAGTGCTACATTTTTCAGGGGATTTGGACTCCAGATTCAGAGACGTTTTCGAAGAATTCAGGAAAAGCATCATGGGAACCACGGACGACGATCCTCGCTGGCAGGAATGTTTGAATGTTGCCTACGCGTATCTTGGCATGCCATTCAGTCTACTGTATGTTGACGAGACGTTTGAGGGAGAGAGCAAAAAATCGGTAAGGGAAAGGGGACATTGACTGTTGTTAGACCTTCAACAATTCCTTAGAAGATAATGGTCATTATAATTTCATATGGTTACTCCAATCAGTTTTTATATACATCAATAAATAAATAAGATTTCACCAGCCGAGGCCAAGTGGAGGTTGGATTTATAATTAAAGGCAAACTGGCAAAGCGAAATCTAGCTCTTAAAAAATGACGGCTTGAACTGATTAGTAGAATCCTCTTCAATCGGAGACTCAGAATATAAAAAAATATTCTCTCTTGGATTGATGTAATATATTAGGCCGATATTTGGAATCTTATTACCGTAATAGCCAGTAAGGACATTAATACCCGGAACTTAATGAGTGTCTGGGAGAGCGGGAAAGATTAGTGACATGCCCTTGCTCCTTTCGACTCTAAAATTGGATCTCCTCTTCAGTGATCCTCACTATCGTCATCTTTGTTTGTATTGTAGGCCGAGGAAATGATTCATGACATAAGGGAAGTTTTTCTTACCAATTTGGAAAATCTAGACTGGATGGACGGAGAAACCAAACGAAAAGCAAAAGAAAAGGTTTGCAATTGTAGTCAATAATGAAGCTGATTTTTTTCGTTATCAAGGCTGTTTTCGTTGATCGACTTGATAGCATAATACGGGAATTGATAGCAAGCCATGCGGACAGGAACTTGCGATCAGACATAGCAAGGATATGGGACTTCTCTTTTAGGGTTGCAAATCACAAATTTTAGCCTCACTTGGGTGTCGGGACGAATTTCTTTTGAGTGAAATTGTCTAGATGGGGTTAACTGACAACTGACAAATGGCCAAAATTTTAACTGACAACTGACAAATCGCTGAAAATCTAACTAACAACTGACATTTGTGGTGGGCTTTTACTGACAGCTGACAAAAGACTGGATCGCCCTAAATGTCCTAAAAATTGTATATAAAATAAGGATAGTTGATTTATTTTGTCCAATAAAAGTACGTTTTTCATTACAAATTAGTAGGAGTACGCCAGAATACCAGGAATACACGGGATTCCCGGAATGACCGAAAAATAATAAATTTTAAAAAATAAAAGTAAATTAATAAATAAATAAGAATATTGCTGGTTAAAAATTGATGGTAAATTCACAACTTAATTAAATAATTTAATACGAAAATTTTCTCTGAGGAGATGCAAGTATTAAGAGTAAAAAAAGTCTGCGTCAGGCCAATAGCCCATACAGCCTAGGCGACGAAATATTTCTACTCTCCCTTCCCCCTGGATGGGATACTAATCCATCACATGGTTTCTCCCCGTTTTAAATTCGCCTCCACCCATTTACACACCTGTAGGATGTCTAGGGCGCCATGACCATTAGGCCGCCACGCTTTTCCAGCCGGAATTATTGCAGAAGATTAAACAAATGAAATGTTTCCAATTATTTTAATAGTTCAATTGTGAAAAGCTCCGAACTATTAGAAATTAATACTCTACCTTAAATAATTATTAACCACGCATTGGGAGCTATCAGAGCAGCTACCATTGAGACCAGCGGTCTATAGTTAAAATTGAGAGATCGTCAGTTACTCGACACCTTTTCGCGTCTATTATAAATACCTTGAATATATATCTTTGAATATACACCTTGTTTAGAAGAATCCATCAGTGCAAGATATATATAGTTAAAGGTATATATTCAAGGTATTTATAATTGACGCGAAATGGTGTCGAGTAACTGACGATCTCTCAATTTTAACCGTAGACGACTGGTCTTAATGATGGTAGCTGCTTTGATAGCTCACAATGTGTGGTTAATAATCATTTAAGGTAGATTATTAAGCCTGTAATAGTTCGGAGATTTTTAAACTAATTGGAAATATTCCATTTATTTAATCTTCGGCAATGGTTCCGGCTGGAAAAGCGTGCAGGCCTATTGGACATGGCGCCGTGGCCAGACATCGTATAAGTGTGTAAATGGGTGGAGGCGAATTTAAAACGGGTAGTAACCATGTGATGGACTAGCATCCCATCCAGGGGGGAAGGGAAGTAGAAATATTTGGTCGCTTAGGCTGTATGGGCTACTGGCATGGCCTGACGCAGACTTTTTTTAATTCTAATACGTGCATCTCCATGAACAGTGCCAGTAAGTGTTTTTTTTCGGGACCTCAGAGAAAATTTTCGCATTAAATTATCTAATTAAGTTGTGAATTTACTATTAATTTTTAATCATTAATTTTCTTATTTATTTATTTATTTATTTACTTTTTTTTAAATTTGTTATTTCTCAGTCATTCTGGGAATTCCGGGAATTTCGGGTATTCCGAGTATTCCGGTTTCGGTTCCGGTTCCGGTTCCGAATTCCGGCCTTCCATATTTTCCAAACTACCGCCAGAATGTTATATTTCGCTAATAATTACCGCATGGACCATTCACATCAAGGTCATATGTTACATATCGGTTATATGACCTTTGATACCCAACTCGATCGTTAACTCTGCGTTAACTCTGCGATGGCCGTCAAAGGCTGTTGTAAGCTTTTCAAATTGATTCGGAAACGGCATTTATGCCTCTTGTTCGCTTGCCAATAACCTTGTGCTGTACACTGTGCATTGCTAGGGGTGAGCTCGGTTTGCTGGGAGAATTAAACGGACAACCTTTATTTGCCGTAATTTTGCCACTCAGTTGAGTGGCCGTTTATTTTTAATACCAAATCAAATTACAGTAAAACCGAAAATAAAACCTAATCCCAGCAAAGGTGAGGGCAAACACCCCTCAGATGAGAACTCAGGGCACCTATGAGAATGCTCGAAAACAATGGGCGGGTTAATAGAGTGGGAAATGTTTGCCCTGCACCGAAGCTTAACTAAAAGAGGCCCTAAATCACATGTTCGCGTGTTTAAGTATCTGCCATTGTAAGTCCCGGATGTAACCCATCCGGGATAATGATAAAACGCGGCACAGGCTGCCTAAAAAAATTTATTCCCTTTGGTAATAAATGTCATTTGAGCGTCTAGGAATGTGACACATGTCAAATTTGTCGAGGCTGTCTTGTTGAAGTGGCAGTTGCTGAGATGCGAACATATGTAGACGAATATGACACGGACTCAGAAAACGACTTTTCTGACCGAGAGGATAAATATATTACCCTTATTACGGTTTCTAGATCTGGGCGGCCAATTCGCGCCCATTTTCACTTGGATTTCTAAGGTACTCTTACATAAGATATCTCTAATAACCTAATTGAAAAGCAGACAAAAGAACATTCCTTTTCGACCATTTCATCGGAGCCAATCATAATCAACATATTTAAAACAAAACATTGAACCGGTATCGGTTGGAAGGAAGATTGTCTTTCTGACGATCTTCTCTCCAACATTTTGACCGGCTAAGTGGTTGAAAAGGAATGTCTTACTGTTGCACACAGGCAAACAGAAGTTTGTGTGCAGAAGAGTTTTATCTTGCTTAAACACCCTTCAAACAAAGACTGAAAGTCACTTGGAAGATCTTGGAATTATTTCATTCCAGAACTGAGACAAAGGAGTTCTTTTTTTTATCAATTTTTAACTTCATTCTTGAGTTCACGCTATATGTGCCTTTTAGCCATTAATAGGATCGGAAAGTAATAATGAACTTCGGCCAAGTAAATCATTTACAGTCATTTAACTGACAACTGACAAATGGCCTAAAATCTAACTAAGAACTGATAAATGGCCGAAATTTTAACTGACAACTGACATTTGTACCCCTCCCCCCATCCAGACCCTCAATCCTTGGGTTTCACCCACGTGACCAATACCTTAGCAACGGTTACTATCCGCCATCTTGGTGTCCCTCGAGCGTAAACAAACCGTATCTAACGAAGAGTTCAAGTGAGAAAGAAGGGATGGTTTTATGCATTATTGTTGGCTGTTCGAGCAAAAGTGGAAAGCATAAAGACTAAGGATTTTTTCGTATAATAATTTAATAATTTTATTATTTCTATAGCGCAAAATTCATTATATATATGATCTAATGCGCTATACCTAAGATCATCACAAATCAAGGAGAAGAACATTAGGAGCTAGAAGTTGTTGTATTGTTCGAGGCTTGCGGCTGTTGTAGATCCTCGATTTTTTGGTCGAGCTTTTCTTTGAGCTTCTTAGCCGATGAGAAATCGATGTCTTTAGCCCTCGCATACGGCACTTCATTGACCTATGTCGGCAAAATCCATGAGCATTTTACCTGAGTGCAAGTAAGCTTGGGGTGTCACGAAAACTCACACCCCGAAAACTCAGACCTCAGACCCAGAAAACTCAGACTCCTCGAAAATTCAAGAGATAAACTCGA
The DNA here is from genome assembly GCF_964205215.1 of Stylophora pistillata. Lineage (NCBI taxonomy): Eukaryota > Metazoa > Cnidaria > Anthozoa > Scleractinia > Pocilloporidae > Stylophora > Stylophora pistillata. The sequence goes on along the minus strand of NC_142526.1, from coordinate 22,318,103 downwards.
CTCATGATCACTCCTGGTAATCCCTCGTGTATTTTGACCTTTTGGGTCTTCATCCAACTGAAGCAGCAAAAGCAAGGCCGCAAGTTGCACGTTTCGCAAAATCGTCCGATGGTTGAGTATTAAAACATTTTAGAGTGACACAAGACTTCATTTAGCTTAGATTTCCTCCATTTTTCCCGTTAATTTTGAACTTTTCATTCACAGTTAACGGGATCAAATCCGCTCGCTCCAACACCAAAGTATTAAAATGTGGCGTGATTTTGACGAGCCGAAAGGGACGTTTGTTTACCTTTTTGCGAGGATCGTGCATCATACGTATCAAATACCGCAGTTCAAAATATATGATTTTCATATATTTATTCTATCTCATTTATCACTTTCACGGGTTCATTACGAATCAACTTAACGGCCTGCTCTCAGTTGGCTTGTTAGCTCAATTGGTTAGAGCGCTGCACTAGTATCGCAGAGGTCAGTGGTTCGAGTCCCGTACAGGCCTGATTTTTTTTTTTTTTTTTTTTTTTTTTTTCAGGTCTGAATTTCGCTATTGCTTAAATAGCGCTATCTACTGCGAGGATCGTGCATCATACGTTTTTGTACTTCGTCGCACAGATCCTTGTTGTCGCTCTGTTAAAATTCTTAAATATTTCGCGATAATAATGGATACAAACAGAGACTCGGCCCACCAGTCCCAAAACGAAGACAATTTTGCGACCCTTGGGCTAGAGTTCTTAAATGTGGCAGAAAGAGAAAAACAACGCGAAAGAAGACTCGGCATCAGCGCCGTCACGATTCGCCTCACTGAAGAATCACTCTTGATATTGTTGTTCGTCTTTCGCGTCGGATTTGTTGCATTATTCCACCGGTTATATTATAAAAAAATTGGTTCATGCTTTATGCTATGCACTATCGAATTATGGAGCCCTTCGGAAGCTTGGAGAACACTTCGAGGGACCTGAGTTTTCGGTGTCTGAGTTTTCGTGACACTCAGCGACCTTGCCATGAATTCTAGTAGTTGCCTCTACCATAAATAAAACACTCGCGATATGTGAGCATGACTCAGCCAGTCCAGCTTTGCATCCCAAGCAATGGGCTGACAAAATAGTCCCATCGTTTTCGGAAATGACCCAAATGTTCACTAAAGGATCATTCATGTGCTGTGAATGCCAAACTCGTGCTCTCACGGCATACTTGCCGGCGATTACTTTGCCTACAACTGAGGTTACAAATCCCGACACCATTTGATTAAACCCCTCTAGACTCTTGAACGCCTTGAACTGCTTCTTGGTGTAGAAGCTGGTCTCAAGAACGAGGTAACTCAGCAAGTCCGACGCTTCCACAGGAGGCAAGCATTTTGGACTGAACTTCTCGGATGGTATGCTTGCAGGGTCAACCCCAATGACCGAGATCTTTTGCAAACATCTTTCCCTCCAACTCTCTAAGCTTTCGGCATACTCAGAGAGCACTGGGATACCTTAAGATGAATGCCAGATACTTTTATCGCTTTTTTCTTCCTGGATATTCATGTAGTTGGCGAAATAATACGGCGATAAGAGAGAGGGCTTCACTATAGAAATCGACTAATTATTCATAAATTTGACACCCGAGGGACACCAACATGGCGGACACTCACTTCAGCAAAGCTTGTGACGTCACCTGAAACCCAACCATTGGGTTTTTATTAGAAGAATTAAAAACGTGATATCTTTTCCCGTAGTTTATAAGAAAGAAAATCACGATAGAAAGATTTAAGGCCCGACCAAACGATAAATGTTGGACGATCCAACATGTTGGTTGCATGTTGGACAGTCCAACATGTTGTAAATTAGGGGGTGGCCAAACCATACCAAACATCCATTCAACATGTTTGATCAAACATGGGACGCATAGGGTTGTGGGAAAGGATATTTCCCAGCGCACACCACGTTGTAATATCCACGGATGTTTGAAACATGGCGGAGAGGAAAGAGAAATTTAAGCGTTGTTTATCAGTGTTGAAGAAACCGAGGATAGAGCAAGTAAACGAGGGAAAACAAGAGAATGGATTCGAAGACGACAAGAGAATGGTTATTTTACCAATATTGTTCGAGAACTAGCCGCAGAAGACACGCCTGCTTATCAACAAATGATAAGAATGACATTCGAGGACTTCACCGTGATATTGCGGGAAATAGAAGCAGATATTACCCCCTCGCTGGCTGTCATTTTCAAACTACACTGACGCAAGCCAACGGTGTCTATGGTAACGACTGAGTTTGCAGTCACAATGCGCGTGCGCGCATGCAAAATGTTATTGAGACTGGCCAAACGAACAAAATTTCACACATCCAACATGAGAACAAAAGAAATGTTGGACGATGTTGGATCAAATGTTTGATACTGCTTCAAACACGTTCCAACATCATCCAACATGTTGAGTGGTCATCAAACACGGTGGCCAAACAATAAAGTGTTGGTTCACCCAACATGTTGGATCGTCCAACATTTATCGTTTGGCCGGGCCTTTAGGCAGAGCGTGCGACACCGGGATTAGATCACCTTTGTACTGATTAAACCTTTGTACTGATTAAAAAAAAAAAACGATTTCCAAAACTTTAAAGAAAGGATCGAATCTCTTCCACATTGGTCTCTATAATGAGTTTAATTTAAAATTTCTCACCGAAATCCAAATCATTCGGTGGAAAATGAGGAGTGTGGAAAATGAGGAGTGTGGAAAATGAGGAGTGTGGAAAATGAGGAGTGTGGAAAATGAGGAGTGTGGAAAATGAGGAGTGTGGAAAATGAGGAGTGTGGAAAATGAGGAGTGTGGAAAATGAGGAGTGTGGAAAATGAGGAGTGTGGAAAATGAGGAGTGTGGAAAATGAGGAGTGTGGAAAATGAGGAGTGTGGAAAATGAGGAGTGTGGAAAATGAGGAGTGTGGAAAATGAGGAGTGTGGAGAATGAGGAGTGTGGAAAATGAGGAGTGTGGAAAATGAGGAGTGTGGAAAATGAGGAGTGTGGAAAATGAGGAGTGTGGAAAATGAGGAGTGTGGAAAATGAGGAGTGTGGAAAATGAGGAGTGTGGAAAATGAGGAGTGTGGAAAATGAGGAGTGTGGAAAGTGCGGAGTGTGGAAAGTGCGGAGTGTGGAAAATGCGGAGTGTGGGTAAGGGGTAGATTTTAACGATATGAACAACTGTAACAAGCACATCCATTTCCTTTAAGGCGATGCATCATTGCGTTTTCTTTACTAAACCGTACATTACATTTTCAAGCTTAAAAGAACGCAAAAAAGGTAAACAAAAGAATCGAACAATCAAACGAGTGAAACATTACTGTCAATAACAACAAGCAGTCCATGCTCTTTAAAAAAGCGATTGTAGCTATGTAAAGAGCACCGAATAAAATGGGTAATAAAAAAATCAACGCGTGAAACATAATTGTGCATTAACGATAGTAATAATCTGTTTAAGGCAAGCATAATTGCATTTTCATTGGTAAATCATACAATCCTATAGTGTTTTTTGTAGCTATAAAGAACTGTTACATACATATTTTGTAGCTTTATAAAAAAACAATAACAAATAGGTAATCAAAAAATTATTGTTAATTTACGATATGAATTATCCGTCCAAACCATGCATCATTGAATTTTCATCGGTAAATCATACAATCCTACAGTGTTTTTTGTAGCTATAAAGAACTGTTACATACATACAGTATTTTGTAGCTTTATAAATAGAACCATGAAAAATATTTAATCAAAAAATTATTGTAAATTTACGATTTTAATTATCCGTCCAAATCGCGCATCATTGAATTTTCATTGCTAAATCGTACAATTCTACAGTGTTTTCTGTAGACATAAAAAACTGGAAGGAAAAGGTAAATAAAAGAAATCAATGCTTGTAGAATTATTGCGAATTAAACGATATTTACAATCAATCCAGAGGCTTTCGGCATTTCCCTCTAGCCTTCGTTAAGGGAGTGCTGAGTTTGATATGTACGCGGCCATCAAAAACAGGGTTTTTTCTCATACGTACAGGACTGGAATGGTAATAAGTGTTGGCAAAGTCTGCGCTGTGCACCAACGCTCCTGTGCTCTCGTCCCTGCGTACCACTCGACGGTCGAAGTGCTTGACCACAATGTTGTGTGGTGGCTTACGAAATTTTTAGGAAAAATTGTCGCCGCAACTATAGCATTTTTTCACATTTTTCGGCAAGGCCACTTTAAAATTCGCTTAACAACAACGACTTTACCTTTAGGTACGTAGTTTCCTTTCATTGTCGATCCAAAGCTTCCCTTACCAATCTCGTCCTTATCTTTCACGTCACTCCACTCAAAATTGGGTAGGTCCTCGAAGTAACCTTTCGAAAGCGATTTACGCTGAATGAGAGGGATTTTAAAGGCCATTACGGCCCTCTGTGAGTGTGACCACGTGGAGATGAATGCGAAATGTACTCACCTGTGAATACGCAAATTAAATTGAATCTGCCCATGGCTTATAAGTAACGTATTTCGCAAGATTCGCACCGTTTAGGTGTTAACGGTAACACCTTTTCGAACGTGACCAAAAATATTTTCCAGACGCTTTCTGTCAATTTATAATATTCACGGCTAACTATCCAAAGAAAAGCTTGCAGACAATAGGAGTGTTTCCCAAGTAACACAATTTTTATGCATGTATATATTTTTATGTCTTTATTTATGTATATCCTACACTCCGCATTTTTCACACTCGAAAAATGTTATGCTTAAGCCACAACATACTGAGAGTAATGTTTCGCTCGTTTGATTCTTTTCTTTACCTTTTACCTTTTTGTTTTTAACGTTAAAACCGTGAAGCCCCAAAAGCACCTTCTAGCACAGGATTTTAATCATATCCTGTGCGTTATTCTTGTGGGTCTTTTGCTTTTCACACCAAAACCAGGAACGTGACGTGTTCAGACAAGATCTAGTATAAAATAAGTTCTTATAATGTATTTTGTAGTTTATCCTGATGAAGTCGAAACAGGTCGATTGATAAACTCGATACTACAAGACAAGTTGCTGTGTGCTGCCCACTAGTTTCCACACTCTGCATTTTCCGCACTCTGCATTTTCCACACTCTGCATTTTCCACACTCTGCATTTTCCACACTCTGCATTTTCCACACTCTGCACTTTCCACACTCTGCACTTTCCACACCCCGCACTTTCCACACTCCGCTCTCCGCACTCTGCACTTTCCACACTCCTCGTTTTCCACCTAACCAAATCATTCTCATGCATTGGTTCTGCATGGTTGGTCCCCATTCGCCCATTGCCACCCAGATTGCCTCATTTCTACGTCTGTTCCTGGTTACGATGTGTTTCTTCTTGAACACCGCTTTGTTTCAAATTCATTGTCATTTTTACCATACTTATCCAGACTAATGCAAGGTATGAATTTGGCTAAGGAAAAAAAAACTGAACTTCACCGTGACTCATAAAAATCCCCGCTGTGTTTCTTTGAATTCACATGTTTCTCCTTCCGTTAATTTTTGTTAAATACTTGTTTTGATTTTCTTTGATAGAATATAGTACATTTTAAGAACATTATAATTTCTCGACAGGCTTTAGCAGTACGGGAAAATATTGGCTATCCTGATTCCTTAAGAAACAAAACGGCGCTGGCCTTGGATTTTAAAGGGGTAGGTTTTATCATGCCAGCCTCAGTTGCCTCTCAAAGTTATGTTGTATTGTCACAGTATACTATCGTTTTTCCAATTTTTCTTTTTATGAATTTTAAAATCATTATTTAGGACTGTCTCTTGGTATAGACAATAAAAAAGTATACATTTTCTTCACTTTTCTAAATTAATTTCTTCACATCTCCTCGCTAAATATGTAAAGCTTATCTTGTGGAAAAGATTACACTTAGTGAATTGTACAATTTACCTCCCCTCAATGAGTAACACTTAATTAAAGTTCTACCTCCTAGGCTAAAGTCTGGGATTTTGAAACGAATGGAATGGAACGGTAGTGTTGTGAACCGCATGTTTCTCCACATTAGGAGGCAGGTACCACTCGTAATACTTTTTCATTCTCTTTGACTCGTCTAAATTACAGTTTGATGTGAAGAAGGACCAATACTTCAAGAACATTGTGCGGGCGAATGAATTTTATAATCTGAAACGCTACGCCAACCTGGGAAAGCCAGTTGATAAAGATAGGTAAGGAAGGGAAAGAAATGATTTTTTTTTTTTTGTTATTGTTGAAATTTGGCGATGCTTTGATGGGAGTTTTTTCAGTGAATAATAAAAAACATTTAGCTTAATATTAGTAATGTTTATCATGTTTGCCCTTTGGCTCCAGCTTTCTCATTTACTAGCTTTATTACAAAACAAAATATACCCTGCTTGGTATAAAGGAACATGAGATAAGATTAGGATCAATGATCATTATTTGCAAAATCTTAAAATACTCAGGTATTAGCATTTTAGGGCTTTCCTTGAAACTTTAATCCCTGTTCAATATTTTTAAGTAGCTTAAGATCATTCAATCAATCAATTTTTCAATTATTTTTTATTATAGCTATTTTGATCATTGATTATCATTTATCTTATTCATATCGTACCATATCACATTAAAGAGGCAAGGGCCCGCCTAAACCCAGCACAATTACTAAGCATTCGATTTTTTTAACTCTTTTAATACGCACGCTATGAAGACGTATATACTAATATACTAAGAAATAAGAAGAGTATTAAATGAATACAAAGATAAGACAAAAGAAAACTTACCAAATGCTGAGGGAAAATCACTAAACACGAATCACTCACAAGGAAAGGGTTTTCATAGAAGCAAAAATAAAACACACCGCTGGAAAGGACGTGAAATACGAAATATAATTATATACTTATTGGCTGACAGAAGGACTAGAGGGTACAATATTTGGCTCGAGGTCATGACTTAGGGACCAATTATAATATAATTAAAATTATTAATATAATTATAATTATTAATATAATTATAATTATTAATATAATTAAAATTATTAATATAATTATAATTATTAATATAATTATAATTATTAATATAATTATAATTATTAATATAATTATAATTATTAATATAATTATAATTATTAATATAATTATAATTATTAATATAATTATAATTATTAATATAATTATAATTATTAATATAATTATAATTATTAATATAATTATAATTATTAATATAATTATAATTATTAATATAATTATAATTATTAATATAATTATAATTATTAATATAATATAATAATTAATATAATAATTATAATAATATAATAATTAATATAATTATAATTATTAATATAATTATAATTATTAATATAATTATAATTATTAATATAATTATAATTATAATTATAAAAGCGCGCGGGGACGCAAGGGTTTAAATGAAAATATTTACTATATCAAACGTTATATTATTTTATTTATCTTACTTTACAAATATTTCACCGCAGATGGGCCATGCTTCCTGCCACTGTCAACGCTTACTACTCAGCCACTGAAAACAAAATAGGTAAGCAATCATGTTGTTGTTGTTGTTTGTTTGTTGTTTGGACATTTGATTACCGTTACATTTTGTGTATCTTTCGTTGGTGCCAGTTGAGTGACTTCATACACACACAAACAGACCATTAGAAATTGCTTTCAAATCCTTGTGCGCTCCAGTTGTACGCCTTCAGCTTTTTCTATATCGAAGCTTTTGCTCATTCTACCAGAATTTTCGCATACACGTATTAAAGAAACTCTCGATTTTTTGTTCATTCGTGGCAAGCGGCTATTTTTTAATAGGAAATTTGTCAAAGAAAATAGCTCAGTGTTCTATAATTCATTCAGCAATTTGTTGTAGCAACGAAAAACGCATTTCTCACTTATGCTGGTCTCGCCTTTTTCAGCAATTGTTTATAAAAAGACTGAGGATGATTAGAAAGCTTGTTTAGAATTGCTGTACTGTATCTTGCGAAATCAACTGTATTAATTCAGAAAATAAATAACAAGTGAGGGCAAAAAACAGTTACATTTTGCGATATCTTTCACTAACCTGAACGATTAGGACCCGGCAAGGCTTCTTTGTTTTTGCTCAAGAGGACTTTTAGGAGTTTATTTACTCTGGAGTCACTACGTTCCTAGAAATTTACTTTAAGCGGTAAAATCTCCTTAAACAGCAAAAAACGGAAAAAGCAACTTAACTATGTGGGGCAAGCCGCATCTCATTTTCCCGCGCATTTTCGGAAGTCACGTGAAAGGTGTTAGCCAATCACCATATGTAATTGCGTGACCAGCTCTTGGTACTTCAGTGGCAGTCTGTTTGTCGACGAAGGTTTGGACTCAAGTGGCTTAAAATTTTAATTATACATTGAAACAAATAAAGGGCCATGGGCTTGGATTTTCAGGGAATTTGAAATAAATACAAAGTTTCTTCTTTTACGTATTTAGGTGTTCATATCCGACTTTCTGTTTGGTTGCGGGTTGTTTTTTATTTGTGTCCTTTTCTGTTAGCTGTGTAACGCTTGCCTACTCTTTTTTATTTAGTTTTCCCAGCTGGAATTCTGCAGAAACCATTTTATGACCACAGATTCCCTAAGTAAGTGCAGTGTGCTAACATTTTAACGGCAATTTAACTTATAAAAGAGGCAGAATCTCTCTATCTGCCTGTCTACCCGCCCGTCTGTCCGTAAGTAGATCTGCTTTTTCTTCCTATGATTTTAATTTCGATTTTATATTTCATCTAGAGCTCTTAACTACGCAGGAATTGGGGTTGTAGTTGGGCACGAAATAACTCACGGTTTTGATAACAGTGGTAAGGATACTTGCTTCGGCTAATTATAATATAAAAAGCTAATACCGTTGGATTAAAAAAAAGGAAAAACCATGGCTCTGTTGTTAAACTTCTGATACAGTAAGCTAGTTAATTACTGCCCGTTATACCGGTTGGCATATAAGTCATCAACGAAGGTCCTCCACTCCCGTCTATGTGGCCATCGAGGTTGAAGGTTGGGGCAGGGCAAACAATATAATCCAGTAAAAAAGACGTTGATACGGAAACAATGACAGAAGGAATTATTTCTACTATTAAAATCATCAGAAGATACTCGTATGATGGCAGTGATCCTGTAAGATTCCATAATATTTATGTGAAAATTAAGGATGCTGGATTTAAAACCTGAATGTATTATCCTACATTTCGATTCAAATTTCATTGGAATTCCTTCTGTAGGTCGTCTTTTTAACAAAGATGGCAACTTGGCGGACTGGTGGTCAAACAAATCTATTGAAGCTTTTAAAAACAAATCAAAGTGTCTTGAAGACCAATATTCCAATTATACGTTTCATTCACTGAACGTAAGTACGTCTTCATCGAACTGTAAGATTCCGTGTTATTGATAACTCCTCTACTTCATCATAACTGAACTGTAAAATACGATGTAATACGAGGCCGACCACCATAACCTGCACACAAACAAATCAAATTTGCCTTCCTGGTTTTCCATTGAGGCTCACTGAGGTTGATAGCTAAGTGATCGTGGTCACTCGTGCTCGATCACAATCAAATATGCTTTGTGAAGAGTAAGCAATGAATCGGGACATTTTCAGATGCATTAAAACTCTTACATGGCTCCGAGGCAAGGGGGAATAAAACAAAAGAAATTACTCATTCGTCCCTCAACCTCGACGTGATTTCTTTTTTTTTTTTTTTCTTATTTCCCCAAGCCTTGGAGCCAAGTTTGGATATTCCTCTATCAAAAATGGCTTTGGGGTGAAGTCAGTAGTGATTATTGTAGTAGTTGGGTTTTCTCTACTTTTTTTTAACCGCTTGTACTTTTTTGTTTTGTTTATCTATTCAATATTTCTTCTTGCACGGTTTTGCGTTGTAAGCCCCCTCAATGCTCTGCGTTACTACTGATTTTGCTATTGCCCATCGAAATCAATTCTTGACATAACGCTTCTTTTGCAGCTAAATGGTGAGCAAACACTTGCGGAAAATATTGCTGACAATGCCGGGATCAAACAGGCATTTCAGGTGATATTGCACTTAAATTGTTGTTAGCTATTTCTGTTTTGTCATTTTCCTTTTCTTTCCTTTCTTTTTTTGTTTTTTTTGTTTTTGTTTTTTTTTGTTTTGTTTTTTTGAGTGGGTGGGGGTGGGGAGATTCTGCTTTTACAGAATCACAGTCGAACCCCGCTTTCTGGAAACCCACTTAACGCAAACACTTCTTTATTGCAACCAAATTCTTGATCGATGAGGAAAGCACAATGTTTCTTCTTAGTTAACCTCTGTAGTATGGACGCCAGTCAATACTGACCAAAAACATTCAATTCGTTTCAAAAACGTTTAACAAACTTTCAACGGCCAGTCACAATTTACGTTTACCAAATGCATCCTTCGCGTTCCATTTTATTTCGTGTGTCACGACCTCTTCCCTTAATTAATTTTACTTAAGGTTTCTACATTCAATATCACTTCATCAATTGATTAATTAATCGTAATTATTCCTACTCTGGTTCGTTAAAATTGTTGGAAATGCAAGACGTATCAACTTTCTAATAATTCAATTGAATGAGGTGCAGTTCTTTTTCCGCAGGCCTATCAAAACTGGAAGAGAAGGCGGGGTCGTCCAGAGCCTTACCTTCCCGGGATGAAAGACTTTACTAATGAACAAATATTTTTCCTTGGATTTGCTCAGGTTTGCTAGCTTTTTTAAACTATTGAAAAAATATGAGCAAAACAAAACAATGCAAAGAAATAATAGAAGAAAATAATTCGAGAAACTGAAAAATAACCCTGGTAGATGGACAAACCAACTTTTTAACGTTTGCTTTTTTGTACCTTTACAGATTTGGTGCCTAAAGAGCCGCCCATCGGCAGTGGAGCGTTTGGTGACGTTAAGTTCTCATAGCCCTGGAAAATTCAGGTTCGGCTAATAACAGATACAGGCACATTTAGAAAATGTCGAAACAGCATGAAACAGGATGAAAATCTACACAGCACGAAAGTCTTCACAGCACGAAAATCTCTAAATAAAAAGGAGTGCCTTTATTTACTAGCATTTATTGGCGGAAACATCGGAAAAATTTAAGCGATAAACAACAAAGACCTCCATATTTATCTTCAAAATCTACTATAATCTAGCGTAACTTTTTTTTTTTTTTTATGAGACTTCATAAGAAGCCCATGAACCACAACGGACGAAACAGCATGAAAATCTACAAGTTGCGTTGCGCTCGTTAGATAAGAAGTAGCGACAACATTTTTAGGTCTACCCAGTTCAGAGGGCCTTAGTTCGTCAACAGTTGTTTTTATGTAAGCTCGCAGTGATTGCTTGGAAGATAAAAGAAGAGGAAATTCGCCTATCTTTGTTTATTCTACCGCCTTCCCGTCGTCTCTTTCGTTCCCTGCTCTTACGAATTGCCCTCATCTCTTGTGTTCCTTAGGAACGAGCCAGACGCTGTTACGAACACCATGGCTAACATTTGAAGTGCAATAGTTTTGTTTGACCAATAAAAGAATATTCAAGATACTTTCAAACACTACCTTTTGTAAAGAAACAGTGTAAAAAATCTTGCGCGGTTTTGAAGCGTGCAATTAGAATTCTAATGCAGCATAGTAATACGCCGCTTCCACTGACCGCTTTGCTACTAAGTTGCTCTGACCTTTCAATGCCACTTGTTCAAATCCAGAATGGTTTAGAAGTATGCGTAATAACGGTTTCAGCAGGTAGCAGTCAAAATCCTCCTAAGCGTTTTCCTATTTTTCTTGATTAGAGACGAAAACGCTTAAGGCTAGCCATGGGTATATAGCAATATCATTAATAAAAACTAATCTTATATATGATATATTATTTTTTCAGGGTGATTGGTTCCCTATCGAACTTTGACGAATTTGCCAAGGCCTACAAATGCCCTAAAGGATCTCAAATGAATCCTGAGAAAAAATGCTCCGTGTGGTAAAATAATTGCTTAGATTTGTTGACGTGGACTGAACCATAGCTCTTCCAAAACAAAAAAAAGGAGTGCCTTCATTTACGCGCATTTATTGGCGGAAACATCGGAAAAATTTAAGCGATAAACAACAAAACCTCCATAATCATATCATCAAAATATACTATAATCTAGCGTAACGCAATTTTTTTTTTTTTTTATGAGACTTCATAAGAAGCCCATGAACCACACATCAAGCATTACCCGAGTGTCAACGGTTCAACGGCCCGGTTGTTCAAAGACGGGTTAAGATAACCCAGGATTACCGTGAAATTTAATTGCAGATCTGAAAGCTTTAAAATTAAATTCACTTTAATTCCATTTGTTTACAATTTGGTGATTGAATGCTCTAAGAAGATTTGGGAAAATTGTCTTAAAACGGCTTTTGAACAGAGAAATATATAGAAACCTGGATTAAAATTTAACCCTGGGTTAGCGCTAATCGGTCTTCGAACAACCTTTACCCTGTGATCAGCGTTTTAACGTGAAACCCTAAAATAAAGTCACGAAAGAAACTTATTTATAGGATTTAGTCCACTAAAAAGCAGTTCAGTTGTACTCGTAAAAATGTGATGCTTTCCCTTAAGAAGTTCATGCTCTTGTTATTTTGTAAAAGAGCCCCCAAAGCTGAAAATAATGAGCAAAACTTAGCTAACAGTGCTTTTTAAAGACCCCTGGTGGTATGCATTCCTTGTTTCCGGAGTTGCCTTGTATTTATGTATAAATGATTTTTTCGATTATAATTTTGTTCCTTTAAACTAAACAAAAAAAAAATTAAATAAAGTAACACGGCTCTTCTTTTGCTTGGTGGTCCTTTTCTTAGAGTTTGACAACCTGGCTGGGTATTGGCTGATGATCAGTACTCTAACAGTGCCAGCGTTACATTTTCTCAGTCATGATCTGAATATCATTGCCTACAAAATAATTGCGATTTTGAGACGCCAGTGCCGTATTTCACTAATCGGGCGACCATCATCCTATTTTACAAGAACAACAGAACGTGCTAAATTTGCGACCATAAAAAAAAAAATATTATATACGTTGTAGAATTAAGCACCTGCGTGTTTTATTTAGTAATGTCGAATAACAAACATTTTGAAATTCTCTCTCTCGTCGGCAAAATACTGGACGATCGCGATACTGTATATTTCTCTATGCTCGTTTGATACTTGTAGAACAACAAGAATCCTAGGATAGCCATTTTTAAACTGTGCTGATGATTTCTTAGCGGTTCGAATCATGGTTACTGGCTCTCTTTTTATAAAGTGATTGAAAATGAAATGATTCGATCTATTCGGTTTGACGTAAACGTCAAGAAGCAATTAAAAAAGTCGGTCACGAAACAATTATCATTCCGTGCAAAAAAAATGCCAAAACCTATTTACTTTATTAACGCAAAGCATTTTCCAAACAAACCTGCCACGATGTCAAGAACTGTATCCGTATTAAACTGCAAATGAATCACAGATGGGCGAAGATTCTTCTTTCTTCCAGCATTATACACTTACTTTTAACTGAAAGGTTAAAAATGGTTTGGTAATTGCTCTTTTATCGCTAGCCGGTCGGTCTAGCTATAGCGACAAAAGAGCAAAACAAAGCAAGTTCAATCGAAAACCAAGTTCATACATTCATGTATGCGATAGTAACTTTCCTTCAAGCCAATTGGGTGCTTTTGGCAGCTGATAATTATTTAATCAAGCAATGTAAAGTAAATTTTCGAAATTTAACATGCAGATACTTCTATGGTAAAGACACGCTACAATTTACCTTCGAGATTACAAACAGAAGTAAAGCGAGACAGTGGTTAAACAGTCAAACTTAACAGTGACTTGATGTTCCTTGCTCTGTTAATCAGAAACCCGCGAACTGATTGAACGAGGAATAATTTAAAAGCACTGACATCTAGCTTGGGCAGGAAATAGCGCTCTTGAATCATTTGTCTTTACTAACTGTTCTAAATAAGTCGAGAGTCTTAGTTATATCTACAAAAACTGACTTATTTTGTAGACACTCTCTTTGCTCGTCTCGCGGAGTCAACACGACTTAATCATCGCCAAGGACGAAATCCTTAATGGAAGAATATTCCAGAAGTACAACACACAAATCCATTCAGGGATTTGTTCTGGTTTCGATGAACATTTTCGCAATCTCCGGAAATATCGTCGTCTGCTGGGTTTTCTACAGAAGGCGAAAGACGCTACGCGTTCCATATTTGTACGTTTTTGCTTTGGCAATCTCTGATTTGACTGTGGCGATTTGCTGTTTCCCCCTCAACATCCAGGCGTTTTTCGAAGATGCTTGGGATCACGGCCATGCCATGTGCCAGTTCACAGGTTTTCTCCTCTACTACTGGGCAGGGATTTCTGTTCCAACCCTCGCTTTAACTGCCGTGAACCGCTATTTCCGTGTGGTCAAAACGCAGATATATCGTAACTACTTTTCGGTGAAGTCAAGCCTCGTCATGATCATGTCTGTATGGGTATTTACACTTTGTGACGGTTTCTTATCAACCTTCGTTGGACCAGTGATATATCAATATGATTCACAGTTCTTCTTCTGTATTGGAACATTCGCCAGCAAGAAGCACCGATTAATTATCGGTGTGTTGTTGCATGTAATCCACGTCTTTATTCCTCTTGTAGTTATTGTGACTTGCTACGCGGGTGTGTTCAAGACGATACGAACACATAATGCAAATGTAACACCCTCATTCCAAGCATGGCCAAATCAGCCTATGACGGCCTTAAACGCATGGGAAATACGAGTTACGCGTTTACTGTTTTTTGTGATCTTGGGGTTTTTCGTATGCTGGATTCCTGTCATAATTATTGGTATTTTGTCGCACTCATCACTGACGAATTTACCTGCATTTGCTTTCGAACTGTACACCGTTTTGGCAATGACTTCCACTGTAATCAATCCATTCATATACGGATTGGGGAATCGGGAATTTCGACGAGAGTTTATGGGGATTTTTAAACGCACATGAGTTGTAAGTAGAAGTTGTGTTAGATCAGTTAGTTAGATTTGAAGTTGTGTTAGAAGTTAGTTAGATTTGACAAACTAGTCTTGCGAATGTCTTATGATCGAATAGATTCAAGTCATTGATCAAGCAAACAGAACGCAACTTGGTAGCATACTATCGGAAAAATAAATTGAAAGGAAAGAAATAGAACAGAACCCAGTTTTTCGAATGCCGATTAGCGCTAATCCAAGGTTAAATTTTAATCCGGGTTTCTTTATTCCTTTGTGCAAAAGTCTTCTCGAAATAATTTTCTCTATTCCTTTAATTAGAACATTCAATCATCAAATTCAAGACAAAAAGAATTATACTGATTTTCTTTTGAAGCTTTCAGATCTGAGATCAGATTTCACACTAACTCTGGGTTATCTTAACTCAGCTTTGAACAAACTGGCCTCGGGTTTTTTTTTTTTGTTGTTGTTGTTGTTGTTTTTTTTTTTCAATTAAGATAAATTGATTTGATAAAAAAAAAAAAGAAAAGAAAACGTATTCCATGCTGTGTAAATGGATGGAATAAAAATAGAGAGATTTTCCTGGAAAGCACAAGTTATCAAGCGTGTTGTGCACCTATACGCTAATATACAGACTGCACTGTAAGAAGATTCACGAGAAACAACAGATGGCCATTTGTTGTACATTGTTGCCAACTGTCAAATGAAGCTCTTATCTTTTTGATAATCTGTAAAGTTTTGTTTGATTTCGTGAGTTTTTCATCCACTGCTCTTGAAACACCTGCCAATATTAAACAGCCGAACTTTCTTAAAAAGAAAAACATTGTTGAAATAGTAAAGGTGGAAGCGCTCATAGCAAGTCATTTACATCCCTTCCCGTTCGCCCCCACATTTAACTTACAAATGTCAGACCAGCATTGCATTCAGTATGCTCAAAACTTATACTTCAGTTGTTAAGAGTTCCTAAATTTTAACCCAGGCGAGGAATGACGCAACGTCTTCAACATATCATGGAGCCAGTTCTTTTTTATAGGATCTAGACTACGAAATTTCACGAAGCAACCAGGTGGAAATTCAGACATGGCTGCTTTGTGAACTTTGATATATCGTGCAAAAGGACTGAGAAAATTTATGTCAACCTTATTCAGGTTGTCATGCTCAGGTTTTTCGCCAATTTCTTCAAAAGATTTTGTATCAGCACCTGTAATCTTCCAAATACAATTACAACCCATGAGCATTTTTCCAAAGTTCAGTGGAATACAATTATATTTTGCACCCGTAACAGGATATGACATCAAAAGTAACACGATGTCAAGCGATTTTTACTAAAAATTTAGAAGTGTTTTTTTAGAACGAATTTACAGATATATTGGAAATACTCTAAGAGGTGAAGAATAAACTGTTGTTTCCTTCGGAAACCCAATTTAGTCTCAAACAATAGTTTTAGTACTCCCTGAAAGGAAGTCTTTCAAGGCCTGCAGTCTTCTGGAATTTTCGTCCTCTTCAGTGAGTCCATCTCCTTTGACAGGTGCTTCAAAATCTAGATCTTCCTGTTGAAAATATTGTGGATATTTCTGGGCGTATAACTCCCTGAGTTGTTCGAATGTTCTGCCAATAAAGCCTCCATCACTGTCTGCCTGCTCCCTAAGTTCAGTGAGGCAGTTTCTCAGACTAGTTTGGAAAGAAACCGAAAATAATAGATTCAGGTTAGATCTCTCAATTGAAAATAATTTTACAAACTGACACAATTATCATAGTCTTTGAGAGCTGACGAATAGCTCCAAAAACGAATACTGCGATTTGTTTGTGATTTGAAAGATGTCAAATGGAGCCGTAAAGTGCGTACACGCGTGATAATCGTAATTACAACCATTATTTTCGCTTGCCTACTTATTCTTTAAAGTCTTAATGAAACGAACATCACAAAACAAATAGCAGGGTGAAACAAATTAACAAAGCATAAGCAATCAAACAATGTCATTTGAGGAATCACATTTGGGTGTACTAAACTTATTAAATTAACTGCAACATTTGGCTTTAAATAAAGACTTCGCATTCCTAAATTCCAAAACACATAGAGGTGACTAACCTTAACTGAAAAAAAAAAAAACCAAAACAAAAACAAAAAAAAACAGGAGTACACGTAAGTGTCCAAGTCAACCCCCAATGCCAAGTTCAAACGGACGTGATTGGTTAAATTATCAAATCACGTGCGCCGCGCGTGAATACAAAAGAATACTTAAAGCGGGAGACAGCTGCCGTATTACACTCGCAAAAACTTTATAAAACGTGTGGAATAAATAAGTGACCACTCAAAACTGAAGGTATGATAAATCTCACCTATATTTGTTACAAAAATTCTGCGTAACGCTAACAGTGTCATCCAGATTGACAACACTATGCCACCATCCGGTCGGTATAAACACAATATCACCTGGTTTCTGCACGCACTCTATGGGTAAGTTGCTCTTCTAACAACGATAACGATGACGATAATGAAAACGGTCAACATTCAAAGGTATCGCTCATTAAAACTTGATACGATGAATACATATATCTTATTAGACGTTTTGTTGTGTAGTATCGCTGAGTATTTTTACGAGTTGTGCCGTATTTTGAGTCAAAAGACAAATAGCGAGTAAAAATACTCAGCGATACCACACAACAAAACGTCTTATAAGTTATTTATTATCCAACACGCCAAACTGTTATTTCAGTGCGGGCGAATTTCGCGGATATTTATTTACGGGGAGTGCGTGACAGAAGTATGCGAAGCGGAACGGAATTGGCGCGTTTTCGTGTTGCTGTTTCTATTTTCGTCAATAAATGAAGAAATTTCCAGGTCGTCTAGCTGTTTTTCTTCGTTCGATTCATCTGATAAACTTGGATGTATATTTGCCAGGCATTCTAAATCTTCGTCGTCGGAAATATGATTCAAATTGTCCGCCATTTTTTTTTCGTAACTACAATTCGCGATGCGAGAAAACCTGTTTAACCGGTACTCTAGAGTACAAATATTGCGTGATATTTGTACTCGTCTATGGCGTTATTTGTACTCTACGAAGTGTAGTTGGATAATAAAGCTCTGTAATGTCCAGGCCCCGGTTGTTCAAAGGTTGGATAACGCTCTCCACTGGATAAAAAATGATATCCGGTGGATAACGCTATACGTTTAACTGTGTGACTCATCCGCTGGACAGCTATTTATCCGTTGGATAGCGTTATCCGCCTTCTATGCAATTGGGCCCAGGAATTTTAATCATACATATTTAGTCTAGAGTTTCTTTTTCATGCTGTGGTCTCATATATTCCTACCCTTTATTTGATCTATCATATCTTATGTGCTCTTTTTGTGTTTCTATCCTAAATCAAACCTTTCGCTGATTGATTATACTTTGGCTTTGCACAGTTTTCTTTAAATTTCTTTATTCCACCTATTGTTTCCTGATCTGTTATATTTTCTCCCAGCAAAACAAAGCTTTTGTGTTATGTGACCTTTCCCAATTCCTAAATTTTAACAGATTTTAACCAATCAAAATCGCGTTCAGCAAAAGAAGCTTCTAGCGTATGAGTTATCTCCGAGACACCAACGGTGAGTCCTATTTTTTTATCCATTTTTTTTATTTTTTTACCACAGTCTTATAGATATTACCCAATCATTATCTAACTGTGGTCAAAATTCGAAAGAAATCTATATTGGAGTTATCTGACGCCGAATGTCCTTAACCCTTTCGCGCCTCTGATATGATTGTTAATTCTGCTACCTCTTTGATACTCATTTCCTTGTAAATTTGCTGTTGGAACAATATAACGATTTCTACGTACGTAATACCTAATAATTTTGAATATCCTCATTACCTTTGTGCTTGATGAAATATATACATATATATATGAATTATGGGATAAGAGTACCTGTTAATCACTTCTAGAAGTTAAAGGATTAACTCGAGATTCATACCAAATACGGTCGGGTGTAAATCCACCAGTAAAACGCATCCTCCATGTCGTAGTCTCTTTTTTGGTAATAATTGTTCTTCACACCTAGAGGATATGAAAAAATTTAAGCTTACGGTTATCTCCTTCATTTGGGCAGTTTTAAGGCCACAACTGGTATCTGTTGTTCTTTAAGAGGGACATAATATTTATTTAAAACTGCAACGTTTTTGAAAACAGGTATATACCTATGTACCTATATAAATATATCAACAGGTCTGTCGGGATGAAAGTGTAGCCCCTGTTTTTTCCTATCTCAATGTATATTATTTTTATGTATCGAGCACTGTAATACGAAAAATTGAAATGCAGACTTGCTATATATATTTAGTATAATTTCAGAGCTGAGCAAAGAGTTTCCAGCAATCTGATTGGTCGAGCGTTTCCTTATATGACGCTATATAAACCGCTCCACGCGGTTTATATAAAATGTTAAAATAAGATATTAATAAATTTTACCAAAATGTTATGATTTTAGAAATTTCTCTGTTGTTCAGCTCTGAATTTATACTAAAACAATTATTCGCCTCAGGTTCGGTGAATATTGTCGAATAATCCCCTCGACTTCGTCTCGGGGATTATTCGACGATATTCACCTCGCCTTCGGCCTCTTACTGAAGTTGAGTTGCCATGCACTGGTCTGATGTAGGGGCTGGGCTGTCTGCATAGCTTTCCTTATCACTTACCTGGAATGTGATAGACGGAGGGAGGGTACATGCCCCATAATTTAGCCCCTTGTACCAGAGCTAGCCAGCCGGTTGTATTGGCAGGGTCTACGTGCCATCCTGAGCCGCTCCGTTTGGCAGCCATGATAATCCACCGCCAGTCAAGGCGAAGCTCTTCCTCCACATTGTTCATGAAGTCATCTGACTCCGCGAAGAAGTCTGGGATGATGTAGTCCTGCATTGACAAGGAAGAGTACATATTTGAAAATGTGCCTAGAAAGGAAGTCCATCGTATGAACTAAAGGTTAAGTTGTGTCTTGTACACAAGCTCACCCGGCCAGATTTCACTCTTTTGCTCCTTAAGATTAGCGTCGACTCGTCAAAAAAGCTTTAGAAATGCGTCGGGTGGGGGGCAGGGGGCAGGGGGCAGGGGGCAGGGGGCAGGGGGATGAGTTACTTGCGATGAACCACAGGAAGAGCGACAATTCCCTCAGAAGTCCCCTGCTAAGGAGACTAGTGTGCACATAGGCAGCCATAAGAATCACTCAAAGTGTTTGCAAGTTTTGCAATCATTACACTGATGAGTGGAATTCGAGTCTCCTTCGTTTCCAATTTTTTTTGTGTTGATGTTAATAGTTGCAGTAGACGAATGCGTGCCACTGTGTCAGTTGGCTATAGGAATAATAATGCACGTGACATATGCACGCCCCTTACGACATACCAATACGGTAACGACAGGCTACATTTTGTATAAAAGCAATGGTTCTATTGATGGATTGAATTCGTCACTCCCCACGACTCGAGCGTCTCTCGAAAATTTACCTCTCGCAGCTCAGGGTACAGATCAAACACATCTGACATAAATATAACCCATGGTGCAGTCTCATTGGCGGCTCTCTCCTTCAGATACTTCACGTAGTTTGTTAGTGGCACTGGGGTTAGCCTCTGACCAACATAAACGCCGTCCTCTATGCGAGGGTCATGCTGGAATGTCTCAAACAGCCACTTGTTCATGGCTTTCCAGTTGTCCATCATCCCCGTTATTATACAAGCTTGACCTGCAAATTCTCATTCATTATTAAGACTTAAATCGGAGATACCTAAGTGCCTGTACATTTTAGCTAAGTATGTAATATCCCACAGTAGGAACTAAACGCTTAATAAAGTTTAGGAGAATTTCGAAAATTTATTTCAATTTAAGTCGCAACTAGTTTCGTTGGCACTACCTTATGAAAAAATAACAGTAGACTTACTTCACCATTGCGTTTAGGCAGTTTACTTAATATGCCATTGCAGAATCAACTGAACGTCAACGACAAAGTAAACGAATTACAAACCAGTACCTGGTTTCATGCATTTCTCAGTGAACTCTTCTTTGCTGGGTTTATGTATCTTTGGAATGGTACAGTGCGTTTCGTGTATTGGCCAAATGTCCTCCACATCCAGTTTCCTCAGATAATCTTCAAAAGCGCGTAGTCTGGATATAAATCTCTTTTCGTGCGGCTGAAGGTCATCTATGTTGTGCAAAGCTTTGAACGTGGGAGGAAGAAATAACGATTAATTGACTTTCTTGTTTGTCATAGTTTCACTCACTCTTTTTTGTAGAAAAAATTTGCACTGTTAAGCAGATCGACGGATTTAATTTCAGTGAGTAGGGTAGCCCTACAGCATTGTCTCACCTCCATTTTATTTTGTCCCATTTCCTTGAAAGTGAACAAGGCGGGATCAAATACACTCAAGGACCCACCCATCCCTTCCCTTCTAAGCACGTTTCATTAACCCTCTGACCCCTAAGAGTGACCAGCATCTACTTTCTCCTTACAATATCACCCCTGAATCACACATTAAGGTTAGGAGAATACAGGAAATGATCACCAACTAAACAAGCTCTTGATTGTTTAACAATTCTTCTCGTCAGCGCCTTAGGAAATGTATCGAAAACAGTACTGGTGTTAGGGTGTTAAAGGTTAAGACCTTGAATTTTTTTTTTTGCTATCTTTAAGGACAGAGCTGAATAACATATACGCATGCGCCAGGATTTGCCACGGAAACACAGATTTTGAGTCGTTCGTATGGTTGATTTCCTATTCTGTTGCTTCGAGGCGTCGTTTTCCTTGCCGCTTTTCTTTTACAGAACAACCTCCAAAAATTTGGTACACCCCCTAAAAATTTTCAAAAATTAATTTTCTCCTTCAAAGCTTTGGAAATAGGAAAGTGTCTTCAACGAAAACAGAGTTCCTCGGTTTTAATGGTCAGCCCTTATTATTTTCCGCTAATTTCGCTAAATTTTAGACCTAGGACACTTGAGCCCGCGTTGTTGACCGCATACCCGCTGACGTAGCATTTCATTATTCAGCTCTGTCATCTTTAAGCGCTCGCTATTTTTATCCCACACGTGAATGGAAATAATTCTTGATTATGGCTTGAAAAATTTATTTCTTATTATTTTTGGTATCGATTCATTAAACCTCTTCCAACTTCGATGAAAACGACTCATAAACCATAACTCTCGTACTCTCCTTGCAATATCTTACATTTATAGAATTGGGTCAGTCTGAAGAAGGAGCACCATAGAGTGGTGAGTTTGGAAAGTCAGTGTCAATCCAATAAGCGCTCGAGCTCGAATTTAATACTGCAGCGCCTCTCGGAAACTAGGAACTGTGCATAACCGCTGCGCAAACCTTTTTCACCGATAGGTGCCGTGGATTTTTCACACAAGCCAACCAAACTCTTCTGAGTCAGGCGCTGAATGAATTAAACAAAGTTTTCGACGACACGCAGAAAAAAATCACTCTAAATTCCAAGCATTTACACTGAATTGCAGCATGTAAATTGAAAGACTTACATTCCACTTGATCGCCTTCGATGTAAAACGTATCTGACTTTTGACACAGTTTCCGGCCACCCTTAAGCGATCCACAAATTTTCAACTTGTATTCGCCACTTTTCAAGGTCTCAGGCACGAGTACGTGCTTTACGTAAACTGATTTTCCTCCAGTTTTTTGAGGAAATATGATATCAGATGGGTACGCATGAGCAGTGTGACCTTTGCTGTCTGTTACTTCCATACTCCAGGTGTCGATCTCCCCCTGATCAGATGCGATGACGACCCGTCTAGCCTTTCCGTTTGCAACCCATAAACTCGTATTCTTAGGAAGTAATATTTCAAATGCACCGTCTGCAAGGCTAGCTAAAAACAAAGACAAAGACAAAAGACAAATTTTAGTAATATTCGTTTGGTAGAAAAACAAGAAAATTACACGCAAGTATGGTAATCACAGATATACTTCTTGAGGAGTCTTTTTTTTTCTTTTGATGCAAGGTCACTGCAGCTACTGTTCTTCCAGGAATACTCTCGTTGCTGAGGCGACGGTTTTGTAGGCAATCACAACCTGCGCAAACTTTGTATCATAAGATTGTTTACTTCCAAATCCTCCTACGATCTCCGAAAACGCCACGAGCTAAAAATTGACCTCAGTCCTAACACCCCAATAATAAGGACTAATACCTCTGTTAGTAATTGACCCTCTTCTTGCCAAAGCTAGTTACCAAGAGTAGGATGGAATCACATATTTATAATATAGGTGGCCTCATGCGTTCAAGATATTGATTAAGTGCGTGGCCTGTGTGGTTCACGGTCTATTATTTTCTGAGCGCGTTTTTTTTTTTTATCAGTTTCTCGTGCTAATCGAACAATTCTATCTGTGTCTAATGAATCTCTATAGCTACTGCATGATGAAAATCTTTCGTATGCAACAACAAACCTGATGTGAATATCTATAACAATAATTCTGAGTGCGAAATGATCACAAATTCTAATTTTCCTTAAAAAAAAAAAAAATGAAAATCAGGGAGTAAGTCCGTGTAATCTACACTGCAGTTTCAGATCCATTCATTCTTACCAGGCACAAATAACAGAGACGCAATCGTGTAGATTAATGCCATCTTTATTTCCCTTGAACGAAAACAAAAAAAGAATATAGTTGGTTTTTGCTTCATAGGGAATATTTAATAAGGATGCATAGAACACTCAAACCGCAATATATCAAGTTGGAAACATCATTTGTAATACTGAATCACAAGTAAGTAAACGGTTGAATCAAAAACATATACCCTTGGTATCTTGTACACCTCTAGTTGAACCCATCGCAACGTATATTAGTTTACAATTTAACGGTTCAATCACAAGTAAGTTAACGGTTGAGCCAAACGCATATATCCTTGTTATCCTCTACACCTCTGTTTGAACTCCCAGTTTACACAAGGGTTTCAATGAATTTTTGCATGAGCGGCTGTTTGTTATGGGCGGCCGTAAGGCGAAACCCAAACACGAGAGCCTTCCCGCAGATTAAAACCCTTTAACTCCCAGAAGTGATAAACATGTAATTTCTCCCTATAATATCCACACATTATCCAGCAAACAGTTGATGAGAATACTCAAACTTATTAGGTAGAGGTTATTATCTTGATTTAACACCAAACTCTTGTAACTATTTTACAAGGAAATGTGTAGCAGCTAGAGGAGAGAAGGTCACAATCAAATCTTAGGGTTCAAGGGGTCAAACAGACAGTGGTGAGAGCTTGGTACACTGATGTATTACAGGCGGCGGTATACAGCGCGCCGGGAACTAACTTTCGTCATTGAGACTCCTGGTTCACTCCAAATACTGATCACCCTCTTATCTCAAAGTTGAGATTATGCAGCTCGAATGATCGCCGATGCATCAAGTTTTCTTTTGTTATCAAGGTTCTAGAAAAAGAGGTACAGTAATATACTTACAATGCCGAGCGAGGTTTATCCCTTTTCTCTGTAACTTTCTTCCTATTACCCAATGTGATAGTTTGTGATAGAGGCTTGATCAGTCCTCTGCATTCGATAGGAACCAATGACACCTGTTATGGTTTCCACCATTCACGTTGTTCAAACACAGTGCACAGGCTGAATCAATAGATCTGCGAAACTCAGTGGTTTTAAGAGAAAAATAAATCAAAATTTTCGTTTTTATTCATTACGTCGTAAAAGTTTGGTTAAATTACCCGATAGATAATTCAAACCTTTGCGAGATTTAAGTTCGTTTAAAAGATTCTTCGATGAACTCGACGCTCAATTATATCACCTTCACATAAATTATCATGATAAATAATAAACTCCTTGCGGCCGTCTAGCTGAAGACTGGAAATTTTTACTATTCCCATCCTAAGGCCAAAGACTATGGACACCTGGTTAGGGATGAGAGACTTTATAGCCACTCTGGGGTTCAGTTTTCAAACGCACGTCCTGCGTATTTATGGCGGCACACACCAAATGAATGTCCGTGTTTGAGAATTTGATCATCCGCGTACGCATTGTTTCTCCCGTCCATCATGTTTTCTTTGAATCGAAGTTCCTTTTCGCAACTTTTCATTTTGAGGTTATTTTCGTCGTTTAGATTGAGATTTTTTTTTCTCTTGTGTTTCATCTTTTCGTCTGGTCCTCGTTTGATTTTGTTAGCATTATCATAAGTAACTCATCTTTTCAAGTTTAGACAGAAGAGAATTGTTTCTCTATTGGATTGTGAATTTTTTGAAAGGAACAACGTTATGTCGTGATAGCAGAAAACTGATTTCACAGACAAAATTGGGAAGGAACTCCTTCTTCCCATTTATTTAACCCTATAATGCCTTAATGCAGCGCCAGCGGCGGCTTTGCGCGAGCTAATCCAATCACATCGGTTCGCCATATTGACCGGGGGAAAAAATAGTTCCTGGGTTCTAGTAATAAATCATATGCTTTGTAATGCTTTGTTTATGCTGGCGACGTATGTTTCTCTTTCGAGATGATCTGAATTTAGCACGAATAAAAAGGTCATAGTGCGGCGGCTTACGACAAAAAGATTAAAAAAGCTGACTTGACGAAGGATCAGTTTGTCTTGAGGGATCACGGCGCGATCTTATCGAGGAACGCAACACTTCCTGTCATCTCAGCACAGCGAAGTATAGAGGAAGTTTGTTGCAGAAAGTTTCGGTACACGAACGTTTCTACTTTACAGACAGCGATCTTCCAGAACCAGTGGCGAGACGAATATGCAGCAATTCAGAGCGAAATTTCATCAAGAGATACGAGTGGAGTTCATATCGCATTTCTCGCCGACGCACACGGAAGAAGCATTTTGTTGTATGAAAATAATGAGGTCGAAGGGCGAACTGTGTGATGTAAACTTACTCGTTGGAGAACCTCAGCGGCGGATTGCCGCGCATCGACTTGTGTTGGCATCATCTAGTCCATATTTTCAAGCCATGTTTACGGGTGAGCTAATCGAAAGCAGGCAAAGAGACATAACGCTGCAAGGAGTCGATGCCGATGCCATCGAACTGCTTGTAGACTTTGCCTACACCGCGCGCATTCAAGTAAGCGAAGATAACGTGCAAGCTTTGCTTCCCGCGTCGAGTTTATTACAACTAACTAGCGTAAAAGACGCTTGCTGTGAATTTCTTAAGAATCAGCTTCATCCCTCAAACTGTCTTGGTATCCGGGCGTTCGCCGACACTCATACTTGCGTTGACTTATTAGAATCGTCGCATCGTTTCGCCCTTCAGCACTTTTTGCAAGTCTCGCAAACCGAGGAATTTATGCTACTTTCTGTCGAACAAGTCTTGGATCTCATCTCTAATAGTGACGTGAACGTAGAAAATGAGGAGCAAGTGTACAATGCGGTTATAAACTGGGTCAAGTTCGACGTAGACAATCGCAGGGAATTTGTGAGAGACCTGTTACCATTTGTGAGGCTTCCCCTGTTGACTAGAGAATGCTTAATGACCCGCGTCGAAACGGAAGTATTGATTCGGAATACCCCTGACTGCAAAGACTTGCTCATCGAAGCGATGAAGTACCACCTTTTACCAGAGCAGCGCTCAGTGCTTCAAAGTCCCAGAACTGTCTCTCGTAAGCCTACTGGACAGGTGCCAATCTTGTTTGCCATTGGTGGGGGCAGTTTGTTCGCCATTCATAGTGAGTGCGAGTGCTATGATCCCAGGATTGACAGATGGTGCATGGTGACTCCCATGTCAACCAAACGTGCTAGGGTGGGTGTTGGGACAGTATGTGGAAAGATTTATGCTGTTGGTGGATATGATGGGAGTAATGACTTGGCAACAGTTGAAGCCTACTGTCCTCAGAGTAACCAGTGGTTGTTAGTTCCATCCATGGGAACTCGTCGTAGCTGTCTGGGTGTTGCTGTCTTAAATGGTTTAATTTATGCCATTGGTGGCTATGATGGAGCATCCTGTTTGAACAGTGTTGAGAGATTTGACCCTTTGACAGCTCAGTGGATGTCGGTTGCAGCCATGAACACAAGAAGGTATCTTTTTCTTTTGGTGGATACTTGTACAAATCAAATAACTTTCTGACATTAAATTTCTATGCCACATCTCTTTTTCATATATTTGACAATTATTGTAAAATTAGGAAATTGAGTGATATGACCTCATTAACATTATTTGTAGAGAAACTTCAAAGAGTTGTGAATAAACCATGCATAATGGTAAAGAGATTTTTAAGGATGGAGAATATACACACAAATTGAAGTTGTTTAGTGAAGAAAACATCTGCTCAATTTCTCAAGGTGAACAAAACAGTACAGAACTTGAGTTGTATTACAGGTCTCTGGGGTTCAGTTGATGTCTGTAACTTGAATGAGCCACTTACGAGAATGGGCCTCTTGAAAGCAGCCACAACAGGTGTTAATTAGCCATCAGTAGCCTCCTGGGCATGCTTTGCAAGTTGGGAACATTACAATACCGTGTAGACAATAATCACCCCAGAGGCAGGCCAAAACATGTCTAACAGACTGTTAGACTAAAGTTTGGACTGAAAAGCCATCTTTGCCTGTTTGGTTGTAATCCCCAAACAGACTGCCAATCTTCAGCCAGGGGTCTGTAATTTTCTTGTCAGCAGTGCAAATAAGACCTTTTTGCTCAGTAACATTTCAAAATTGTTACAGAAGTTATAAGCAACAAAACAAGCACCAAGATAAGGTCTGTTGACAAAAGTGTCAATTAAGAAATCACTTGGCATCACAGCCAACAAGCAGTGCTCAACCAACATTGTATAGAGTGACATACTGTACTTATATCTTATTAACCAAGCGCGAGGGCCGTACTGGGAGAATATCGGCCTGAGGTCTTGACAGTATGGACCGAGCGCTGATATTCTTCCAGTACGGTCCTGAGCAAGCTTGGTTAATAAGAGATTTATTATATGACTGAAGTTCAAAGGGACACAAGTGCGGTATCATTCGGGACAGTGCCCGGTCCAATACTGAGAGAATATTGACCGGCAATAGAGCATTTTTGATTGGTTGATTTTAGTTATTGGCCCTCTGACTGCCCGAGTCATGTAATAAAGTGACATACTGTACAATGTCTGATTCTTACCTCCAACACTTTCTTCCCTCAGGCGGTATGTGCGTGTGGGTGTAGTGAATGGCGTAATTTATGCCATAGGAGGCTATGATGGAAGTGCACACCTAAACACAGTGGAGTGCTTTGACCCCATGACCAATACATGGAGAACAGTTGCCAGTATGGCCAGTAGAAGAAGCAGTGCTGGTGTGGCTGTACTGAATGACATGCTGTATGTTGTTGGTAAGTTACAGGAGTAGAGTCTTCCTGTTAGCATATTGGGCTGCATCTTCTGTAATTGTAGCCAGCTGTCATGTTTCCTTTACTCAGTCTTTAATCCCATTCGCACCAGCAAAACATGTCAAGTAAAACTGCATTTAACTGAATGAAAATAGGAACATGAGTTACTAAGAAACTGAGTTTCCCATAGGCTTGAAGTAGTCACTAACTTTTATTTTCAATGTGCTAAACTACCATTTCAACTTTGTTGATATGTTCAAATTATTTCGTTACCCCCACTGACGCAGCCCCAAACAGTTTCTTTTTTTAGAAACTAACAGCCTTTATTCATTTGTTAAATTAGAAGTTAAGTAAACAAATTTAAACGGTGTTTAGCAGAACAGCTTTAAAACATTTTTGAGCTTTGGTGTGAAGGGCATATTTGTCTAACATTGAGATAAAATAAACAGGTGCATGAAATGTGCACACCTTATTTTCTGTTTTGAATCTCCCTTTTATCCCTGTCTTGGTCTGAGAATAAGCTTTAAGTCATCATCATCCATTTGCTCTGACAAAGGGCCAATTCTTGGAGTATTAGTTTTAATTGTTGATAAAACAAAGCCTCTAAAAGCGTTTGTTAAATAGCCAGAGGAGTTTTACCATCAGCCACTTTGTCTACCGTGTATTTCAATTGCAAACAATGTAGTCATTCTGTATGGGATACCAAAGTATCAAAGGGACAAACTACAGAGGATCCAGAATATCGCTGCTCGTATGATAACCGGAACACGAAACACTGACCATATCACACCTATTTTAAAGAATCTACATTGGCTGCTAATCGAAGCAACAGTTAATTTTAAGATATTACTTATAACTTATAAGATCTTAAATGAGCAATCTGCTAGTTATTTAGAACCTATTATACAAGAATACCACCCATCAAGAACACTAAGATCATCAACTCGCTTACAGTTATGCATCCCACCTATTAAATCCAATTCCTATGGTGGACGTGCTTTTTCAGTATCTGCACCGAAACTGTGGAACTCAATTCCCGAATATAATAAAAGAGTAGAAACAGTAGAAACATTCAAAACTAGGCTTAAGACATTTTTGTTTAAAAAACATTACTGTTAATTAATTACTTATTCTTATGTCTTAATAATCTGTTGTTAGGCGCATTGAGATTAGAAATGTGCCCTATAAGCATCTATTTATTATTATTATTATTTTTATTAGTCAGTGCTGCAGGAACTCAAGACATGTAGTATTTCATAAAGTGTCCATTATTTAAAAATTCTCTTTAACACCTCTTTTGCCATGTACATGTAGGTGGCAATGATGGAGCGTCTTGTTTGAACACAATGGAACGCTATGACCCTGTTGCGGATGCTTGGACTTGCCTGGCCCCAATGAGCATTCGCCGTAGCACCCATGATGTGGCAGTGATTGACAGCGTATTGTTTGCAGTGGGTGGCAATGATGGCAGCTCCAGTCTTAACAGTATTGAAAAGTATGACCCAGATACCAACAAGTGGACTTCAGTTGTCTCCATGAGCACAAGAAGAAGCAGTGTAGGGGTGACTGTGGCTCATGTTTTGCTGCTCTAAAGCTAGAACATTAGAAGGTTTATTGAAATGAGTGACTTAATGGTAATTGGTTTTGATTGGTATAATATTTCATGTTCTATATATTGATGGTCAATTTCTACCACCTGTACTGTGTGTAAATTATTTTATTTTGCAGGGTTGTAAAACTGTTTCTGTATCTTTGCATGGTGTCCTAAACAGCTGTTGTTTGGTCTTGTCATGCAACTCTCTCTGTCCTCCACCACTGCCTGCTTCATGGTGGGGGAGAGAGCATGCATGATGAGATCAAACAACAGCTCCAAAAGGCGATGATTGACCACCATGTTTGTTTGATGAGTTACAGATTGAAGTACATTGTGTATCAGACCTAAAAAAATAGTGTAGTCAAGTTACACTTCATAGACTTTATAAACAGATTTTCCCCAATATATCAAAACCCATCTCCAAATTGGTGACTGAAAATTAACACAAGGTCAATCCTTGTTAAAGCTACATGCTGCTGTGTTTTTTCAGAATTCTTTTTATAAAAGAAAGCTTAGTGCAAATCACCTATAAAGATTTGTCACTTGCTATAATAATATAATTCACTTCATAAGAAATCCATACTAGCATAAGATTTCTTTGTTCTGTAATTTTACAAATGTTCATGCAGCCTTGTCTTTTCTGAGAAAATTCATTATCAAATACTGGAGACTGACAACATCTAAGTCGTTTTAGGGTATTTAGACTTGTACTTCAGTTTAATTAATAGTTACAATCAAACAAATATCTTCCGAATATGCATTTTCAACAGTTTACTTCTCTCTGATTTTGAATTGTGTGGACATTACAATCTTTACCATTTTTGAGTTTTTTTGCAAGATTACTGAGTTTGACTTTTCTGTATTTGCTATCATAATGCATGGAAACTTTTCATTTTGTTGTTCTATTTGAAGATGTTAGTTGCCCTTATAAGGGAGTTGATTGCACTTTTACATTGCAATCATGTACAAAGTTCTTGTATCTAATAAAGTTAATTCAGATTTTTAGTTCATTGAATTGCAACTTTTAATTTGTGCACAAATGCAAAGTACATACAATGGGCCATTTTACAGTTGTGTACTTAGTTGCCAAGCCTTTGATTCAGAGTGAGGCTAAAGATGACCTTGTTGTGATAGAGACCTGTATCTAGTTAGCATGATAACAAAGTGATTTACATTTGAAAGGCAGCAAGGTTTGTATCATAACAAGGTCATCTCTAGCCTCACTCCCGTTCAAAGGCTTGGCAACCAAGCACACAACTGTAAAATGGACTATTCTGAAACTCCTTAAACATTTGCACACAAACACAACAAACTTTTTTCTGCTTTTGCAAAACTTGGCTCCCCAAATGGAAAGACTTCTTTTTCTATCAATCACTGAAAGCCCCTTAACCTATTGACGTCCAGTGTGTCCATGGGGTCCCACACCCTTTCTACGCCTTGTGACGTCATCACTTTTAACCCTGGAGCACGAATTTGAGCACGTACTTGAACAGGTTGAAGATACCTTACAGACGATACCAGAATGAGCGCAATTGAGTGAAGGAGATTGGAGAAATAGCCAAAAAACCATGTCACTTGGACCTGAAAATCTGCACGAAAATCGTGTTTCATTACCCACCTACCTCTCCGAGCATGTGCTTTGAAAATAATGAGTAGTTTCTGAAAAATCTCTACACCAAAATGAAGCCTACTCAATCTCCAGCAAGTGAGGAGAAACTTCAGGAAAGGAGAGGGGAAAAAAAGGGCAGGAGAAAGAGAGAAAAGTGAAAGTCGTAAGTGGGGCATGACTTTTCAACCCAAAAACTGTCGAAATTTTGCTTTCTGCGTGTGCCCGAGATTTTCAGGCTGCCATTTTGCATTTGGATTGAAAGGCCGTCGAGTGCACGAGCTGTCAAGGGGTTTTTGGTAAGTTTGAGTTTTTAAAACCACAACAGTGACCCGAAATCTGCTCGACTAGTTTCAAAACACAGTTTTCCACAAAAGCTGCGGCCATTAATGGGTTAAAGGATCTTAACCCTTTACACTCCAACATCAGAATGTATAATATACGTTGATTGAAGCTCTCCCTCAGGGGCTTTTCAGCCACAATGTACATGTAGACTAAGAGTTTAAAAATCTCCACTGGCAGGAGGCAGACCAGTGGACTATTTACAGAGCGCAGCCGAGGAGTTGAACTAGGGGCAACCGAGAACAAATCCAGTGAGTGGCAGGGTGGAGGAATTGAACCCGGGACACCGCATTACAAGTCCTGCAGCCTAACCACTCGGCCACGCTGCCTCCTATGGATCAAAGGGTTAAAGAAGGATTTTTATGATGCTAATAGGATACTGCTAGTTAAATAAGAGAAGGGGTGCCTCCGGCATAGAAGAAAGTTAAAAGCATGTTTACAGCACAATCAATTTACAGTGCAATAAAAGAAAAAATGATGTCAAAAATGGATTTTATTTTCATCAGTATGGAAAAAGAACATGTGTCAATCAAGTATACCTTTAGTTTGTTGAGGTACATGTACACTTCACATACATAACATATCAACACTGTCATTACATTAAAACTATGGTTGTCCCACCACACATTTAAATGCACTTTTGGCAAAAACAGGTAGCACTGTTTACTAAAGCCCTTTCAATCTTCTTACTTGTAAAAATAAAAAACAAACAAAAAAAAAAGATTCAGAGAAGTGTACGAGAAACTCTGTCCCACTTCAGGAGGTAGTACAATTTGATCAACAATCTGTGTCAATAGAGGCCAGCAGCTGGGCTTGCAAATCACAGTTCCTTAACATCTGCTTATTTGTTATTATTTCTTCGATTTCCCTGACAAGTCACTAAAACAAAACAAAACAGTTTGAGTATTGAATTGTACAACATGAGCTATAAAACATCAAAAAGACATTTTACATTTACATAAAAATAAGTAACTAACATAATTGATCACCGACAGAAAACCAAATAATTATCTCCTCACTAACATGGATTCAAAACCTGTCAAAGCCTGAACTTTTTTGTCAAGCTTCTTTATGGCAATGGCAGTTCAACTGTGAGAATCATGGCCTTATTTGATTTTCAATCTGCAGGTCAAATGAAATTGACCTCAACACAAATTGTATTGGATCCCTCCACTGGCAAGAGGAATCCTTTTAAGACGTTGTTCCCCCCCCCCCCCCCGCCCCAACACGTGGCCTTATAACTCAGTTGGTAGTAGCACCCAAACAGTGTCTGGGAATCCTGTAAAAGCCTGATTTTTTTTCCCCAAGCTTTTTTCTGCTACTGCTTAAATTGCAGCTCACCTGTGAGGTCATACCGTAGCTTAATTGGATTATCAAGTGTTGGAAAGAATGTAAACAAGAGAAAGTTATAGTAATTACAGTTACTAACTAAAGGTTCTCCTGTAATTATGGTTGGTTACTGATGGATTTTTGCTGTTACATGAATCACAGCACACCCAATACTCACTCTTCTATGTCATCTGTGTCTCTGACATTTAACATCAATGCTCCAGCATCCAAGAAGACCATATTTTGTGAGTTAGAAATCTACAAATGAAGTTTAAAATACACCACAATCAAACTACATAAAAAATGTACAGTGTAAAATTGAAAATTGCAAACCATATACCACAATTATGCTTCTCAAATAGTTCAGAAAATGGGATTTGTTTATAAAAATGGGGGAAAGACAAGAAGCATGCCTGAGGAGGGGGTATACTTTTTTAATTAGATTTACTTAGACTGATGGGAGGGGTTCCAAGTACTGCACTTTTAATAATTATTATCTCTAATTTTTGGAACATTGAAATGAATCCAACTTCCCCCTACCCCACCACATTTTGTCTTAGGAAGTTTGGAAAACTAGGATTCCTCTGTCAAAATTTAGCCTGAAACCACACATAGCTAAACTAATGCAGGAGGAACTCCTACCGTGTTTGAGACATTTTGAGCCGCTCGTATCCTTCTCAGTTTTAAATAACCTGGATTTGACCTCAGAGCATTACCAAGGTAAACACTGTCAAGGGTGAACAAAAATTGATTTCCACAACAATGGTATGCAGGTTATACAAGTCAAAAATTCAATCAATGGCGTAATTTCTTGTTCTTGACGATTTCCTCTTTTATAGCTCTATGAATTATTAAATGCTCTTAGAAGAAAAACCTAAATTTTACCAAAACCCAATAAGCTCTAAATAAGTTACAAAGCATTATAACTTGTAACAACTTGAAGTAACTTTCAACATGAATTGCCATTTTTCAACTACAAACTTCTTGTCTTAGAGGTACTACTCAAAGACTTCTCTGGACTAATAGTCCATTTACAGTTGTGTGCTTGGTTGCCAAGTCTTTGAATGGGAGTGAGGCTAGGGTTGACCTTGTTATGAAACATACCTTGCTGTCTTTCAAATGTAAATCACTTTGTTATCATGCTAAGTAGATACAGTTCTCCATCACAACAAGGTCACCTTCAGCCTCACTCTGAATCAAAGGCTTGGCAACTAAGTACACAACTGTAAAATGGCCTATTGGCCACTTCCAAGTTCTCACAGTTTAGTAATCTGCTGCCCAAATTATGGCGCAAGAAACCAAGTGTGCAAGAAGCCAAGTGCAAAGTTGCTTTCATCAGTATAACAAATAAAGGGCCATGGTAATGAAAATAAGGACAATTCCTTGAAATTCAACATGGGAGAGTGAAAAATAATTATTTGTGGAGGAGAGGCATTCAGTTAAGTGATGCTGGCAAAGAAAGACCACAAAAAATTATGGAGGAGAAATTACACACAAGTGAGAGGAAATTTCCAGAACAAAAAATTTTGACTGCTTGAGTGTACAACTTCTCTGACATTGCAGAGCTGTTATTCAGCATCCACATGCATCCTTTGTTTGAGTTGTTTTGAAGTCATCATTTAACAGGTGTTACATTTCTTGCTGATTCATAGCAAACGCTTACTGTAGCTTGTGAAATGAAACAAAAGGGAGAAATTTTTACTCATTTTCATTACCCCAACATTTATTCTTTATACCAATGAGAGCGACTTTGCACTTAGCCTCGTTCTCACACCATAATTTTGGTACCAGATAACTAAACCATGAGAACTTGGAGGTGGCCTATTCAGTAAGAATCTACATCAAAGGATATCAGAGTGGCTGCCTTGGCCTCTCCCTCAGCCTGTACAATTTTTTGTTGTCGTTCCTGTATAGCCTTTTCCACCTGGTAATGAGCTCGCTGTGCTTCTTGCTGAGCTGTAAATAAAAAAAAAAGGAAAATGATAATAATGAAAACATAATGAAAAATTAATAATAATAATAATAATAATTATAATAACAATGAAAAAAATTCTCCTTTATTACCTAATGTTAGTTAAAGTGCATACAAAACATAAAAAACTAATTTCAGGAATTTATGTTGAAGGAACAGATATACATGTACTTCAGGGTTTGACACTAACTTTTCAACTTACTAGCCAAGTGGCTAATGACAGCTTAGATGTTACGACAATTTAAGCTTGTTTACTGGCCAAGCTGGCAAGTGGGAATCGAAAACCACTAGCCAAAACCAAATTTCTACTAGTCTGTGGCTAGTCAGCTACCGTAAGTGTCGAGCCCTGGTACTCTCATTGGTTACTCTTCTAGTATAACATAATCTCCAAATCCTCTTTAGCACTCACCAACTTGTTTTGCCTCAATAGCTGCTGTGTACTCTCGGCCAAAACTCAAGTCAGTCTGGAGAATTTAAAGGACAACATTAGCTGTACAAGAAAGGCAAGTTTATCA
Source organism: Stylophora pistillata (assembly GCF_964205215.1). Classification (NCBI taxonomy): domain Eukaryota; kingdom Metazoa; phylum Cnidaria; class Anthozoa; order Scleractinia; family Pocilloporidae; genus Stylophora; species Stylophora pistillata. Next base: position 22,282,522 of record NC_142526.1, on the reverse strand, counting down.
ACCACAGTTTTGCAATCAATGATATAGGCAGTGTGCCACTACCCTGCAGAAAATGTCAATGGTCTGCAATACAAACTTGTTCAATGTCTGTGACAGTAGAGGGGAGATAAAAAGACTTACAATGGATACATCATCCAAAATAATGAAGAAATCCTTGGCACGATCTGTCAACTGCCTTCTGATCAAAAGACTGACCTATATGTGAAAAAAAAAATAGAACATGGGGGAACATGTACATATCCAAAGCTGTGCTCTAAGAAAAATCGAAAGGAGCCCAGTGCTCTAAAACTGTGAAATCCAGGGTGCCCAGCATATGCTTTTCGATTAAAAACTAAAATTCCTGAGTCGCCCAAGAGCAAAAGTAAGGTGCCAGGGGCCACCAGGCACTGTTAGACCACAGCCCTGATATCTGTTTTTTTTTCTTAAGACATACTCAATTATTATTCATAACCTTTAATGTTTCCTTCATCATTAATAAGCAGCATACAGTACTAGTATGCTACAACTACATCACTGTTATGCAAAAATACATCGTGAAAAGCTTGAGTCTTTGGATTCAAGAAAACAATAATTTAAATATTTCTGTACATATCTAAACAGACTTTTGTACTTTATTTGCAAGTTTAGCCTCTGCAATTTTGAACACAACTCAGGTTAATGCTGTTGTCAAAAAGAAAATTAATTGTCATAATTCCACAGCTGAAAGATAAGAAATAGGATGACGTAGCATACCTCTTGACGCATCGTGATAAGCTGTGAAGCATTAAACTGAGCTACAACACTCTTCAAAACCTACACAATAGCAGACACAAACATCAATAATTATATATATTACAGTGTATGTAACAATAATAATTTTTAAATATTATAAATTAATAATAGTTTGTGTTCCAAAATTTACTGGTTCCAGTTCTTACAATTAATTTTAATCCTTGCAAATGAATACTAAGTTGTGTTTCCACCTTTATTTCTCCCTCGACCTTTTGGAAAAACCTTGAGAGCACTATGCCCACCAAAAATGTATATGTAGAATCCAATACATAGAGGAAAAAATACCTTTTGATCTTTGATTTGATTTGATTTGATAACTACACCAACATTGGAAATGTCAAATGCTACAGATATCTTTATCAATTATGCACAATGTGAATTTGCACCTCATTCATGATTGAGGGTAGAACTCTTTCGTCAAAGTCCAAGCCCAATTTTCTGTACATATCAGGAAGCATAGTTGCCTGAGGACGAGCAAGCACTCGAAGGCCAATGTTAACCATCTGGAGGTCTAAACGGTGACAAAATACATTATGCAACAACAACAACAACAAAAAAAAAATGAGGAACTTCTCCATAGCCCTTATTAATGATAACCTCTCTCTTTTAAGACATGATCAACATTTCAGTGTTACCAATGAACATGACTGTAATTCTTTCTTTTGGACACACGTATCTACAGTAGGTAAACAAGTCACAAAAATCAGCAATGTCTCGTAGGCCTACTTTTGGATTAATAATGAGCTCTCTCCTTCAAGACATGATTAACATCACAATGTCACTTGACAATGATTATGATTGTATTTCTTTCCTGTGGATACATGTATCTCAGTGTTACTTCGTATAACAAATTTGTCTATTTACTGCATTATTCATAGTGTATCAACATTGTAACATTGAGGGTTAAACCAAACACAGATGAACTACGTTGTACCTTTGCTCCCAGTTGGAGAAATAATCTTCCTTGGTTTTGACCTTATGTCATAGATAATAGGGTACTGAAACCAAGGTATCCTGTTGAATATGAAGACAAACAAAGGCACTCTTAATTCCATAGGTATCAACAAACCCTTTTCATTCTGCTAATTTATTCTTGTTTTTCTCGTCACCACGTTCCCACCAATAGCTTAGCTCCACTTTCTGCACATAAACACACACACACACCCTACAATTCCTCCAATCACTCTGACAAAGGACTGCTGCTCAAAATATCAGCTTTGAAACCCTTTATGGTGGCCTACTTACATTATCAACTAAATTGATAAAACCAAATTACCTTGTTACCCCCCCCCCCCCCCCCACTGATGGAGCACCACAGTTTCTTTAGAAACTTACCCCTTTTATTCAGTGATGAATTACACATGCTATGTTCTACCTCATGGGCTGCAGCTTTTTCAGTTATCATTGGCCTAGCAAGCTTTACATGTGTGGAACTTCTGGGTTACCGTAGTTATTCGACTATAAGCCGACCTTGGCTATAAGTCGAGACCCTAAACTCACGAGACATGATAGTCGGTGAAAGCTTTATGAAAAACAAATCGAAAAAATATCGGCTATAAGCCGAGACCACATTCAGAGAATTCTATTCTTGAACAAACTGAAATGATCGCAAAAATTAATTTTCGAAACAGAAAAGAGTTTTAATGCAGTATTGCCGTCGATAACACATTCCAAGATAACCAGAGAGTACAGTCATCAGGGACATCAGTGAGTCGCTAGAGGAAAGATCAAGAGAATCTCTTTTATAGAGAGCTCGAGATGTCAGCGAAAAGTACAATGATGGGCCGTTACACCCAGAAATATCCACGGTTGAATGAGAGATTACTTGATTAGTTTACAGAGCAGAGAAACCAAGAGTAGTTTTCTTTTTACACGATCGCAAATTTCAACACCGTAACATGTGATGATCGACGAGTTTGTTCACCAATCGTGGGATGAGCAATGCTGATTGGTCAGTTTCGAAATTTTTAAAACACTTTTGCAAGCTCTGTACACTCGTTCAAAACCTGCAGAATCTCTGATGCTCTAGACAGCATGGAAGATGAACTAACCTACTCGGAATAAACCGCAGCACTAGCGGATGAGGAGGAGATGGACGATGAATTCCACACTGACACTGAGGACGAGCAATAAACCGTATTTACTACGTGCCGAAAACAACAAACTGCTCCTTTGGAAGCAACCACACATTTAAAGTCAATAACCAACTTAAACTTGTTTTGTTATTTACTTCTGCATGCAATATCTCGGCTTATAGACGAATATATCTATGTTTCCTTTGAATTTGCTGTTTTGAAAAAATTGTGTTTTGAAAAACCCTTCTCTGGCTCAAATTTTTGAGATTTTGGTAAAGTTGTGTGAAAAAATTGCTCAGCTTATAGTCGAATAACTATGGTAATCCTTGTCTTTGCCATAACAAAGGATTTGTAACAGAAAATTAAGTGTTCTCTCATTTGTTGTTGCACAATGGATGCTCTTCTGAAGTGGATAGCAACACTTCACCTACATTGTAGATACTGCTAGTTGACTGGATTTGCATAACTAAGCTGTAATTGGTTGGTTTTTCACGGACCCATTCAGTAAATTTGATTAAATGTTGTTCCCTTGGAAGGGGGGGGAGGGGGAAGGGGGTAGGAGGAGAGAGGGAGTGGAGGAGTCTTCTTTGTTTGAGTCACCCAAGATTACACTGTAGATGTGAAATCCTCCAGACATCACCCTGACCTGGCCTATCACATTTAAGTGTCCTTCCTATCCTGATTTACTACACCAGAAATGTCAGGATGAATCTATCTTCTAACCTGTAATTTCCCATTTCGAAATTGATTGCTAACTATATTTAATTTATTACTTCTAAAAAGAGCAGTATGATATAATAATGCTTAAATTGTAACTCTGACCACTCAAACTTTTCTCTGGTGACCATTTTATTACTTTAAGTTGCCAAATGATGACCTTAAAGAAAACTGAAGCTTTGAGTTCTGTTAAAAAAATGAACAATGACTGTACCTGAAATGAAGGCCTTCAGTATAAATGTTATTTTGGACTCCTCCAATTCTGCTGAATATAATGGCCCTGTGACCGCCTTCAACTGCCAAAAGATAGTTCAACAGATTTGCATGTGGTGAACTGATAATCACAATAATTAGTTAAGCAAGGTAACCTTTGTCATCAAATAATTATAATCTTTTAAATAACCATTGCATTCTTCAGGGGAATCAATAATTAATCATTCTTTCATATCAATAATTTTCAGACAGAAAGATGATGAGGAGAGAAAAAAATAGCAACTGGGTGAGAAAGATGTTTTTCTGTCTTTTCATGAATGAGGGACAAAGAGAAAATTCTGTGTTCAGAATTCTGACCTAGAATTTTCCATTTCTCCCATTCTTGTGACAAGATGAAAAACCATCTTTCTCTACTTTTTTACACAGCTCAAACATCCCTCGTTATTATAACCAGGTGTTAAAACTGAAAGAAATCAGCAACCCATATAAGTTTGAGCACCCACCCCCCCTCCTTTTCCAACATTTTCATCCAGAGGAAACAAAATGGGATCAATAAATAAAAACCTTTGTCTAGAAAATATTAATTGGTATTGGACCCAGGTCAGGTAGGGATGGAGAGGAGAGAAGGGAAGAGGGGGGGGGGGGGGAGTGGTGACAAATTTGATCGGCGTACATGTACCTACTCTTCACTGATTGGAAACTATGGAAAAAAGTTCAACTTATTCTAACCAAAGTGAGTTTAAGACGAGATGATACACGTACTAAAACTTGTAAAACGGTGATGTGATATTAAAAAGTTGATGTAACTAAGAATGCACACTTTGTCGTCTATGTACAAATTAAAATTACCTAAGGATCGATGTTCGATGGCATCGTAAAAAAAGAACCAATAAAAGCAATTTGTTTGATTTAAAAATTTGTTTGATGAAAAATATATCCATAAAAGCTACACCAAGAACAACTTGAGGCCACTTAAATGAATTCACGACAGGATACAAACGAAGACAATCGTGATCTTCGATTTGAAATCGTGAACTCGTGGAAAGGAATACCATATCGTGTGCTGAGAAGTGATCTTGCCTCTCGCGGAGTCATTCAGACTGGAATAAAACTATACCTGTGTAAATGGACTCTTTGATTCCATATGCAGCTGCTGCTGCTGCAACTAAAAGTTTTAAACCAGTTCCGGTTCCTTTCGGAGCTTTTCCCATGCGTCCAGCAAACTCAGTGAACTTATCCGCCATCTTGCCTTCCTCACGTGTAGCAATACTCCTTAGATCTGACGTAAGAAAAAAGAAAGGCTGCTAAGCTAAGAGAGGCTACCAAGGTCTCGGGAAAAAAAATGGCGGACAGCGGAGCAAAGAAAGCGAGTGTGGAGTTTTTTCAGCATTTAATCAGTTCTCCGGAAAGGTAAGTCGCTTTTAAAGATTTTTTTAGCGGAGATTGAAATAATATGATTCGAAGAAATACTATGTTGCTGTTTAGTTGTATGGATGACAAAGTATGTGTGGTGGGGATTTTCGGCAAAGACAACATTGGCTACAAGTCGAAAGCTGTACATCTGAATGGAACCATTGGAAAAGAAGTTTTCAAGGTTTGTTTAAATAATGTACATGTTTGGAAATGAAGTAAATCAGCTAAAACCTTCCTCCCATCGAACTTTTTTGAATGCACTGTTCTCTATGACTGCTACACTGCACTTTAACGTAATAATGACATCAAGGATAAGTGGAAGTAAATAGAGAAAAACGACAAAACTGATTTAAGAATACATGCTATTTTAACCCAAATGCATTTTCATCTCATAGATTGACTTTCTAGATGGTACATTCAAGAAGAAGGATACAGATGAATTTTCAGTGAGTATCTTTTGATTTCAATGCTTTTATATTATTCTAATCAATAACATCAAGGGATTTTGAAAAGTCAACATTCATGTGGCACGAATGTATCCATGCTTCTAGTTTCAACTGATTAGTTGTCACTCTATTATTTCTTTTCCACTGTACTCATGAATTGCATTTTGTTTATTTCAAGTGTGACATTAATGTCTATCATGATGTAGAACAGAGGATCATTTATTTACACCTTGTATCTGTGTATGATGTGTCAAGACTGTTACAACTTTGTAAACAAGCTCCACAAGATGCTCAGAATGCAGTAAGTTTCAGTTTCAAATCTACATGTAGCCTTAGTTTTGGACCATTCTCACTATAATAAGAGAAAACCAGTTAGAAGTACATTTACATGTACTAGCCTGGTACAGGTGACAATATCACTGCCATAAGTATAGCAGGTGAGAACATCATTGCCATAAGTATAGCAATAATGGTAATGGTTAATTAAGAATGAGAACAATAATGACACAGAGGCCTACTTTTCAGGCAAAGTATACAAGTAAAGTTAATACTGTCCAATTAGCACCTCAGATTTGTTGAAATGTCACTTGTGAAGCGAACTCCTCGGTTGATTTAGTTTAATCACAACGATGAAACAGATCTATGGGATAAATCACAAAATCCAAACACTAAGTAATGCGAACTATTAAGCTAAACAAAACACAATATCATAGACTTACGATAATAAGTTCAATTCGCAAGATCTATTGAAGATGCACATGAGTTTTAGCGCCCGAAATGACCTGGCTGACTACCGCAGGTCAGCGGTCCTAGCGAGTCCTCGGTATGTAGCCAGCGGTAGTCCCATCAACTTGTTTTTCCACTCTTTTGTGGTTTTGCTGCAGGGGACTGTGGGCTTCATTACTTTTTTCTTGAGGCAGCCATCTCGGTTTTGTTATGTTCTAAGCTTGAAATAAGTCATTTTGTTTGACAAATTTCTCCTGCTTATTCAACTGTTCTGCTCTCAAGAACACCTAATACTACAGTTGTCTAAAATCACCTGGAATTCTTGAAAAGTTAACAGGTGAAAGGATTTCTTTACGAGTTAAGAAAATTATTATACCTATTGTGCTTGAAACGTGGGAGAATACTGTGACACATATGTCAACAACAGTAATAACAATAGAAACAGCAGAGCAGCAGAGCCCTATAAATGACTGACCTATCCCTTTAACTTTGAAACAAGGAGCCCTCCTGTTCAAATACATAACTGTAGGTTGTGTGACATGTTACATGACATGGTCTAATTTTTGTCAAACCCATATTTAGAGATTACCAGATGTTGGAAAGTGTGTTCATCCTGCCATTAAAGATGGCTTGTTGTTTACCACAAGCTCTCTCCTTTTTGTCTGTTCAGTGCACTCTCTGGCATATTGATACAGGTTGCTTTCTCTCCACTATTCATCGGAGAAACGTGTATATACTGATAATGTTATCTTGATTAATTTGATTCATTGTTCTGATATTTAGAAGGGTACAGTCATGTAATCATTATATGGCAAGGTAGTCCTGAGGTGAATCTGAGTATCTGAGTATCCTGAGTGGTTGTTACTAACTTGATTAGGACTTTTCCTTACAGACTGTCTCCACGGATTAAGCTGTGTATTTTTGTTCGCAAAAGCCACTTAATTCTAAAATTAACAACTTTGGTCTGAAAACTAATTATTAGCCTGGCTTGCTAGAGCTGTACTGGGGAATATTGCACTTTGGTTGTTTATGTTTTACACCTCATAGAAATAGTTCTGTACTGCCGTGACCTTTGGCCAATATTCCCCACTACAGCCCTCAAGCTTGCTTAATAAGATGTTAGTCTACTCCTTTAACCTAGGTACAGTAGATACATGTGTACTGTTGAATGATTACACTGTACACCCACTGCATCTCAGGAATTATGTGACATTTTTCAGTAAGCCTTGGAAAAATGTTTGGATATTTGATTATTATTTTCCCAGGCATGTCATCAGTATTGGATGTCCCATGAATTTTACTATGCCTGTGCAATGATGTTCCTGTTCTCTGTCTCTCACATTGTTGTTGTAAGTAACTGCCATTTAATTAGTATTTTTTTTTTGTACATATCTGGGTAACATCTGTTTTGTGAACTTATTCTGTTAGCTTATGCTAAAAATTTATTAAAAAAAGGAACAAATTATTTTTATGACTGAATGATGTCTCCAAAGTTTTTATCAACACTATCTAATTATTGTGTACATGGTCTGACTGATTGAATTATTTGGCTATGAATTCTTTAAAACCAATAACTACCTGGTTGACATCTGTTTTGATTGGTTGACTGAATTGACAGTTACCTGAACTTGTTTTTGAAGTGGTGAATATAATATCAAGTTATTCCTTCTCTGTTAAAATTTTGCAGCTTTTGCATCCCTCGCAGACTTTTGATCTAAATTACATCAGGCTGTTTCGCACATTGGCTTCAACAAGGTAATGATAACCAGACTAATTTCCCAGTATGATTCTAAAAGTAACAGAATTTTAGAGGCTGAAATGTTCAAACATAAAGGAACCCTCAGTCTTTTCATCCGTTTTTTTTAAAAGGGCTTCAAGTTTGAGTCACTTGGTTTTTCTGAACCCAGGTGGTTGAGAGTGACTAGCAGCTAACTTCTCCTTACAATAATAATTATCACCCCTGAATCAAACATTGAGGTCCTGTGAATTTAAAAGAAATGTCAGTGCCAACTACATGTAAAGGAGCTCTTGACTGTGAAACAAAATTAATTCTCCCATCAATACCATAGGACTAGTGTATAGAAAACAGCGTGGAGAATATGCACACTGATTTAACGGGGCTAAAGGGTTTTAAAGGGTTTTAAAGGATTTGTCTCAGAGGACAAACATGATTTCAATACTGTCTTGCGGGTCTTGGTTGTGTAATCATGAATTCACTCAGACCTTTTTATAGATGCTCATCTTCCTTGTGAATATGTGTTTCATTGCTTTGCCAATGAGGGAGACAAAAATTTTCTTCTAATTCTGATGTACAAAGAGATACATAGAATGATACTACAGGAAAGTAGTGGTATATATCTTGAGCAGTTATTTGGCGAAAACAAATTCAGACCAATGGGGAGAATATTGGTTCAGTTTTGTCCACTAAATTAAAAGTCACAGGCAAGCTCTTAATATTAACTTTGGAGTACATGTTATTTCCAAAAACTGAAGGAAAAAATTAATACCATAAAATATTTTTTCCTGTAGCCTTTTAATCTATTTTGTGCTTCTAAAACTAATTTTTTAGACACCAGTTGCTGCCTCAGATATCCCAGCTGTTAGCTGGTGTGGATGGCATTCCTGACATTTGGAGGCAAACTGGACGGCCTTGTATTCCCAGACTGGTGTGTTCCCTGAGACAGGTCAGTATATCTTCTTTATTATTACTCATTGGTTAGGGTGATTTAATTTATGTGTTGATCAAATGGAAGCTACAAAATCCCCCTGGGCATTGTACCAAGTGAGCTGGGTATGTAATGACCCAACTGACTGAGTACAAAACAACTGGGTACGAAATGACCATGAGTACAAAACAACTGCTAACCCCAAACAAGTATTAGACTGATATAGTTGCGTGAACCTTCAATTGGCTGGTAAAGATGGAATTTCACAAAAATATGATTTTGTTTTTTAATTAGCAATAAGAAATACCAAGTTAAATGTAGATGCACAAAATTAATATTACCTTAAATGAAGACTGTTTTACTATTTTAGCGTGTTCCTTTCAGGGATCCTTCACAAGTGGTAAGTTTTGTTATTGCAACCTGAGATCCAAGATGCACATGTGTGTAGAACAGGCATTGTACTGTTGTAACTCTTAGTAATAACATCAACTTGTTTTTTATTTCACTTTGGGGAATCAGTATAAGCTGTCTGAAAGCCTGTTTATGAAATTCAAATCCTCGTGTGAAATGATCATAGAATTAAATTTCCATTGTTTAATTGGGCATTGGTTCTACAGATTTGACTGCTGGTAACTGCCCAGCTTATCCTAGTTTCTGTGACCTCGATGCTCCTGGAATATTGGGAATACTTCCCTAGTTTGAGATGTTTGACTGGGGACTATGATAGCCTGTTTAAGTATGCATCCAGCACATGCAAGCAAATGATCTGCTAAGTGACAGAAGGTGATGACAGGTCTTTGACCTCTGCCATTTCTCACACACCCACTTTCTATGCTTGTTTCCACTTACCTAACTAGGGGCTTCATCAGATGAAGCTAACCAGTCACATGTGTCACTTTTTTTTTTGTTTGCTTTCCAGAAATTTTCCTAATTTATTTACAGTTTAATCAGACCTGAATAAAATGAAGATATAGATAAGAACTGAAAGCTTTGATAGATAATGAAATTCTGGTTTAGAGAGAACCTTTGTGGGACTATACATTTTTGACAAATAATAACTGTGTTTGGCAAATTACCTGCAGAAAATTTATCCAGGTTGCTTGTAGATGGTTTTCAAGTACTTGCTTTAAAACAGAGAAATACACTGGATTGCACACTGTACTTTGTAAGAATAAAGCATTCTGTGTAACATAGTATTAACAAATAGATTCGGTGTTGCCACGCATTTTTTCAGTCATAGATCAGAGATGACATCAAAATGTGGTTGGATTGAAAAAGTGACACAGCCTTGTGTGTCACTGATGCAACATGGATTACTATTTCTTTTATATAATAGAGAAGCAAAATGTTGTTAATGATGATGTGGTCTTTACATCTGTTCTCCAACAGAACATGAGTTAGAACCAAAATCCAAATGCATGTATAATTCAATTTATTGTATAGACTTTGAAATAAAAGCTAGCGCTAAGAAGTCGCGACGTTTCGACCTCTCTGGGGTCATTTTCAAGTGAGTAAGTTTTCTAAATCAGCATAAATATGTTGAAGCAAGTTGAAGACGATAAAATGTGGTGAACGTTAAAATATACAATGGAAGGGAATAAATGAATAAAGTAATTATTCAACTTGCTTCAACATATTTATGCTGATTTGGAAAACTTACTCACTTGAAAATGACGTCAGAGAGGTCAAAACGTCGCGACTTCTTAGCGCTAGCTTTTATTTCAATGTCGATTTCTAAGAAACTACTTATCAAGTTATTGTATAGAGTCATATAAAAGTTGAACTTACTAAAAGACTACAAATTGGGCCCAAAACCAGGGCTGTAAGTCATAATGTTCCTTCCTAGGTAAATTGTAGATACTTACATTACTAATCATAAGACTAGACTTGATGACTGTGTTGAAATATTTTATGTTTCAAATGCAGTCAGGAAAAAGCCAGGTTACGTATGCCAGCAAGACAAAGGGAAAGCAGCAAGTAAGTTAAAAAAAAGAACAAAACAAATGTAGGGACCTTTCAGTCCACAGTCAAGCTTATGGTTATAACGCCAGCTCAGCTTAGCTAATTAATTTTTTGTTTCCTTCATTTTTGGAAGTTTGTTTAATTTTAAACTTACAGATTCTGTATTTATTTCAGATCATCACCCCACAAAAGAAACTTCAGCATTCTGTAGAGGATCAGCTTTACAGCATAATGAGAAAGGCCAGGCTCCTAGGAAGTCTTAGGTGGGATGAATGACTAATGTACAGTTACACTTGTAAAACAGACTAACCCTAAATGTCTGCATATTAGCTGTAAGTAACCCCTTCTGTCATGGCTTAAGGTAATTCCTTAGTATTTCATTGCACATCCTCACTGCGAATAATTTTACTCGTAACTAGCACGCGGGCATGGGAAATTGATGGATGGCTTTCTTTAAAAATAGCTAGACACGTCTTGTAAACCTATTCCCAGCATAGGAAAAGGAACAATATTCAGTTTCATCAGAATAACAAATTTTTTTTAAAGATAGTTACATTTATGTGCCTCCTTCGTTTTGTTTGTTGTTGTTGTTGTTGTTGTTGTTGTTGTTGTTGTTGTTGGCTTGTTTGGTTTTTGCATTAATGTACAAATGTTGTTTTAAATCCACAGTTCAAGTTCCCTGTTCACTGTAAACTCAAGCCACGCCTTTGTTCACGTGCAGCCATGCTCAACCAACTTTGACCCCGTCGCAGTTCTCCTAAACACTCTGGCCAAACCGGCTATTAACACTAAATGGGGTAGGGAAAACGTTGCTCACTCCAGTGTAACATGCAAATTTTTTTTTTTGTCTACAAGAACATGTAAAAAATATTTTTTATCGCTGCATTGTCGCTCAGGGAGAAAGAGCGGGAAAGAACGTTTAAGGCATGCAGTCAACAACGCGGGCTCACGCGTGCGAGCTATAAAATTTAGCGGAATGTGTATTGCGAAAATAAGAAGGAGCTGGCATTTAAAACTGAGGCATTTTGTTGTCGTCGAAGGAATTATCCTATTTCCGAAGTCTTTAAGGAGAAAATAATTTTCGAAAATATTTAGGGGGTGTAAAAAGTTTTTGGAGGTTGTTCTACGAGAGAAAACCGGCATGGAAAACCTCGGCTCCAGGCAACAGAATAGAAATTAACATTCAAACGACTCAAAATCCGTGTTTCCGCGCCAAAATCTAGCACGTGCGCAGACGTTATTCAGCTCTGTCACCTAGGCGCATAACTTGCTGTAAGTTTTCCTCCTTGCCAACGGACGATCGTATGCATGCGCCCTCGTGAAGGATTGATATGAATATGGAGTCTGCCGGTCGAGAGGTTTCAATGCCGGTCTACCTCACTGCTATCTGTTTAGCCTACCAACGAGCTCTTGTATTTGGGTTCCCCTTGCGACAGCTGCCTATTTTACCATCGGCAGCATCTTATGGAAAAACTTAAAGAAATTCCCTGGATGTCCGGTCCTAATTCTTTCTAGTTCAGAACTGTTGCCTTCCTTGATGAAAGAAAACTAAATCAAAACACAAGTAAAACTGGCTTAAGCAAAACAAGCTCTCTTCCGTTTGGATGCGTAACACTTGTTACAGGCATTTTTAAGCGTTATTGCCTCACTTTTATCGAAGATGGCAGATGAATGAACTTAAAGTTGTTTCTTTTAGACATGGTTTGATGCTACTCTGGTTTAAAGAAATCGAACCAACGTTTCGGCACTCCCGGGTAGCGTTCGGTCGTTGAATTGTAATTTTCCCGGTTACATTCATTAAATCCTTAAACTAGAGTAGCATCAAACCATGTCTGATCGTCCGCCTGGTTGTTGTGCGAACTTTAACATATCTTAAGTGTCTTTTCTTGTCCTATTTCTTGCTGGTTCTTGAATCCCATGACTTAATGACTAGTTTTGATAATTCTGCCGTAACTGTTCCGCAGTGGAGACGAGCCCTCTTCTGAAGAATAGCAAATTCCTTAAGAGAGAATTCTTAGAGTCAGGAGGGGACAGTGAGGCATATTCCGCGGATGACGTGTTGTTCCGAGACTACTTGAAACAGCAGATTGATCACTTGATGACCGGAGATGCTGGACGGGATGGAGTGGCTGAAGGACGCAGAGGAACTCATGTAGAGGTACTATACAATAGTTACAAATTTTACGATAAGATGCGGAAGAATGCATGTTGAGGTACTACCATATTACAACGTTATTTTTCACCCCTGGATGCAAGATAATTTTACTGAAGTAGGAGAGGTTACGGAAAATCCTGGAAATGACTGAGAATGAACTTTTAGAACGTGAAAGCAAGATTGAAATACCGTGACTGAATGATCGCGTTTATAAAGCAACTTCCCAGTTTGGAAATATCGAAAGAGTACTGTGTAATGGTCTTTGAAAGTCATGAAATTTGGTAATGATACTGTTTGTGTACCAGCGAACATACGCCCATGTTTTCTTTGGTGTGAGATCGAAGGAAAGAGAGAGATAATTTGGATATATCAACAAAGTTGAAATGGTAAATTGGCCACCGTAACGATTACAAAAGCTGACGTTTCGAGCGTTAGCCCTTCGTTGGAGCAAATAGAGGAATTGTGGGTTCTGTGTGCTTTTAGAAGCAGAAAATGGAGCTACGTTATTGATGGGAACATGGCAAAGAGAAAAACACGAAAAATTAGTGGAATGAAAAGCGTTCGTTGATCCCTGTGGGATTTAGACTGCAGGTTTGAAAGATGAGCTTTTCAAGAGTTTTACGGCTTTCCGTGCTACCTAAGTGTAAGGAAAGACCGCAGATTGCCATATGTTGCTTAGAATGATTAGGTAAATTAGAGTGTCTAGCGACTGGTTTCGATGTGTCTTTGTCATTCTTTTCCACGTCGCGAAGGTGTTCTCGGAATCGGTCACCTAGTCTTCTGCCTCTTTCGCCAATGTTTTTCGTTTTGCAATAAGTGTAAGTTATGCAATAGGTTACATTGGCGGAGGTGCATGTGAAGTGATGGGTGATCTTAATGGATCGTTTGGGTTCTGATATTTTATCAGTGTTGTGAGTGAAGAGAGAGAGAGAGAGAGAGAGAGAGAGAGAGAGAGAGAGAGACAACTAGGGTGTCAGCCAGAGATGTAATTTCCAACTACGGAAATGTTTTTTTTTTCCCTAGCCTAAGAACTCTCTTTTTCCAAAGTCGTCTTCATCAATTATAAATGAGTTAATGTCCTCCCTTTCAATTTTTTTCCCCTTTACTAACGGGATCAAATCGTTAAATCGATGATAGCCTTCGGATTGACGCTATGTCAAACAGACATCCGTCCCAGATACTTTATTCTTAGCTTTATTAACATATCCCAAAGACTGGACCAGAAACATTCTTTCTGTACCCTCGTATCTCATGTTGACAGTCATACATACCACTTTTTCTTTTGGTGCCTTACATGCGCTGATACCTGTGTTTGACATGCGTAACTCGTGTCCATTGGTGATGCAGGTTCCATCTTGCCGTCTGTGGGCACGTGTATCGTTTGCCCTCTATGAATTTTTCTTGACTCCAAAGAGTGAATTGACTGCTCCTCTCAATGCGATGGTATCTAACCTGGATCTCGACATGAAATTCTCTGAGGCGTAAGTACTGCTGTGTTTTATCCAAGTTTTTAATGGGGGCAGGGGAGAGGGGAGCATTACATACCATCCCCATAGAAATACTGCTGCTGTAATTTTTTTGTTTTGTTGCAAGTTTCTTTGTTTTGTTTTGTTTTCGTTTTGTTTTTGGAAATAGGAGTGTCACTCAAATCCAAGGTGACCAACCTCTGAACTACAGTTAAAGTTAGCGGCATGTAATAGCTTGGAGTTTCTGTTTTGTTCTGTTTTCTTTTCCGGTCTTTCTCTGGTCTACAAGCAACGTTTTTGAGGCAAAAACTCCCTTTGCGAGGATGGCCCATAAAGGTCATCCCAGAATATCCTCCCACTGAAGTGAGGTAAATGTGGCAGTAGCTTAGAGAGGGAGATAGTATAAATGGTCATTTGTCTGTCGGGAAGAGATACTGATGGTTTAGGGAAAAGGTGAATAATAGGCCTTTTGCAGCTAGAGATCACGTGCTTAGATACCGCATAGCAACGCCATACTGGAGAGCAAGCACTCCAGTTATCTCAGACAGTATAGAGGTCACAAAGGTCTGCATTCAAACAAAGAATACAGCGGATAACAGGTCAAAAGGTATCCCAATTCGAGAAATCCAATAAGAAGTGATCAACAGCTTCTCCTGAGTGTATCAGCAGAAAAATCACACCAAAATTCGTTTTTCGCTGATACACTCCAAGGAAGCTGTTGATTAAAACTTACAAGATTTCTCGAATTGGGATACCCTTTAACTTGTTATCCGCTGTATTCTTTGTTTGAATGCAGACCTCTGTGATCTCTATTTTGTCTGAGATCACTGGAGTGCTTGCTCTCCAGTATGGCGTTGCTATGCGGTATCTAAGCACGTGATCTCTAACTGCAAAAGGCCTATTCACCTTTGTTTTTTTGTTTTTATTTTTGTTTTTATTTTTTTTCCTTTAGGCGCTGTCGTAAGGCGATACCTGTTGCAACAAGTGCTTACTTGGAAAATCTACCTTCACATTACACCCAGAATGTACACTTGAACCAGGTAACCCATTACATTTGATCTTTTTTTTGCCGTTGGTTTTGTTTGTTCGTTGTTGCCTTAATTTCATCGTTTCTCGTGCTAAAGTAATAAATTTTTAACTCAGTTTACTTTCGTCTCTCCATATTTCAGCTGTCTCAAGCACTTCGGGTGTTTTCTCTGCACGCTCGCGGACCTGCATTTGAACACTACGCAGCCCAGTTTCAGGATGAGTGCAACAAGGTATCGTCAGCGAACACTTTTTTTCCTTCGTGTAATTTTTATTTTGTTTGTTTTTTTTGTTTTTGTCTTTTGAACAGGTTAGATACTGGGGAAATTACCGATTTTCTTCGCACTTTTCGCGTCCTTTAGTGATTACTATTGGTACAGCATTTTCCTCTGTATTTTCCTTTCCGGTGCATACACTACACATTCGCAATGAGTACGTATATCTATAAAATAAAAGTTTCTTTTTTTTAATTTTTCTTTTTGAAGGTATGGATGAATGGAAGACAGCTTTGTGAGGAGCGTAGCTTAACCGGACGTCATTGCGTTTATCCGGTGAGGATTTTGATGATTGTTTTTAAAAACCAGTCAAGAGAGATCACCTCGTTGTAGCACTTGGGTCACGTAGAAACACTTGACCGCTTGAAACTTCTTATGGCGGTCGATGGCTTGGAAAATCAGAGTGATTCCCCCTTTCAACTCTTTAACCCCCTGACTGACCAATAGAGAATTTCTCCTCGCAATATCAATACATTATTACACGACTCGGGCATTCAAAGGGCCATTAACTAAAATCAACCAATCAAAATGCTCTATTGCCGGTCAATATTCTCTCAGTATTGGACCGGGTACTGTCCCGAATGGTCCCGAATGATACCGCACTTGTGTCCCATTAAACTTCAGTCGTATAATAAATCTCTTATTAACCAAGCTTGCTCGGGACCGTACTGGAAGAATATCGGCCCTCGGTCTTTTTTGTACGGACCTCGCTGCGCTCGGTCCGTACTGTCAAGACCTCGGGCCGATATTCTCTCAGTACGGCCCTCGCGCTTGGTTAATAAGATATATATATATATATATATATCAAGCAGGCAAGTGATGAGAATAAAGAAAAATGTCAATAAGGAGAAGAGTAGTTTATCCAATACCAATAACATCATGAGAATTGTATGGCAGACAGCAAAGACAACTACAAAACTGAGAGATCTTGGTACTTCATGTGTACCTCTTTGTGCGCACAATCTCTCAATAGCCTAGCGTTCATCAAACTACAAAGAGACATACTTGTGGCCTTTGCAACAGAATGGTCATAGTTTTGTGCATTTTCTCCTCAGTACCACCGGGTCCCTGCGGAAGGAGAGGTGCCCTCCGACCCAGTCTCCGAGGAATCTAAGGAGCTCGGAGTTACTCCATGTAAGCCTCACTCAAGTCGTATCACCAGTTTCAGTGCATGCAACTGTGGAAGGATACAAGATCACAGAGAAGATCCTTTTGATCTCAAGGTAGATATTTTTATTGCATACTTTTGCAAAGTAATTTATTTATTTTTTTTTTTAGGTGAAAATACTTATCAAAATTGATGTGAGATGAGTGTGTTTCCGTGAATTCGATTACTGAAATAATTTCTTTTTAAAAAATTGATTAGATCGAATAGAATCCTTCAAACTGACCTTTTCCCAAAAAAGTTGAATGTCTCTTCATCATGTTTGGTTTTCATGTTAGATCCTCATTCGGATAGGAATGAAGATTTACGTGATGTTATCCAGTGAACACCAACATGGCTTAGGTGTTCAAAGCACTAATCCATGCTTAACAACCATAATAGCATAACAGTGTTCGATAGCACCCAGGTTCAAGATATTTACTGGGTCTCCGGCTTAGCAGCGAACTCGTGCTCGAAAACAGATTCTGGACTTAAAAGCATTATTTGAGAAACCTCTACCTGTTCGGTACTTTCAAAACATTTCTGCTTTTATTCAATGACAGCCTTAATACGGAGCTTGAGGGCTTAAAGTACACTATCACAAGGCGGTCTACTGCAATGCTTTACGTTCATTAATCTACATGGCTCGTTGACAGGGAAATGAGTTTGTTTTGATGTACTCTTTCTAGGCAGCCAACGTGGACTTCTTCAAAATGCTTCAGTCAAAGTGTTGTTTTTCGCTGGTTCATCTGTTCTTTCCATTTCATCCAATCTCTCTCTCTTCAAAAATCTCCCACAAAACCTCAACGGAAATGTCAGATGAGGCCCCCCTCTTGGAGATGCCATCAGAGACAGTTAGTCCTATGAGAGAAGAGGTCAAATCCGGGGAGGGTGGTGGTGAGGGGCAACCGAGTGACGAGACGTCTAACAGTGAGACGCCCGCTGTACCAGTTGCCCCAACAACTGGATCTATTCCCATTCCAAACTCGGGCGTCCCTGCCAGAACGGACAATTTGGGAAGCCTGGGGCACAGTGTCAGTTCTGCATACGGGGCTAGTGGGTACCAATCTACGCTCGAGATGATGAGTCATGAGGGCTCTGAATTTAGGAGTATGCCATCCGAGTTCAAGAGTGTTGTATCCGTGGGAATTCCGGGAGAAATGAGCATGGGGAATTCCCAAGATGTCCTCTCCGCGGTGGGGGAGCACGTTCCCGACTTGCACTCTTTCGAACGATTTTCGTCGCGTGATGAAATGGAACAGATCTATCTAGAAACCATGTTGAACAGTGATTCACCTCCTGGTATTCTACCCCGCTTTCCCTCCTGGTCGCTCTGTCGTCTGGGAAGCGCAAGTACCTACAATCCCGCCAAAGGTCTAGACCAGCCGGGATTTTTCCCGAACAGCAACTATTTGTTGGCTTGGGACATTCCTTTGCTGAATGAAAGCCAGTCCGATTTAACGAGCCAATTTGATGGAAAGGGTAAGCACTTGGGGTCTAAGCAAATGACTGAAGAGGCGTGGCCGACGCTGAACGAGCTCCCTTCCGCCGGAAGTAATGTTTCGTCACTTCCTTTGCACCAGGCTCTGACTTATGCTCGTCGGCAGTGTTCAGATTATAAAGCGAATTCCCTTCCATTGATATCGAGTGCAACAACAGGGAAAGGCGCGTCTGGAGCCTCTCGGCAGCGTGGTAGGACCTCCCGTGAAGGGGCACTACCGACAGTGAGAGCCTATATAGGACAAGAATATGAGTGCCCTAGAGGACATCGGTGAGTAATGTCAAAATCTGTTTCGGAATTGCGCTTCTCACTTGTAAAAGTTCGCCAGTCAAAAAGTGTATTCTTCTTGGCAAAAGTTTTTTGCTGAAGATTTTTGCACTGTTTCAATGTGGCAGATTCATTTTACGCTGACCCTTTCTTGCACATTTCTTGGTGCGTTTCTGTGACTCATGTTTTGTTTTAATAAATTTCTTAGGTAAAATGCTGTAAAACCAAATGCGTTCAATCATTTGATCAGCATCACACATATTCTTTGATGTTCAGAGAGAACGCATGCTGGAAAATGTCGAGTTTCATAAATTCATTTAATTGCAGCTATGTCGTACTTTTACCTACTTTTAGTTTTGTTTTCATCAATCATTTCTGTCAAACCGGCATAACCATATTATCGGCTATTTTAATTGCAATTTTCTCTCAAAATTACCAAATATTCTTTTCAGTTATACCTTACCTGCATTCACACTTCACTCTCCAGTAATATATAGATTTAGCCAAGCCTAAAAGCGGAGCTCCCAAGTTCGTAATATTAATGATAACATAAAAGATTTGCATTTGCCAAGACTCGCCTGAGACACCCCTCCCTTCGTTTTGATAGTCTCCCCTACCCTACCCGTGCAATCTGAAGGCACGTACGTACGCTCGGTCAGTCACGTGACAACCAAACGAAAAGAGGTTGACCATATTCCGTGGGTATGGGAGCCCCGCCATAATTTATCTCTTATAACGTACTCAAATTGTAAATCCTTTTGAACTCTCATGTGTGAAAATGTCTCCTTACAATATCAATACGATATGAAGCAGACAAGTAAATGAGAATAAAGAAAGATATCAATTAGGGTATTTCTAGTTGATCCTCGACCAAATTCTCCAAACTAACATCATATGAATTGTAAGGCATATGGTAAGGAGAATTACTGATAAGAGCTTGGCAGTGAAAGAGTTTAATACTCACATTTTTTGACATTTCACGTTGTACTTCTCAAGGTTTATCTGCTCAGGCCCGGACAAGATGGTGAAAGCGACCAGTTCCGGTCACGTGAAGGAAACAGCCCTAAAGCTAGTGACGTCAGACATGCCTCTCTATTTTCCATGCCCCTGTCGCTCATCGAAACCTCTAATGGCTCAAATGATGCGTGTCTTTATAGTCACACCCGATTCACCCGTACTCGTGACCCTTAACCCGAGGGTCCAACCTTCCCTTCCGCCATGTCCTGTGTTTTACCCCGGTATTAATGCGGGTGTCACCCTTCCCCCAGGAAGCTTCTGCGTTTTGAGATTACCGTACGTGTACGTCTCAGATCTCGGTCCAATTCTACCGCCAGGTGACTCGCAACCGTTGTTGTCGTGTCGTGTGTTGAAGGGGTTATTTTCCGTAATGGGGCTTGTTCAGGATACTCCAAGAGAAAACGTTGTCGAGGGAAGACGCTGAGTCTCAACTAAAGATCTTCATTGGTTCCAATCGTCGAAGTTGTCGGAGAGACTTCCCCTCGCGAAGGCAGAAAGAAGACAAAATAAGAGTTTGACCTGGTAGTTACTTATTGTCGCCTCGTAATTAGCGCAGATTGTTACGTTAGGGTGAGTGAGGGGCACAATTCACTGCCGCACTGCCGCCAAGCAAATGTAACTTTTGGTTTCGTGTTGTTGAATGTGACTTGTTACACATTTCTCGCGGAGCAGACGGAAGGAAGATTTTGTTACAAGCACACGACGAAGCCTAGTTTGATGTGACGTCTGAGTTAAATTGGTTACTGGTCGTTTCGTACCCAGTTAGTTCAGTCGTTTCGTACCCACGGTTGTAACGTACCCAGTCGTTTCGTGCCCAAATAGGTCGTGTCGTACCCAAACTAATAAAGTATGTTTTCGATGTTAACAAATGTTAAAAAAAGTCACAGTATAAACAATAGACATTTTATTAAAAATTATTATCAATATCATTATTTATATAAGAACGATCCTTCGCAGTAAAGCACTATTTGAGCAATAGTGGAAATCAGACCTGAAAAAAATTTCAGGCCTGTACAGGCCTGAAATTTTTTTCAGGTCTGATTTCCACTATTGCTCAAATAGTGCTTTACTGCGAAGGATCGTTCTTATATACGTCTCATAACCGCAGTTCACTCATATGTTTCATATGTTTGTTGTTGTTCGATTTATCATCTACGGGTTTATATCGAATTAATTTGATGGCCTGCTCCCAGTTGGCTTGTTAGCTCAATTGGTAGAGCGCTGCACTAGTATCGCAGAGGTCAGTGGTTCGAATCCCGTACAGGCCTGAAATTTTTTTTCAGGTCTGATTTCCACTATTGCTCAAATAGTGCTTTACTGCGAAGGATCGTTCTTATATACGTCTCATAACCGCAGTTCACTCATATGTTTCATATGTTTGTTGTTGTTCGATTTATCATCTACGGGTTTATATCGAATTAATTTGATGGCCTGCTCCCAGTTGGCTTGTTAGCTCAATTGGTAGAGCGCTGCACTAGTATCGCAGAGGTCAGTGGTTCGAATCCCGTACAGGCCTGAAATTTTTTTCAGGTCTGATTTCCACTATTGCTCAAATAGTGCTTTACTGCGAAGGATCGTTCTTATATGTCTCATAACCGCAGTTCACTCATATGTTTCATATGTTTGTTGTTGTTCAATATCATTATTATTGCGCTAGGCAATAACTAATTGGTTTTTGTTAAGAAGAGTTTTGTTTGTGTCTTACTCGCTTGACTACGTAACGATTGACATCCGTTCGCATATTCACTTGAGAGGTATTTTGAATAATTGTGTTAATCGATCAGCGGTTTGGGTACGAACCGAACTGGCTTTGGTACGAACCGACTCAAACTTGGGTACGAACCGACTCAAATTTGAATACGAATCGACTGTATTTGATTACGAAACGACAAGATACCATTAAATTGATAGATAAGAACGAAACGGCAGACAAGAGATGCTTTAGCGTTCAACAGGGATGAGAGATTAATGTCTGTCGTTCAGAAAGGAATCCCATGTAACTTTCAACTACGAAGAGTCTACACTTCAAATACTACTTACCTTTCCGGAAAATCACTCTGTTGGAAACTTGAAACGTATCATTCTATGACAGTTGTAGATTTGCGACAGAGGAAAAAAGGCTCATTTGTAAAAAATGCCAAAATGCAATTAAAATTCGGATCAATGCCAGTCTCTGACCAACTGCGCACCTAACCCCCCCCCTCCCAGCAGACAGTTGATAACAAAATAGAGTAAATGTTGTGTTGAGGGAGGAGTAGGTGCTTAGTTGCTCAAACACAGACATAGATACGAAAATTCTGTACAAAAGAAAAAAGGCGTCATTCTTGATGGTTGAAGAATTTTATTTTCTCTCGTATACTGTAAGTGTATTCGCTCCGACGAAGGGCTAACGCTCGAAACGTCAGCTTTTATAATCGTAACGGTGGCCAATTTACCATTTCAACTTTGTTGATATATTCAAATTATTATACTGTAAGTGCCCCTGATCTACTTTTCGTTTTTTCTCGATGATTTAAAAAACTGAATCCTCATCTGTGCCTTGCGTGTCACTAATGATGGAAAGATTTCCTACTGACAGACCACTTCATCGTCTACTAGACGAATTGATTTAAAACTGTAGCGATGTAAAAACGTATATTTACGACATTTGCAGACTCAGCCAATAGAATAGATTTACTTAACTTTCCTTTTCAAAGGAACA
Source organism: Stylophora pistillata (assembly GCF_964205215.1). Lineage (NCBI taxonomy): Eukaryota > Metazoa > Cnidaria > Anthozoa > Scleractinia > Pocilloporidae > Stylophora > Stylophora pistillata. Next base: position 22,259,981 of record NC_142526.1, on the reverse strand, counting down.
GAGGCAGAAAGTTTCTAAAGAAACTGTGGTGCTGCGTCGGTGGGGGTAACAAGATAATTGGTTATATCAATTTGTAAATTGGTAAGTTGAAATTGTAAATTGGCCACCGTAACGAATAAAAAAGCTGACGTTTCGAGCGTTAGCCCTTCGTCAGAGCAAATGAAGGAATTGTGGGTTGTATGTGGTTTTATATGCTGAAAGCGGAGCTACGCCATTGGCTCTGACGAAGGGCTAACGCCCGAAACGTCAGCTTTTTTATTCGTTACGGTGGCCAATTTACAATTTACGCCATTCGCTATGACGAAGGGCTAACGCTCGAAACGTCAGCTTTTTTATTCGTTACGGTGGCCAATTTACAATTTCAACTTAGTTGATATAGCCAATTTCCTTTTCAAAGGTTTGATAGTTAAGACACATTGATGTAGACCTCGTTTCGTGCGGCTTAATGTGGTAAACAATTACTTATTTTTCAGAAATTTGAATTATAAAGGTCAAAAAGAACCATTTTAATTTTTCACTGCCGGCCGGCTTAGGCTTGAAAATCAGCTGTCTTAAGATTTGAAATGGTCCTTTTGAATTCCAATCAATAAGCAACATGTCGAGTACTCTTATAAATATCTGATATGTTGATAGTGCGAACCGCCTTAGGGTGATAACGTGCCAAATTTAAATTGGGCTGAAATCGGTTGTTGCATGATACTGTTTCGAAGCATGGGAGATAATTCACTTAGCATTGCCGCTTAAACAGCTGAGAAAAAGTCCCTTGCTCATCAAAATTACCATTTCAATATTTTATGAAAATGTGGCTGATGGAGGTAATCGGTAGTTCTGATGACGAAGTGTTCGCGACGTTGTTAATAATTGATTGACGGTAAGTTCATATTCATCATACTTATCATTCCAGACAGAGATCAATTAAATTGACCTTCATGAAGACGAATAATCCCCATGTTTTGCGAACTCTTTGCGGTTATTATTTCCATAGAATGTCCCTTTTAGGCTTGTACCCGTGCGATAATGTCACAGCTCCAGCTTATTTATCATTCACGTCGGCTTCGACGACAATATTATCAGCAATTGTTGCCATTGTGGGCAACTTTCTAGTGGTCGTTTCCGTTTTCCTTGATCCCAACAGAGACCTTCGTTCGCCATTCAGCTTCTTCATTGCCAATCTGGGACTGGCAGATCTAAGTGTGGGGCTTGTCAGCGCTCCAATGGGTGCAGTATACCTTATCTCCGAAGGTCTGAGGCATGTAGATAATTTGCAAGGATTCCGGGTTTGGATGCATATATGCTACTTCATTTCCTGTACTGCCTCTCTGCTCAGCCTAACGACCTTAGCGTGGGACCGTTACGTGGCTATCACTTATCCTTTGCATTACCGAAGCAAACTTAACCCTGCCAGAGCTTTATTTATTTCGTGTGTGGTATGGATTATTTCGATCCTTCTGTCCCTAACCTATTTCTTCGTCGGCTACAACAAGTTCCGGTTTGTCTTCGCAAGCACTGCTGTTGCGGTAACTTTTGCGGCGTTGATTTTCACGAACGTGAAGATTTTCAAGTATCTACGATATCAAGTCCGTCACTGGGACAGTTTACACGACAGTACAGAGGATAACGTCGTCATGAAACAAGCCATGAAAAGAGAAAAGAAGATTACGAAGACACTGGTGTTTGTGCTAGCGTTATTTTTAGCGTGCTACGTACCTTCGTGTGTATGTATCTACATCATTAACTTTTGCTCTATTTGCGGCTGTGAGTTTATTCACTGGGTGAGAGACATCCAATTTGTACTTGTAATGGCCAATTCAAGCGTGAATCCATTCGTATATGCATGGAGGTTAGAAAATTTTCGAAAGGCTTTTAAAAGTATTCTAACATGCCGTGTATTTGTAAGGCAGCTCAGGTCAATCTCAGTGAATCTTGAATTGTCGACCATCACGAGCCATGTTGGTGTTGGAAGATTTAATCCGTCAGCAGAGGAGCAAGAAAGCTAAATTAAATTTCATTCGCAGCTTCAGAATTTTATCATTTTTGGAATGAAGGCTTCATTTCCGATTAATCAGTTTAAATTTCCTTTAAAAAAGGTAATTAACATTATTAATTCTAGAAAAATTGTAAAAGAACCTCTGAAAAACATAAAATTTATTAATGGTTTAACTAATGATTTTTCCTATTTCCACAATTATAGCAATTTGCACTTTGATGGATGGTGATAAAATTAAATATAAAGATAACAACGATAATTATAATATTCATGATAATTTGTGTATCAAAGGTTACGAATTTGACTATTTGTAGATCGCTTCCCTCCATCTCTTGAATCGAGCCGAGATCGACCGTTTCAGCAATTCTATAACCATTTCAAATGACGAACATCTCGCAGCCTTGAAGTTTATATCGGTTTTTTGCCTTGTGTTTATGTGTTAGCTAGCCAGGTGTAGTAATTGTTACAAAGTCGTTACCTTGTACACTGCTTCTGGGTCGATATTGACTTCACGGTAATGACGTCAAAAGTTGCTTGCGTCTATTTTGCATGAAGTCAGGAAGTCATGTCTTTTTTTGCGGCTTTGAATAGGAATACTTTCTTCCCCTTTAAACGACTAACACACCAAGTCGTTGAGCTTCAAGTTCGGCACTTATCAGTGCAATGTGTAGCTCAGTCACCCCGTCCAAGTTAAAAAAAACACGTCTTAATCAAACTGATACTTCACGTTATGATCAAGTTTAAGAGTTATGATCCGGCCCCTTTTCCATGGGAAAAATAAATTAAACAAAATGAAATGGAAACTCTCTCAAAGTTGTAATCATTTACTATATCCTCACAAGCCCACGATCATTCCAACTGAAACAATTTACCTGTTGTTGGTGCGCGGTATCCCTAGAACACTCGTCAGACGAACGAAAGCAAGAAATTTTCAAACCTATCATTGCAATGACGCAAGAAGAACACGAGGAGTTGTTAGTTCCTATAGTTGCTTCAAGACAGTTTCTATCATGTTTGTTTAGCATATGGTTTTGTAGTTCATTCTATGAATAACGCTTGAGGTAAGTTTTTTTAATAAATCATCATTATTAATTTATTATTATGGTAACTTGTACGTATATAAGTCCTTATTTTTATTCTTGTTTTAAATTCCCAAGGTAACTTTGCAAAATGTTAAGTTGCGAAGACTTAATTCATTTCTTTCCCTAAGTGTTTCCCAAGTCTGAGAGTGTCTTCGTCTTGTACAGAAATACGCGTTTTCCTAGGGGAGCCTTTGTGGTTGACGCATCTGTGGTCGTCGATGCTGTTGTTGACAAAAATTCGGGAGCGGCTTTACACGAGGAAGGCCGGACGTAACGACTTTCCTTTGATTTATCGTACAGATCAGCCCAGGACAAAAAGTTTCCTATTCCCTGGTTGCACGTTTTTGCAAAGGTTTCGATTTCTTGGTTGGTGAGGACTCGGTCCCAGATGTTGAATTGTGTGACCAGCATTTTCATCGTATTACCTGACCTAGCGAATTCTATTTTGGCTAATCGTCTCCCAATGAAGTCGTTATAAGTTCCGTACTTAACCCTCTTACCATCAATATAAAATGACCACGCCGCCGTGTTGATTGACCACAAGTTGCAGAATTGGTGCCATTCCTTGTCTTTTAAAACATCGAAGTTTTGTCTGTAAAGCAAATTCCCAAAAATAGCACAGTCTAGAACTCAGAGAGAAATTTCTTTGCGAATTGTGCTCTATAAATTTGTGAAAGGCACTGAGCTTCCGCAGCTCCTGGTGCACTTTATGGAGAACTTAGACAGATCCTTAGGCATGCAAACAATGAAGATCAGAAAATTGTACGTTCAATTATGTTGCTGATCTGTCAGGAAAAATGTCTGTTGTTCCAGATGGTTCAAAAGGTCTTGTACTTAATCTAGACTAATCACAGGGTTTCGATCCCTTTTGATTGTCTCTAGTAAAAGATATGTCTGGCACCATAATCAGGTTTCTGTCTACATGAAACAAAAATTACAACCACAAAGCCCTGATGGCATGAAAACGTTAACTTAGGTAAGAAACGATCTCCCTGGGTTCATGGAGGAAGAGGAGTTCGTTAGAGCTGACGATGAATATGAACTAAGGATGGTTTCGATTTTTTCGGTTGCTATTTTCAAGTTGCTTAAGAAAATGTCAATCTTGAAGTGGTGTTGTACAATCACAAGGGTTGTAAGGAAAAGAAGGACACGACAGGTCTCAATAAACCAGCAGGGATGTCTGAGGATGGTAAAAATCAAAACGGATTTTGAACGAGGCAATTGGATTGCTTGCAGAAAGTACAAACAAAAAGATAGAAAGACGCCAAAAAAAACGTAAATATTTTCTTTGCTTGACCTACTTTTCATAGATACCACCGTGTACATATTCCAGCATGATGTTTTCTCCTTCCTTCGTTAAATGAGTTAGCATGTTCATTCCTTTCATATGCATCCAAACCAGGTAAATCCTATCTCCACTCCATGTCCCTTCCACCGTCTTCAGCCACATACATGCGCTAAATTCATCCCCAACTGAGATGTCTCTCTCGTCGAGATAGTCCCCTTCCATTTTGGCATCGTAAGATCCTAATTCAAAGTATATAAACTGGATCAAAGATTTACAGTAGACGTAGTGAGACTGGAGATGGTCTCTGTATTGACAATTTGGCTTTTGTTTGTTTCTAATTTGGATATATCAACAGTTGAAATGGTAAATTGGCCACCGTAACGATTACAAAAGCTGACGTTTCGAGCGTTAGCCCTTCGTGGGAGCGAATAGAGGAATTGTGGGTTGTGTGTACTTTTAAAGGCAAAAAAAGGAGCAACGTGATGGTGGGAACATGGCAACGAGAAAAACACGAATAAATTAGTGGAATGAAAAGCGTTCGTTGATACCTGTGGGATTTAGACTGCCGGTTTGAAAGCTGAGCTTTCAAACCGGCAGTCTAAACTGTAATAAGTCGAGTGCATTTTTTTTTTTATTATTGACCAGGCACAGGGTCAGGACTAGATTTTGGCCAAGCTCAATGGGCAAAGTCAGGTCCAGAAAAAAAGGGCCAATGTCTAAGACTTTTTAGAGCCGACCACTCTTCAGAAGAGAGATTGGAAAATTTGGTAATACGTTTGAAATTGAGTTTGTTTTATATCGTGGCGGCATTTTTTGATAAAAAAGTCTAATGATGCGAATTGGCCCTCTTTAAGTCTCGAAAAATTTGAAGAGCGTGTTGGCTGTCTTTAATATATGATGGTAAAGTTTTGACGATGGGAGCCATAATTTTGGCTAGATAGCTGGAGATAAGTTTGTTAGGGCAACTGCAAGCCGAGACAATGCGCCGACCCGGGTTGTTAGGTTTGTGAATTTTAGGTAAAAAGTAAATACGAGAAGTTCTAGGAGTGGTTATGATGAGATTTTTTGCTGTGGCCGGCAATTCTTGTTTAGTTATGAGTTGGTTGATCGTATTCTTGACGGAGTTTTGATTGCTGGCAGTGAGGTCTTTGTCGACCTTTTGATAGAAAGAGGTGTCAGAAAGTTGCCGCAAAGCTTCTTTTTGGTAGAGGTCGGTGCGCCAAACAACGACTGAGCCGCCCTTATCAGCTGCTTTGACAACTATGTCTTTGCGTTTTCTAAGACTTTTTAGAGCCGACCACCCTTCAGAAGAGAGATTAGAAAATTTGGTGACACGTTTGGAATTGAGTTTGTTGATGTCGAGGCGGCATTTTTTGATAAAAAAAAGTCTAATGATGCGAATTGGCCCTCTGGGGGAGTCCATTTAGTCGTATTTACTTTTTACTTAAATTCACAAACCTAACAACCCGGGTCGGCCCATTGTTTCGGCTTGCCGTTGCCCTACCGAACTTATCTCCAGCTATCTAGACAAAATGATGGCTCCCATCGTCAAAACTTTACCATCATATATCAAAGACAGCCAACACGCTCTTCAAATTTTTTGAGACTTTCATTTCCTTGGCCAAAACAAACTTCTTTTCGTCATGGATATTACGTCTCTTTACACTGTCATTCCTAATGGCGAAGGCCTTCTGGCCCTTAAACATTTTTTTGATCAACGTACTGATACGGTACCTAAATCTGAAACACTACTACGCTTAGCCGAACTAGTGCTCACACTCAATTGTTTTTCATTCGGAAACAACTTCTTCAAACAAACCAATGGTGTAGCCATGGGCACCAAAATGGGACCTAGCTATGCCAATCTTTTTGTAGGTTTTGTCGAACATCAATTTCTCAGCCAATACAACGGGTCCAAACCTGAACTCTACGGTCGCTACATCCACGACTGTATCGGCGCTACCTCCTCTACCGGAGAGGAGCTCACTCAATTCATAACCGCAGTCAATTCTTTTCACCCGGCCCTGAAATATACCTGAGAAATTTCTGACAATTCTTCATCCTTTTTAGACATCAAAGTTTCAATTGAAGGTAACGGTTTGTGCACTAGTGTGTATTACAAACCTACAGACTCGCATAATTACTTGTTATTTTCGTCTTCGCATCCATCTCACGTTAAGAATTCCATTCCTTTTTCTCAGTTTCTAAGACTTCGTCGTTTATGTAGTGATGACTCTGATTTCCACTACAAATCAGAGTCAATGTGCCAGTTTTTCGATAAACGTGGTTACCCTGTTTCTGTCGTTCAAGCGTGTTACCACCGCGCCCAACTTATTGATCGACATTCAGCACCACAAACGTCGCATAAGGAAGATTCCGACCGCATTCCAGTCACTCTCACGTTTCACTCTCACAACCACTCAGTTAAATCCATCATTCTTAAAAACTTTAAATTACTTCAAAACGATCCAGAGACAAGCACTATCTTTTCGCAGCCTCCGCTCGTTTCAGTCAAACGCGACAAAAACATAGGCAATTTTTTGGTGAGAAGTTCTTTTCAGACTAATGACCAACCAGGCACTTTTAAATGCGCTCGTGCACGATGCAAAACGTGTCCTTTCATTTACAACACTGAAAAAATATCGGGACCGAAACGATCCATTAAGATCACCGATCACTTCACGTGCACCTCCGCCAATGTAACCTATTGCATAACTTGCCCTTATTGCAAAAAGATATACATCGGCGAAACAGGCAGAAGACTAGGTGACCGATTCCGAGAACACCTTCGAGACGTGGAAAAGAATGACAAGGACACATCGAAACCAGTCGCTAGACATTTTAATTTACCTAATCATTCTAAGCAACATATGGCAATCTGCGGTCTTTCCTTACACTTAGGTAGCACGGAAAGCCGTAAAACTCTTGAACAAAAGCTCATCTTTCAAACCGGCAGTCTAAATCCCACAGGGATCAACGAACGCTTTTCATTCCACTAATTTATTCGTGTTTTTCTCGTTGCCATGTTCCCATTCCCGTAGCTCCATTTTCTGCCTTTAAAAGCACACACAACCCACAATTCCTCTATTCGCTCCGACGAAGGGCTAACGCTCGAAACGTCAGCTTTTGTAGTCGTTACGGTGGCCAATTTACCATTTCAACTTTGTTGATATATCCAAATTATTTCGTTACTCCCACCGACGCAGCCCCAAACAGTTTCTTTCGAAACTATCAACCTTTATTCTTTTGTTTGTTTATGTTGTTGTTTTTTATATGCATCGCATGGTAAATAAATCACTTGCCTGGCCTCCACTAAAGGGAAGAAATTTTGTGGTAACGTCAATGTTTGCCGTAAATTTCAAGGCTAAACAACCACAACACAAATTGAGAATTGATATTAATTTCATCTTGGAACGTAGTAGAATTTCAATAGTGATGGTGTAAAAGGCTGAAAAGTTGTGAGGTGGATCGACTTCGTTTTCGGGTGCCCTTTCTTATGTTTTTGTATTTATACATCATAGTCAAGTTTAGAAGAAAATCAGTAATTACGGTTTAAATGAAATTTCGATCGTGAAGAGATTCCAAGACATCAAAGAGTTTTACGATGCTGTAAGAACAAGAAACAACCAAAATGTTGAACTCTAGACTTCACTGTATAAATTCACACTCCTATCTCGTCACGGTTCTGTGTGGTGTTCCTTAGTAGCAGTTAGTGTATACTTTTAATTATACAAATATGCACTCACTAACGCACTCCTTGTTCTTGTTTATCATGGATGTTGATGGGCAATCTTCAAGGCATCTATTTGTGCCGGCCTCCTTGACAACTCGGCACGCATAGCACTGTTCATCACTATTAGGTGCCTTACACCCTGCAAATTAAAGAAACAAATAGAAAACAAGTCTTTGAATCATGAGCCGCTCTTCTAGAAAATGATTGGAGGAAGGAAGTCTTTAAGAAAGATTATGTTCGGAAAAAAAACGACTGAGTCAAGGTGGTAAAAATCCTTGTACCACCTTAGTACTTATCCTTGTACCAATCCTTGTACTCATCCTTACCACGTTGTTAGTCATAGTACTTGTTATACTCAGACGTTGTTAGTCATAGTACTTGTACTATGACTAACAACGTCTGAGTATAACACGCTCCTGTTATGAATATTATCATGCTTCTAATTCATAACCCAAACCTGCAACAGGATCGCAATGGTTGTGACAATTCTTGGCACACAAATTTTGGATGGTGTCTTTAACGGTGTTTCCTTTGCACGTAACCCCTGTGCGTTTGTGCGAAACGACATGAGCATCCATAATGTTCGCTGGTTCGTCTTTATTACCAAAGGCATAAAATCGAATGTCAAAGTTTCTGTTTCTGTCAATCATATTGAGGTAAACGTTCCCGGCGTCTTTCGTGCCAATACTTTTCCCGTACTCTATTAAAGTTGCTTGGCCAGAAATGGTAACGCACACAAAGTACGATTCATACAGCACACTTTCTCCAAGGGCCACGGCATCTATGCTTGTTGTGGATGGAGAGCCCGCTGCGGCATCATCTCCCTGAGAAGGATTCCAGACCAAAGGGAAATTAGATATGGATACTCACCGGCTGCACTAATTTAGGTTGTTGTCTGGCACCACAGTTTTCTAGGTGTGCCATTAATTCACTGTTCAAATCATATGCTATCAGTTCATTTATCATAATTTCCATCAGTATTTTATTGGTACTCTATATATGCGCTCTTGGCTGTATTCTTGGCCGGAGAGAGAGAAATCTCTAATGAAAACGGGCTTCGTTGGTAATCGTGGCTATATGTTAGTGTGAACTAGCAACTTAATGGAACGTGCAGTTCACAATAAAAGCAAAACAAAAAAAAAGCGAGAACAAAACACGGAGAAAGCAAGCAAAGCAAAATAGAAGTTTAAATAAATATATTACTAAATCAATCAAGTTGAAAGTCAAAAATACTTGTCATAAACTAACCTTAAAAATCACAACTTTGGAGGGGGAAATTTCGACGACATAACGAGCTTCTAGATTCTTTGGAGAAGCGGAAAATACCACATAGATGGTTCCCTTCGACGCCGCAGTAAAATGCAGACATTTCCCTTCCTTATCCTCAAGGTCTATGCGAAGAATATTGGACCATTCTGCATGGCATGGCACAGATCCAACTGGTGTGTCAGCAAACAGACCAGCTGTGACCGTGCTAACCGATTGAACCCTGGCCAATGGTTTTCCTTTAATGTCATCAGAAAGTGCAGGGAAGACTTTTCTCGAGGACTTGAAATCATCATTGTCAAGGTACAAGTTACCATCTTTCTGATCATAGGATAGCGTAAGACCAAATATGGATATTTTGGGCTTTTGAGGGTTGTGGGTTGAATCACTAAAACCGCTGTACATGTGGAATGCATTGTTGCTATCACTTGTGTACCATTCGCCGTTCCTGTTTTGAAGAAATTATTTCATAAGTATGATATAATATATCACAAGTGAGGACAACACATTGGGAGAGGGAAGAAAAATTTGTGATCTTTGTCAACATCGAAATCTATAAATAAGAGTTGTTTTGAGAAATCTCCTGAGATTCAATGCAAAGGTGACCCTTTCAATTTACCTGTAGCGAACACTCCGAGTCATATTTTTAGGAATGCTGAATGCACTATGCAGTGGGTTTATCAAATCATCCAACATATCAAAGTTAACTTGAAATGTGGTGTCACTGCTGGTCAGTTTTTTCCATTTAGGAGCTGATATCTTTTCCACCCATTGGTCACTAACTTTTCCTGTTTGTGGAGCGGGTGTCTTTGGTACGGGTGGACATTTCTCGAGGCGAAAATCTGACAACGATACAGGGCCCTAAAATACAATCACAAGGAATAGATATATCAAAGGTGCCGTTATTTATCAAATGATGACAATATTGACTGTTGAACTGAAAAGAATGATGCATTTGGAAAGTTTTGCACAGTTTACGTTCAACTGAGGTTTGTTCGAAATCGAAAAGAACAATCGTGGACTTGACAGAGTTACTCAGAAATGGTCCTTAAAGTGGTTACATCAGAACTAATTAAAGAGATCTCTAAGGCAGGCCTATTAAAAACTCATATAAACACTCAAAGAATTCTTATATTTGTACTGAACATGTCACTGGATGCCTTTCAAACCGAAAGTCTAGTTTGCTAAATCAGTATGATGACACTACTGCGATAATGCGAGTAAAATTTCTTAAATGCCATACACATAGATGTTCCAGGGGAATTTCTCCAGACATTGTCATCTGTAGTAGACTCATCTTTATACCTCTTCATTACAGGACTCATCATTATAACTCTTCATTACTGGACTCATCATTATACCTCTTCATTACTGGACTCATCATTATACCTCTTCATTACTGGACTCATCATTATACCTCTTCATTACTGGACTCATCATTATACCTCTTCATTACAGGACTCATCATTATACCTCTTCCATGTAGATCGCAATTGCCCTTTGCAGACTTGTCCTTTTATCCGTTATTGCGATCTCCAGGCTTTGCCTGCTGTCATACTCGCAATAGACCTTTTCCTTTTTTCCGTCCGTGCCAGTGATGTAATAGAACTTACGTCCGTCTTTTTCTGTTTGTAGCTCTGCCGCTTTTCCTTCACAGCCCCACTTTACCTATGGTATTTGGTAAAAAAATCTGAGTTTCTAAATTGATTTCAGTCTTCTCAGTTTACACTCGCATTTTGAAAGGGATTTGGAAGAATATACTTAGACTTTAGCAAACAGAAGGTCAAAATACCCAGTCTCTCTTAAAGGCCTACTCCAGAAAAGAATTATTTTAGTTATGTTTTTTTTTCTTTTAGGTCATTCCAATTCTTCAAGATCACTGCGGGATCGAGATTTAACGAATCCCATGAGGCGAATTATGATCTCATGATGATTATGATCTTATGATGAATCAAGAACTCCGGTGGGTTTACTCATACTCTACTTACAAATTCAAACAAAACATACAGCATCATTCCCGGGAAACCAGATAGATTAAGACTCGATGATGGTAGTTTTCCATCTGGCAGGAAACTACTTACAGTTCCTTAAACATAAGTTCTGTTATAGTATGTTATACACACCTTCTCATCTGGGAACAAATCGTTTGCGCGAAAGTTCACCAATTCTGTCACAGAATTCATCTGGAATTTAAAAGCCTTTGGGTATTGGGGGATCGATTGTAGCCACTCCTTGAACTCTGTCTTGAACGTTGGCGCATAAACATCAGAAAGGATAGATGCGATATCTTGACTTCCTCCTTTAGCCTCTACTGCTGTTGATGTTGTTTTGGTTTCCACCTTCACTGAGTGTCCTCCTTCCTTCTTGTATTTTGCTCCAACACTTGCGAAAAGAGTTTTGTATTCCACTTCCATTTTTTCTGAAAATTGGGTCTTACTCCCTGCCTGACTAGCATCCATTGTCTTGCGTATTTCCAGTTGACCTCCAAATTTAGCTGATTTGATATAGTGTGTTCCCCATCTCTGGATAAAATTTTCTGTTTTGCAGCAAAGAGAAACAAATCAGTCCCATTTCACTGGAACAAAAACAAAACAAAACAACTACAACAAGTACAAGTGACATTTGATATCAATTTAGCAAAGGTTAATACACTTACGGTATTTTATTGGTGCCCCTGCGTTGAAGTATGACTTGGGGAGGCCCATGAACTCTCGAAGAAACGTCAAGCTCAAATCTTGAGGTTTAACTTCGTCCATGAATACTTCATACCTGTGCATGGCAACTTTTCTAGTTATCCAGGGGTAAGCTTATTAAATATGTTCCTAAAATACGCACCGGTTCGCCCGCAAGTTTTTTTTTACGATTTCGATTTCGCATCAAATCGCGAAATTGAAAGGTTTGAGTTTCTATCCCACGTGGGGAACTCCGCTATTTTCGCTGTCCCCTGGTTGCGGCCAGTATGCAATTGCCGCCTCAGCTGGGCTTTCGGTCTATCATTATAATAACGACGGAATTTTACTTTTCACATCGGTAATTTTTTACGTTGCGCAGGAACAGTTATTGCGGCAAGGGATGACAGAAATTTCTACTAGATTATGATTTTTTTAATTATCTGTTCATGTCACTTGCGGTACCCACCTGTCGACATCGACATCCAGCACAGACATGTACTGTTGCTTAGCGCCCGACTCGGAGCTGCCCCATGCTTTTTTAGCGCCGGCATAAAACCCAAAAAAAGATCCTGACACACCGGCTTCCTGCTGCAGATATTTCTGGAATTCCCCTCGGCTCTCGAACGTGTGCATTGTGGCTGACGTATCATAAATTCCATGGACGTTCATGGTGTCTGGCACATCGTATTCGTCGTAACTGCAATAAAATAATTTGAATATATCTACAAAGTTGAAATGGTAAATTGGCCACCGTTACGATTATAAAAGCTGACGTTTCAAGCGTTAGCCCTTCGTCGGAGCGAATAGGGGAATTGTGGGTTGTGTGTGCTATCAAAGACAGAATAAGGAGCTACGTGATTGGTGGGAACATGGCAACGAGAAAAACACGAATTAATTAGTGGAATGAAAAGCGTTCGTTGATACCTGTGGGATTTAGACTGCCGGTTTGAAAGATGAGCTTTCAAACCGGCAGTCTAAACTGTAATAAGTCAAGTGCATTTTTTTTTTTATTATTGACCAGGCACAGGGTCAGGACTAGATTTTGGCCAAGCTCAATGGGCAAAGTCAGGTCCAGAAAAAAAGGGCCAATGTCGAGCCAAATTTTCTAAATATGTTTAATCAATGAGAGACATACATGTATTACACGACAACAATATATTATGATTGCCAAATAAATCGTGGAAACTAGCTAGTCGTGGTTTTCTTTTTCTTTTTTTTTTTTTTACAGTCTAAAGACTTCTTTGAGACTCTTGTTGCTGAAGTTCCTTGGATGCTTCCAAGTGTAAAAGCCAACTCGGAAATCTCGCTTTTTTTTTTTTGCAGGATCAAAAGGGGCAATCCCCCGCCAGTGAGATGGGCCACGTAAAAAAGTAGAAAACTTTATAACAGAACAGAGCACAGTCAAGTCTCTACTTTTTAAGTACCCATTTCTTTGTCTTTCGTTTATTATGTAACCATATGGTTAAAACTTTTTTAATCTTGTCTGTGCGTGTTAATACTCACGTTGCCTTGTTTTTGCAGTTTCGTTGCACAATGCTCATTTTTCTTGACTGTGGACTGTACTCTCCACGACCATCAAATCCAACGCCAAGAAAAGCCGCTCCATCAATCATATTCTGACAATCAAAGAGAGGAAATTAACAGCTGTTTTATTTTGCAATCATCGAAAAAAGTCACATTTCATACAAAGTGCCGTCACACCTAACATCGTTCTTTTAGTCCTCTGCCTTTGAAGAATTACTGCAAATATTATGCGAAAATTTGTCTTTCCTAATCAAGCGGAAATATTTTGTGATTTTTTACTGAATAAACTGTATAAAGGAGTCTTTAAAGTATTCTTTTCCTCAGAAGGAGGACAATAAGCTAAATGGAAAACGACGGTTCTCTTCAAATAATACTTTCCTCCATTGTTCCTGTTGAGATAGAATATTCCTAAATCTCAATGAGAAGAAAGACAGAAACAAAATTCGTTTAAGTTAAAAGAAGAAGCCTGAGGAGGCATCACATACCTGGCAGACACTTGATGTCCATTTGGCATTATAACAAGGATCACTTGCTGTGTAGTTCTTTCCCCAGCATCCATTCATCATCACGTATCCCAAACCAGTAGCTGGAGCATACGCATAGGGAACATCTCCGACTTCTTTATCATCCTTCTGTACACCCGAAACAGATGCTCCCAGGTGATAACCAGGGGGTACAAACATATCTGGGGTGCTCCATCCTTTATCAGGCGTGATATCCAACTTGATCTTCAGGTTGACAAAAATTTTAAAAATTCAATATTCAACCCTGTCACCTCCAAGAGTGACTGGCAACTAATTCAGTTCTCGTCACCACAACACCACTGAATTATGAGAGTCTGGATGGGGTTAACGTTAATTAGTATATACTAAAACAGTGGATAGCGTTGAGGGCGCGCTCTGATTGGCTAGTCAAACTCCGAATATCCTTCGTTATTTACCTCCGAGCAACTCGAGAAAAAATGGCGTCCTGGTTTGCATCCGTGACAAGCGAAGAAATCACTGAAATTAACGACTGTGGTGTATATTATCTCACTGTTTTAGTATATACTAAAACAACTACTCACCTCAGTGTTGTTGGTTAGCGGTGGATATTTACCTCGCCGCTTCGCGGCTCGGTAAATATCCACCACTAACCATCTCCACTTCGGTGAATAGTTGTTAACTAACAACTGACAAATCGCTTAAAAACTTACTCACAACTGACTTTTGTGGTGGGCTTTTACTGACAATTGACAAAAGCCCGGATCGCCTTAAATATTCTAAAAACTGGATTTAATGTAAGGACAGCTCATTTGTTTTGTTCAATTAAAAGTACTTTTTTCATTACATATAAGTAGGAGTAAGCCGGAATGTCATATTTCGTTAATAATTACTGCATTTACCACCCACATCAAGGTCGTATGTCACATATCAGTTATATAATCTTTGATACCCAACTTGATCGTCAACTTACGCGAAGGCCGTCAATGCTGGTATTTTCAGAGCTGTCATAAGCTTTTATCGAATTGAATTGGAAACGGAATTTGGGCGTCACAGAAGCCGCATTCCTATCAAAGATGTTAAAACCGTACTGGCGCTGAAAAAGCACCTTATTTCCTTCCTTGGTCTAAAGGAGTTGTCCAGTAAATATGGCCTCGGAGATTCTGATGTGAAACTTTATCACATGGCTCCGAAATCAGGCGGGAAGAGTGACAATTTTGCGTTAACTACGAACGAGCAAAGGAATTTGGAGCTTCCAACCATTCTGGCTGGAGAAGGAAGCGAATTAAACAGTATTATAGGAGTGGTTTGGTATTTGGTATTGGTACAAATATAACAGTGAAAAGCCTAATCTCTATTAGACCTATTATAGAACGCTCATTAGATGCCGATTTATTAGCACCCAGAATTTTGTCATTCTTGAATTCAAATAGTTTATGTTTTATTTAGGTTATGAATGACATAGCTAAAGTGACCTTACGAAAAAGTTTAATCTTAAAGCGTCCCAGTGATGCGACTGACTGGTCCTATTTCATGATGTTTGTCTGCTGGGCATATTCTGGTTTCGTGTGATTTTAGTGAGGTTAATAACTGGCTCAAATTATGATTGTGCAGCATTTGTTGCACACCTCACGGCTTCACAATGATAATCGCAGATATATACTATTTTGTTCTTATTGTCTCCTTGATATCTTATGTGATGTAGAAAAAAGAAAAAGACGATTCTCGGTATACAATATAATAGTTAACAATCTTCAAGTAAATCCCAGTGTAATTATGAGCCTGGTGTCCCTCTTGGCAGTTCACTTGGTACAGAAGAAGATCAATTGGGGTAACAAAGAAACAATTGCCATAAGTAATAAATAGGAAAAGAAAAGCCCGCCAATTACGCCTGCGGGTAACGAAGGCGAGAAGAAGAAAAGAAAAAATCCGCCAGGAGGCCAAGGAGGATGAGTCACTGTCAAAAACTTTCAAAGAAAGTGGCCAAAATGTTACAAATGATTGAAAACCGGCGGAACGAGCGACAGGAACACGAGTTTTAGTAGTTAAATGATAGTCTTGAAAAACCTACTCACATAGCCCTTAATCACAAAGACGTTTTTCCGTAAGTTGCTGTGAAGTTCTTATAAGAAAAGAAAAGACGGAATGATCAGTGATGAATGATCCCGCGATTCCTGCACTAAGCGAATCAGTCGTCTTCGCGCATCATATAATCTCTTAATAAACTCTTTAAGGTTTAAGTGAGCAATATTTGTATGGGAGATGGGTTTATTTTATAGTCATGTTGCTGATTTTCGTATGCCCGAGGGAACCTTAATTGATTGACTTGTTTTCAGAACCGTTGAAGTTGGAAGGTTCAATGGCCCACAATGAAGAGCTATTTAAGTGTGGAATCTGGTCTAAGGCTCTTCGAGTTGACGATGGTAACCTTACAGTGAAGGGAAAGGTGTATTTTAAAACGGGTTCGTTACATTTTACTTTTCGTGAATATCGTTATGAGTATGTGGTACTTTCATACCCTTTTGAAAATGGACACTATTGTATTTGTTTTAGTGCATTATAATCAATGTGCGAAAAGATGGCAACCATCTCTGAAAGGTTCCAAGAGCATAGACAGCTTTTTTAGTTTATCTTCAACTAGTGAACAGCGAGATGATGCAGATTTCGTGATTGCTACTGAGCAAATGGAAGACTTTGAAGGAGCTGATAACGTCATTTCAGATTGCCGAAGAAATTAGGGAGTAGCTCTTTAGTAGTGTGGAGGCGCGGTGGCCTCATGGTTAGTACGCTCGACTCCGGATCGAGTGGTCCGGGTTCGTGCCCCGGCCGGGACATTGTGTTGTGTTCTTAGGCAAGACACTTTACTCTCACAGTGCCTCTCTTCACCCAGGTGTATAAATGGGTACCGGCAATTTAATGCTGGGGGTAACCCTGCGATGGACTAGCATCCCATCCAGGGGGGAGTAGAAATACTCCTAGTCGCTTCATGCTACAGAAACCGGAGTTAAGCACCGGCCTAATGGGCCACTAGGCTCGTAAACAGACTTTACCTTTACCTCTTTAGTAGTAGGTACTCCAAGTATTCCCCTGACATGATCCAGCCATTCAGTCAGATTTAAACACTAGATGGGCGAAATCATTTTTATCAGTGAAGATTGCAAACTCCCGATAATCTGACTCCAGCTATGTCTTTCCATGGAAGTGAGGGGATAGACGCAGAATTGGATGGTGAATATAACCTGGACGCCGACAGTCGAATATCAAACGAGGAAGGGAAGTCACCCTTACCTTCCACCCATCATGAAGAGTCTGAACACGTAATAGACGAGAAATCTGAGGGGTCATCGGACATAGGCAGTAGTGGAAAGGAGGACCCTGAGGAATTGACTGGCTTTAATCTGCAAGTGAAATTGTCTAAATTTAGGTTTATTTGGATTTTTTCAATGAAATTTTCTGTCCTCGAACTTTGTCGTGAGAATTCGATCGCCATATTTGAAAGTCTCAGCATGTTCTGTCATTTAAATAGTGAGAATGATTCAATTAAAATTGAAGCAGGGGTCAAATGCTTCATTTTCGCGTTTCATCGTTCCAAACGAAATACAATGTCCAACAAAAGCGGCTGGCTCAAAACTTATAAACTTCAAACTTACTTTCCTATGACTAAAATCAACGTGTACATTTTTTCGGTATTTTCAGGAGAGTGGAAAATGCACATCTCGTCGCAATAAAGCTAAACAATCTCCTCAAAGAAGGAAGGATCCCATGTGATTGCCTGTACTACAAATTTGTTGACAACACAACATCGTTTGCCTCAGTCAATCCACACTTAGCTTCAAACTTCGCATGGGACAGGGATGTATGTGAGTTTTATGATACCATTAGGTACTTAGGAGGAACTAGAACTCGTAACTTTATCAGAGGCCCTGGTTTTGTAGGTACTGTAAGAGGCAGAGCAGAAGAGTTTCGTACATTTTCTGATTTTAACCTACGCGATCCATCAAGCAACTTTTCGAAGCGTTCATTTCTACACCGGATATACAACAGACAGTGGTGTAATAAAGCCCCACCTGCTATCTCTGTACTCATTTGTCTTCAACTCAGCTGCTGGTCTACCACCCGTTATCTCAACCGATATAGTTAAAGTAACTCCAGTGTGTTAGGCCATAGATGGTACTGCATTGAAACCTGGCCTCGAGTTCGATCGACGACAAAAGAAGGTCATCGGACCAGTGAATCCTTTAGAGCCGAAAATTTTGGCCAACAGCACAATTCCAGAACCACAATAGATAAAGGACAAACTAATAACTAGCGCTGAAGTAATTTATGCCACGACCCTAGACAACAGTACCTCAATTCCCGTTTTAGTTTGGTATCGACCGAAGTCTGCCTCTGGCGAGGAAATGTTACAGTCCATTCAGAACTCTGTCAAGACAATACAAATATGCGAACGATGCTTAAAGCAAATAAATGCAGCAAATCACATTGTGTCATACGAAGTATCCCCACGTTTAAGTAGCTGTAATGACTGTTTAGCCACTAAGTCTGTGTTGGCGAATTGCATGGAAAAGGTCCACACCTCTCACATACCTTCTTTTAACACCTATCTCGCAGAGGGCTTAAAGTGCAACAGATTCCTTGTTATGGCTGCTGTAACTGATTACAAGGAATGCAATAAGAAAGGCTAGTTAGTAATGATTTCTAGTGCGAAGAATGAGACCTTGCCTGCAGAACTGTCCCTTGTTGTTGCCTTACGAGATGTGGTTCACCTTGGACAGAGTCTTAACTGCAGCTGGGCCAACTGGTTCATTGACCTCGAAGGCGCAAGAAGTAACCTCGTGACTTTGGTTTGATTACCAAGGAAACGTTGAAGAGAGTAACAAAATGGGCAACCAAGTATTTTAATCATGAAAAACCCAACTATCCTGTCCCTCAGACCAGAGCAGAGTTTGCAAATGTAAACTTTACGCGACCTCTACCTTCACTAGATATCGACCCCGAGATTGAAAGTGCTATGAAAGAATTTGTGGAGAAGTATCGTCCCTTGAGGCAAAGGACAGTTCGGGAGGAGACTACCAAGGACAGGACAAGGGCTTTACCACCGGTCGTCTACACGAAGCAACAAGTTTCCACCAAAGTGGATTTGTTGGCGGGACTAGGTAATTTTAATTTTGTAATGTTAACTCTGGAAATCAGTCAGTAGGGCTCAGCAGCGACAAAAGAGCCGTTCAAGCTACTTCGGAAGGTGGGAATGTGACACTAATATCCCATTTGTTGACGACTGTATCATTGAAGTGGCAGTTGCTGAGGTGCGAACGCATGCAGAGGAATATGACAGGGACTCAGAAAACGACTTTCTGATCGAGAGGATGAAAAATATTACCCCAGTTGCGGTTTCTAGATCCGGGCGACCAGTTCGCACCTATTTCCGCTTGGATTTCTGAGGGAAGCTTTCTCTAATAACCTTATTGAAAAGTAGACAAAATAACGTTCCTTTCCAATCATTTCATAGGAGCCAATCGCAGTCGAAGCATTGTAAAACGAAACATAAAACCAGTAAATTGTGCTAGAGGACTCTTAACAAATTTGTTTTCTTTCTGATGATCTTCTTTCCAACATTTTGACCCGCTAAGTGGTTGCAAAGGAATGTTGCGCAAGGAAAAACAGAAGTTTCCGTGAAGAAGAGTCGCAGAACTGAGAAAAAGCAGTTCTTCTTGTATCAATTTTCGACTTAATTTTCGAGTTTACGCTTTATGTGTCTTTCCAGTCAAAAATATAGGGGCGGAAGTAATAATTAACTTGCCAAGTTAATTATTAACAGTCATTTAACTAACAACTGACAAATGGCCAAAAATTTCAGTAACTGACAACTGATAAATGGCCGAAATTTTAAATGAAAAATGACATCTGTACCCTCCCATCCAGACCCTCAATTAAGGTTGCGATATAATGAAGAAAATGATCCCAACTATGGATGCTTTTGAATGTTAAACAAATTCTCCTTGTTTGTACTTTGTAGAGAAAACATTAGGAAGAATATGAATACCAATGATGCGTACAGGCTGAGAGAAAAAAAAAACTTTGATCACCTCTTCAGAATCGAAATGATTCCCGATTGGGTAGAAAAAAAGTTTTGTTTACCCATTATTTGTTTTATTTCTGCGTAATTTTTTTTTCTCTCATTCTTTCCTGTAGATGTTGCTGTTGAAATACTCGCTGGCTATTTTTATTTATACTGCTTTGTAGAGTGAAAAGATTTCTTTAACTTTTGTGTCTGATTATCTGTCAAAAAATGGTGATCAGCAGATGGCTTCGAAAACATTTTTCATATGATACTTTAAAGTATTTAAAATTACTGATCTACAAAGTATCTAAGCAGGACTGCACCATTAGACATTCTATGCCCACGGCTGGCTTCTCTGATAGTGTATTATACTTGCAAAGTGTTACTTACATCTCTAGCCAAAAATCTTGAGGCCTTCTCTTGTGCTTCATCAATAATTTTGAGTTGTTTATCCACAAGTTTGTTCATTACTTCCAATCCCTTATCAACAACAGCCTCCTGTATCTTAGGATTCTTTAAAACTGTGGCTGCTAAAGCAGGTAGAGCTCGTTTAGAACCCGCGGATGTCCCTTTTAAGTAAGAAGAAAACCTACAATAGTTAGAACTTAAACAAGTTATGCGTCAATCTTCTTTGCCAATCGTTTGCCTCCTTGAGTCAGTTCTAAGATTTCAACTTTTGGTAAATTGAACATTCGAATGGAAATTTCAGCGAAATACGTCATGAGACTTGTCAGACAACATCCTTGCCACCATTTGTTTCTTAAATATTGACATTCTTTCGTCGAGCTTTTCTTATGAACGCGTGTTTGTTCATTACGTTTTTTTTATCTTTATGTATAATTTTATAAACATGTATATGGTAATTTTATGTTCATAGTTAAGTAGAGAGACCATACCTTGTTTTTTAGACCCACCGGAAGATTTTCCGTCATCTTGGATTCTATTGTTCTCAGAGGATATTACTTGGAATTCATCGTATTCTTCCCTGGGCTTATCAGCGTTGCTCTCTTCCGCCGACTCGGTTAAATTTCTTTCGTTATTTTTCAGTAACCCATGCTCAAATGCCTCACCTTTGGAAGATAACGTAGCTCATTAGACCTGATAAAAACGACTTTTTTTGCAAATCATCAACAGGAATTCTTTCGAACTTTCTGGTGAAGACTCTTTTTTTGTAAGAGATGATGAACAGCACATCACTACTTCTTTTTAAACGGACTCAGTTTTCAAACAGGAGATCCATTTCACTCCGTGTAAAAAATGTTCTCATTAGTCTACCTCAAGGATATTCAAATGTAGAATTTGGATTCAAGAAGTCTTTTTGTTTTGTGCAAGAACTGTTTGGTAAGATTTTTGAAGAAGTCAGCCCGGATCGGTCGTTTAAAGTAGTTTAGAGTTGAGGGTCTTTGTCATTCCTGTTTGTACCGTAATACAGAGACATTACATGGAATTACCTACCAGCAACATGTTTGACTGTTGTGAACAAAGTTACAGCAGCTAGCAATAGAAAGCTCAGCTTGGAGGTTTCCATGGCGCGTCTTCTGTCCACAGCTGCCGAACTTGGCTAAATGGTAATAAACATTTTTCAAAGTCATTATTGATTCTCAAAACCTTGACGGATTAATAGGAATCATTAGCGAGACGAGAAATGAGAAGTATCATGTTACTGAAAAGCATAGTTACATAAACATTATTTGGGAAAATATGAAGGGACTCGTTATTGTTGCTGTTATTTTTTTCTTTTTGTCGTTCTTGTTGTTTTCTTATATTAAAAAGGGAAAGCTTCACTTTACAAACTTAACTCATCGCGCATGGCCCTGAAAGCCAATAAACGCCAAACTTACTAAATGCAGGAAGCTATGAGGGTCTATGGAATTTGTAAACGAACTTTGAAATCAAGATTACTGTCGCATTTCTGCACATCTTTAAAGAACAGAAAAATGTTTTGGCTTCGCCTTAAACATAAGTAAGAGAAAGGTTCGCATGAAAAACTTCAGTTCTGGTAAAGGTTTCGCACAAAGAATTTACCACCTCGTCATACACAGCGTGTGTCAACAGGTGAAAGTTACCAATATTCATTGTTATTTTACCGTTCGTATAGTCCTTTTATCTTGAGGAAATCAGATCTCAGTAAAACCATTGACAAACAACCAGTCACCATCTTTAAAGTCAAAATTTTTGACGTATTTCGGAGCCAGGCAAAAAAAAAAATTGCTCTCTCCTAACGAATAGTTTGGAAAATTTAAGATTTAATAACGTCTTTAAATAGCTGCCAGACTATGCCTCACTGAACTAGAGAACTGGCGACTGACATTTTCTTGTCTAGCGCTTTAAATTGAAAAGAGCAGATTGAAAACCATTTTTCATTCAATTTTTAGTACTGAAAATAATTTTTAGCAGGTTTTATTCATAGAACTAGAATAGCTGCATAAACCTTGATTGAAAACAGTGAAACAACAAGACATGAATGGCTGATCAGTGATGAATGATTATTATATTGAAACTGCCTTTAATTGGTTTTACAAATGTTGTTCAGTAGATGCTTGTTACTGGATGCTGCTCTTTCCATTTTCCATCATGTTTAAAAAATTTGGCAGAAGACGTCATCATGATAACAATTTGAGACTCAAAGCTAAGAATCTAGATCATAATTCTTCAACAACATTATTGAGTCAAAATACAAATTACGAACGAACGTGACATAGGAACGTCCGAACTTGTTTTTATTTAGAAAAGAATTGATTGCTTTTTTTGTTTGGAAAGGTTTTCGTATCATGTTTAATTGATACTTACAGTTCCTCCAATCAACCCAAATGCTTCAGGGCACAATATGTAAGCGCAGTAGTAAAGATCGTGATCATCGCCTGAATGCTAACAAAGCAAAGACACTGGGTTAATTCCACTAAAAAACCTTGTTCAATCAGGTAACGCTGTAAATAATTAAATACGGGTTCATGAGGTTGAAATGGCTCGATGTCAGTTTTAGAGCGGTGATCATCACTTTGCGAACTTCATCTTTGTGGATTTAGTGCTATTTTTGTTTGGCTGCAACATACTGAGGAATGAAACCTTATAAACGTTCTAATTGTTGTTACAAGAGTGTCTACAAGTATGACAAACCAAAGACAACAAAATGACAAGTAAATACCGAGGAAATATTTAGAGAATATTCTCATTTCTTGGCAATACACACAGTCATCTATTCGATAACCCGTCGATATCGTTGACGGCCTAATGTAAATGCGGGTACTAATTTTCAAGGGAGATTCCCACCTAAAAATGTGACTTCGACCGACATTAGAAACTTAGGGTTTTACAAAACGTGCTTCGGCGGTTAGTATCATTTTCAGACTTTTAATGTTAGCAAACTATCTATTATGCATAAAGAAATATCCACTTTTGACGCGATAATATGCTTGTGTATGATATCTGTCTCAACAAGGCAGCAGCTTTACGCATGAGAAACTCGGGGAAAGCTGTGAGTTTTAAGGAACAGATAGTGTTCGAGAACAGCAAAACACTCTACCGAATTCTATCAAACTTTAAAGGAAAAATGTATGCACGCTGGAGGCAAAGTTTGAAGACGGAACTATCACCGAATACTTCCCTAACTTAGGCAAATTCGGTCACATGTCACATTTAAACCAATCGTTTATTAGCAAAGACATTTGTTGGATTACATGAAGACGAATATTTGTTCGCCCCTAGGGAATCTCTTCACTAGAATTTTGAAACAGTAGAGTGGAATGCAGTGGCTAGAAATGTGTAATCAGGGTGGCGTTTTGCTTGAGCTTTGCTGTGGATGCCTATTATACTTATTCTCCAGTGTGAATTTGGCGTAGACAGCTTTCGGAAGATCCCAGAAAATCCGGATAAAACTTTTTACTTAAACCAATTCTCGATGGTTTGAGTAAAAGGCTTTTACAATACAAGGTGTGCATGTATGCGTATTCCTATTAAGCAAATTGAGCTGATCACAAATGCTTTCCATTTTCCAGCTTTCTAAGCTTTTAAGGTGAGTCTTCAATGTTTAATCAGTTTTTATCTCATTATTGTCGCATATTTAATTTATTTCGCTTTTCACGAATATGAAATATTCGAGACAAAGTAAACCGGAAGTATCAGTCCACTGTTGTGTTAGACCGCTGATTAGCGGAACTGTGCCCTGAAAGTGACTAGCTTCTAGCCGTTATGAAATTGAAATTTGAAACGTGTCTGCAAATTTCGGAAGTCACTTGAAGGGATGGACCAGAAGGCCCTCCCTCCTTCTGAGACTGGGACCGAGTGTCATCGGAAAAAATCGGCAAAAACAAAATGGCGGATGAGTAAGCAATATCGGCGAAATGCTGGAAAAACAAAATCTCCAAAAAATCGATTGATACTCAATGTGATACTTAAGTGATCAAGATACTCGTTTATTGGGAGAAACGTAACCGATGTGTCGAGTATGCATTGTTTGATCGCGCGCATGTATACGTTTTGTCACTCTTATATTTGCTGTTGTATGTTATAGTTAAACTGGTGAAGTAAAGCAATTAAAAAATGAAACGCATGAGAAAGTTGTAGACTCTTCTGTATGTTGATACTTTCATGTTTATTTTCATATTTATCTATCACGCAGTTAGTGTGAACACTGAAATAACTGAGGTCTAGTCTGTTCATCTATCCTCTCAGGGGATGCACAAGGATACCTTTTGTTTATAGGGCCGAGAATTCAGCCCAGAGGATTAGAAGCTAGATAATTGCGTAATCCAGACACCCCAACTTAGTCAGTATTTAACCAGAAACGCGGGAAAATCGAATAGAATCGAATTTTTTTTTTTTTAAGATAATTTTTGCTCTACATTCTATCTCTAAGCCATGTCCTCTGGGACTTTTGGTTTGTGCCCGATGTACAATCAGCAGAAAAACTACTGCAAGAGCACGAATTAGAAACAACAACTAGCTTTGTTATGTATTACAACTACGGTGTTGGCAAAGGTAAGTGCAAGTTTGAGGTGCACTTCTGGTACTCTGGCTAGTACAAGGTAAAAAGGGTATGTTATACTTAAGGGTTGGGGTAGGGGTGGGCAAGGAAATATTGTTATACTGGGGAGGTGGGGGAAGCAAATACCTTCCAGCTGAGATATTCTAAAATTGGAAAGGTTGTTTTTAAATAGTAGAAATGAAATTTGTACTTTATCTTGTTGGGAAACAATGCAATATAAGGTATTACACCCCTCCCCCACCCCCAAATATTGCAAATATTGCAACACAAAGGGTGCACTTCTTAAAGAAAATCGAAGATTGGATTCTCAAATCCCAAAGATTCCGAAAATGGATTTTGCTTTGTTTCTTTACTTAAATAAATCAATCTAAGCAGATTCTTCAATTCCTTTGATGCACCATGATCTGAGAGATCTTGGATTAATCTGCTCAAGTAAAGAAACACAAAAATCCATTTTCGGATTCTTTCAGTTAAGAATCTAATCTCAGATTTTGTTAAAGAAACACGCCCTAAGAAAGCATTACAGCTGAGATTTTGTGGTTATCTTGGAGGGAGAAGGGATAGCACTCCCACAATTCAATACCCTACTCAAGACATTTGTAAATTAGTACACTTCTCCAAAATAATAAATGCATATTGAAATTCTCCGCTTTTAAAGAGGAAAATTAGTTTTATTTCAACACTGTACCCATATCCAGGGCAGAGTACCAAAAGCATGCCCTATTTTAGACCACTAGGGGCATAAGTATCTAAATCTTGATAACTGTCCATTAACAATCAGCCACCTAAATTAATAATAAATGATGAGCACTCTTTGCAGACCCACACAAAAAACTCAGAACTGTTACAGAGACCAAGTTAAGTAACATTTTAGTGTTCCTTTTATCCCTTTGACAGCAGAGTTGAAGGAAGAAAGCCTTAAGCAGAAAGTAAAACCACTTTTTTTTAACTAAGGGTTGTTCCATGCTTTAAAAAATGCACTGAAATGACTGACTGACTGATTGACTGAGTGATATGACTAACTGACTGACTGACTGACTGATCTATTTAGGCAGACAGCCAGACAGATTAACTGACTGACTGATTGGTTGAATACATGCATGCCTGCATGGCTATTCAACTTGTAATGCCTGTTTCATTCATTTCAGAGAATGTAGAAAATGAGAGGAAAAAAGGTATTTTTTGAAGATCCCAATACTCCAATGTCCCAACCAAGGATAACATATGATGGAGTTCCTTTTATCATCACTGGAAAGCATGTGTATGATTGCCATCAGGGCACAGACAGGCATGCAGCTGAAAAGCAACTGAGAAAAAATGCCAAGGTGACAAAGAAATACTTAACAGAAGTAGTTTCCTTTTTTTCCATTAAGTTTCTGCTTTGTCATCTTGTGAAAGTGAAACTATAATCTGCCACAATATTGTATGATCATTTTAATCCAAGAAAAATTAATGTACGTAGTACATTTCTATATTGCCTTTAAAGTAATAACTCTTTATATTTTCTACACTTTCCAGAGGGAAATATTTAGTCACAATATATTTAGAATTTCTCTTAAAACACTCTTCTCCATATTTATTTAATGCCCAGTCCCAAAAATTAATGGTCTTCACCAGTAAAGCAAGAAATGTTGTGTGTGATTCCAAATTGTTTTTCACACTCTCTGTACCAAAACAGCCACAAAATATTTTTAAAAGAGCATAGGGCCTTCTGATGTATGTTATACAGGAGCTAAATCAGATAGACCTTTTTCTCAGCACCAAAATATTTAATATGCTGTAAGTCTTCTCTTTAGTACAAACAACCATAACATTATTAAGGGACCTCTCAACTATACTGTAAAACAGATAAATCACATGGGCCTTTTTCTCTTAAACTAAAACATAGTTAGTAGAGGGGACTACTAACTATGACTAAAATAACTCCTAAGTTAATTAAGCTTAATTTAATCAGTTTAATTAAATCATTAATAAAAGGGTTCTCTGGTCTTGTTGCTACAAGGGATACAAATCAGATTAGAGGCCCTTTTTCTCAACACCAATTTGAAAGTAACACTGAAGTCTTAACCTTAAATTGACATGGCAGGCCATACAATTATTAAGGGCCCTCTGATCTATGTTACAGGGGAGATAAATCAGAGGGCCCTATTTTTCAAGGCAAAAGAAAAACACAAGCCAGAAAATCAACAACCCACCTTGCTGACATCACAATCAGGAAGCATCTTCCATATAATCTAGGAGGATAACCAAAATAACTTTGAAGTCTTGACCTTAACTTAACATGACAGGCCAAACAACTATCAAGGGCCCTCTGATCATGTTACAGGGGAGATAAATCAGAAGGCCCTATTAAGAAACCCTAAGCTAGAAATCTGAAGGCCCCAGAGAAACCCTAAGCTAAAAAATTAATAACCTACCTTGCATGTCTTTGCCATCAGTATGCATCTTCTATATAATCTAGGAGGATATTATGGGGCGTAAAGCACGCAAAAGTGCACAAGATTCAATTCATCCCACAAATTAAACACTAGCGACTAAATACAGGAATGGCTCCGACCTGTAATTGGATGATAAAAATAGTAAAAGTCTGTAAAAGTTAATAAGTTACATCTTAACTCCTTACATGTGAGTATTGTTTAACCGTGTGTCTCCAAGCGAAACAGGGAAATATCAATGCGACTGAAAACTCCGATGTGTCAAACAAGAGATGGTTACTTACATAACGAAGAGGAGACCTTCCCCGTTCAGCGATATTCCGGAGAGGACTAAGTCATCTGCTGACTCGTTCCACTACTAAACTAATTTAGTCAGTGCAGACTCAGTTCAGGTGGACGACTAGAAACTGGAGCCATTCCTGTATTTCACCGCTGGCAGCAGGAATGGCTCCGACTCATGCGTTTGTTAATTTTCTTTTTTTTTCTTTTTGGCAAAATCAATTTTAAACTGAAATAAAATCGAAAGAGGTTTTTATTTTAAAATTTCTTCTTAAGTTGAACATTACAATGCTTGTGAATGGAGGCCCCATAAATTAATACAAGGCCATGTGATGTCTAAAGTTTAATGAAGCAACTGCATGTCACGTTTCGAAAATCACGCAATGTTACGTGACGCTCCTACCGATATTTTTAATTTACAGTATGCTCTGCTAGAGAAATGTGGCTTGGCCGCAATCGAGGGAGTTTTCTTCGTGGAACATTGACTGGCAAGAGTACCACATCACCCCATACATTAATTATGCATTCAGACTAGTAGACGTTGTTTTTAAAGTTTTGTCGTGAAAGACAAAGAAGAGGAATGCATAATTAATGTATGGGGTTCTATGGTACTCTTTCCACATTGACTTTCTGGGAAAATTCTTCACATGAAAGGCAAATCCATTCATCGGGCTCCTCGTCTATTTTTGCACAACACCGAAAGGAAGTAAGTCGCGGATTACTTTAATTTCGCTTGGCAATTTTTAACAACTCTACCATACCTGAAAAAAGGAAATACTCACGTGCAAGGAGTTAAGATATAACTTATTAACTTTTACTATTTTTATCATCCAATTACAGGTCGGAATGGCTCCGGTCTCTGATCATTCGCCTGAACTGAGCCAAGACTGACCAACTGAGTTTAGTCAGAGGAATTTGTCAGCGGATAACTTAGTCATCGCCGGATCACCGTTGAACGACCTCGCAGAACAAGAAAGGCCCTACCCTCGTTATGTAAGTAACCATTTCTTGTTTGACACATCGGTGTTTTCGCTCGCATTGTTATTTCACTTTTCCTCTTGGAGACACACGGTTAAACAATACTCACGTGCAAGGAGTTAAGATGTAACTTATTACCTTTTACTATTTTTATCATCCAATTACAGGTCGGAGCCATTCCTGTATTTAGTCGCTAGTAAATTAAACCAGCTACGTCATTTTGTCATTGCCGACAACTACACGAAGGGTCGCACGAAGATGAAATTCGAGGATCGTGACACTCGGTCCCAGTCTCAGAAGGAGGAAGGGCCCTCGGGTCTGTCCCTTCAAGTGACTTCCGCAAATTTCTATAATCTTCGCTGTAAAGATTGCTTTCAGGAATTTGTGATCTCAAGTTAACGAAGAAGAAAGAATGTCATTAATTGGCAAGGATCAATGTGACAACACTCCGGCTCCGACATATCTGTCGTTCTCCACTGCGTCTACATCGATATTTATCACCATCGTTGCTTCCGTTGGAAACTCGTTGGTTGTCCTCGCTGTGTTGTTGAACCCAAACAAAGACCTGCGATCGCCGTTCATCTACTTTTTGGTGAATCTTAGCGTAGCGGATCTCGTCGTTGGACTCGTACTCGGCCCTTTGAGTACAATGTATCACATCTTTGAAGGGCTTAGTATGCTTAACCAAGGTTACAAAGACGCGGTACACATTATTTATTTCACTTCATGTACAGCGTCCCTTTTCAGCTTGATAGCCCTGGCGCTAGATCGCTATCTCGCTATTACGTACCCTCTGCAGTACAGAGCCAAACTTAGCCCCATCAGAGCTTTGTTGATATCCGTTGTGGTATGGATTATCTCCGCTTTGCTCCCAATGGTCTACTTCGCTATCGGCTACAACAAACTTCGCTTTGTATTTGCCAACACTGCTATAGCTATCACCTTTGCAGTCCTGATTTTCACCACTGTCAGGATTTTCAAATATTTGCGATGCCAAGTACAGCAATGGGACAGTTTGCATGACAGCTCAGAGGAGAATTTAGCCTTGAAACGAGCGATGAAGTGGGAAACTAAAATAACCAAGACACTGGTTATCGTACTAATACTATTTTTAGCCTTTTACCTGCCTTCATGTATTTGTATCTATATCATTAACTTTTGTACCAGTTGCGATTGTGTGTTTATTCATTGGGTTAGAGATATCCAGTTTGTTCTTGTGATGGCCAATTCAGGAGTAAATCCTTTCGTGTACGCGTGGAGATTGGAAAATTTCCGCAAAGCTTTCAAGAACATCTCAACCTGCCATGCGTGTTTAAGGCGACTGAGGTCAGTCTCGCGTTTAAATTTACAATTGTCGTCTGTAAGCACAGACGTCTCCTCTTACAATCCCACAGGACAAGCTGGCAATCCAGAAGAAATAAACCAGGCTAATGAAAACTGTATAATTTCAAAATGTAATACACAACCAAAGGGTGTGTAAGACGTTGAATCTTGGTGTAACTTGATTTATGTCTTATGAAGATATCTTAATAAACATGCACAAAGTTATGATTTATATTTGGCAAACAATAATTTAGGACGATCTAGCTCTACATATTGTTGACACTTTTTTCATCTTCTTATGAGTTTGACTAATGTTCGTGGGTCGGGGGTACAAGTCGTGAGTCGTGGGTGTGGGTGTGGGTGTGGGTAAGAGTCGTGGGTGTGGTTAATACTTAATAATAAAAATAACCATTTAGAATATTAAATATAATAATACATAAATTTTATACAACCCTGTCATTCATTAATTTAACTGTTCTTTCTTCTAGTTATTTTATTTTGTTTATTCAATTTACCCTACTTTACGTCTATTTTTATCTGTTATCTCACTGTCAATGAAATTAGTTTCAGTTTCGCGACGGGAAGAGAGATAAATCTTGTAATTACATTAAATTAGTTTCACAACGCGATAATTCCGGATCTGTCTCCAGCGCGATCGCCGACGAGCGTCCATTGGTCGGCTACTCTGGGATTTAATTATTCCCTTTTTCTGCTTTTCAGGGTAGTTGTCAAGGGAAATCCACAGGACATTCTTTTGTCCTCTTGCGGTTTTCAAGCCTCAGACGATAAAACTTTATTTTCTCAGGGAAAAATCGGTCACACTTGCAAATTTGAGTTTCCCTAGGGAAACTGTCAACAAGTCAAGTTTCCCTAGGACAAAACCCTGTAGTGTGACTACAGCTAATATCGCGTTGACGATCCTCCCCTGTCGAGTTACCAGTCTGGCAGAGGTTATGTGTGTGCCTTTTGAGTCAGTCGACTTGTGTACAATCAGTTTTTCTTTGTGTTTACAGTGTGTAATT
Organism: Stylophora pistillata; assembly: GCF_964205215.1. Classification (NCBI taxonomy): domain Eukaryota; kingdom Metazoa; phylum Cnidaria; class Anthozoa; order Scleractinia; family Pocilloporidae; genus Stylophora; species Stylophora pistillata. Next base: position 22,228,865 of record NC_142526.1, on the reverse strand, counting down.
ACCAGATTTATCTATCATTCTTTTGTCATTGATGTTGTCAGACGAGATCTCGGAATTTCTGTTCCTTGGCCCCTGACTTTAGCCGCAAATATAGAATTCACGAGCGCTGTCGCAATTTTAACGTTATAGTACTACTATATGAAATCATTTTTGGTACAATCGTACAAAGCAACTCGGGTGTCTCGTTAACACAGACCTCGAAAACGCAGAACGCAGACCGCAGACCGCACAGCTCGAAAAACGTGTACAGTGTGTAATTACAAGATTTATCTCTCTTCCCTTTGTTATCAAACGAGATCTCGGAATGCGTCGCGAAACTGAAACTAATTTCATTGACAGTGAGATAACAGATAAAAATAGACGTAAAGTAGGGCAAATTGAATAAACAAAATAAAATAACGAGAAGAAAGAACAGTTAAATTAATGAATGACAGGGTTGTATAAAATTTATGTATTATTATATTTAACATTTTAAATGGTTACTTTTATTATTAAGTACTAACCAAACCCACGACTTTTACCCACACCCACACCCACGACCCACGACTTGTACCCACGACCCACGACCCACGACCATTAGTCAAACTCAAACTCGACAACTACCCTAAAAAGCTGAAAAAGGGAAAAATCAAATCCCAGAGTAGCCGACCAATGGACGCTCGTCGGCGATCGCGCTGCTGACAGATCCGGAATTATCGTGTTGTGAAACTAATTTAATTTAATTACAAGATTTATTTCTCTTCCCGTCGCGAAACTGAAACTAATTTCATTGACAGTGAGATAACAGATAAAAATAGACGTAAAGTAGGGTAAATTGAATAAACAAAATAAAATAACTAGAAGAAAGAACAGTTAAATTGATGAATGACAGGGTTGTATAAAATTTATGTATTATTATATTTAATATTCTAAATGGTTATTTTTATTATTAAGTATTAACAACACCCACGACTTTTACCCACACCCACACCCACGACCCACGACTTGTACCCACAACCCACGACCCACGACCATTAGTCAAACTCCAAACTCTATTAAGGGTGGTATGACTTACGGTACCTATTTTCCGCTGATATGCGACCATACGCATGAAAAACGGTTCGCTAACAGTCCTATGGGGACCCCCACAGAGTGATCAATTCCTCTCACTCCCGCTGTTAACATACGTTCTTTCTAACTTTTTCCTTCATTTCGGGATGGGTATGAATACAGTAAAAGGAAGTTCTCTTTCGATCATTTCATCCATTCTGCCGAAGGCAATCCTGAGAAATCGTTTTCTTTTTTACCGTAAAGTACAAGTGTTTTCTAATCCTTATCTAGGGCTCTGATGATTTTATTGCAGAGAAAACAGATTCTATTTTGCTACCATACTTTTTATGATAAAAAATCGATATAAAATTATTTTTAAATAATAGCTTACAATTTGAAATTTACGAAAGCGGTTCTACTTTCAGAGTGTTTCATATACCCTCTGTTACTCCCAGGATTCTTTATTTTTCTCGCTTTTGTGGCAAACAGACGAACCTATAGCAAGATATATAAAGACTGGTTGGGTGTCACAATTAAGCGTCATTAACTATATTGTTACAAACCGACGTTGGAAGCGCGTGCAATACTTTAACAATTCCTGCGATTATGTCATCAGGGCATAATTGATAATTTTGAGATAATGAGTGGTTCATTCACCAATTTAGTTTATTAAGTGACGCAGGAGAGCGGTTTTGGCTCGGCTTCAATGCTTAATGCTTTAGTCAAACAACGAAAGTAGACAGATGGTTGGTGCTGATCAGAGTTAGATCCTACTGAGATCTTAGTTTGTCATGAAGAATCGCCTGCAGTAAATGAAGATGACCCTTCTAGCAACGATGCAATCTCGGCGCAAGACGCTAAAAAAGCGCTTGAAATCTAAAGATAAAACTATCCAGGTGAGTTGATAAATTTTCATTGAGCATGTTTTTTTGAGGGAAAGTTATTCAAGCATCTAAAAGACCTAAAAGGGTCTAGATCACAATACACTTGTCATTCTATCCTATCTTTCAACTTCAGTTCGGCCGCTTCACTTTTTGCGCGAGTTGAACAGCGAAACTGATTGAGGAAACAGCGAAACTACTAAGGATCAAAAAATTCGTTCGTCAGTCACAATATCACGATGAGTGTAAGACTGATGTTGTTGACCGAATACGGGAATTAGACGCACGGGCAAACTGTCAAGTAAAATGAATTAGATATTCAAACAACTCATTGGGCTCAGATGCTGAGAATTTCGAGTTCATTCTGAATGTAGATCTGTTCATGTTGTCCTTCAGCAGCAATGTAGATCTGTTCATGTTGTCCTTACAGCAGTGTATGGCTTCATTCGATTAATTTGTATATATTTCTGAATGTAGAGTAAGCAAGTTTGTCTATACTGGCAATGGATTACGAAAACAAAAGCCATAAAACTTTGAAGTGATATACTGTACTTTCACCCATATAACAACATATGATATTCAGTAAATATAAAAAATGGTAACGCAAATATAAAACAATGCTACCAAAACATCTCAGTTGCTCGCGTAACAGTTGCTCTAAGAGGACGCGATTGGCACGGCGCGAAAAGAAGACACACGTTTTCTTCTGCATAGAACCCTTCCCTCCCGCGCATCAGTGACCTATTAAGCTTTTGGCTGTGTTCCGAGCACTCAGTTATAAAGTGGGAGGGGGGGTGGGGGCAAGGAAAGAACTACTTAAGGCTTTGAAAATCGCGCGTAATGAATAGCATTCACTCCAGGCGACAGCTTCACCGGATGAGTGCATGATTCCGTTCACAACTAGCTTCAGTTTGGTTGACCATTCCTTCACATGCCCTATAATTTTAGCGCTTGAGAAACAGGGTTGCGTGGCTGGAGTTGCAGTTAACATTACACTATGCAGACGATCATACTTCTGAAGACGACCGTGAAGAAATCTTAATTGATGATGACTGCCCAAAATGTGAGAAACTGAGGAAAATGCTGAACACACCTTTGAAACTGCCACTGGTATGCTCTTTTATTTTAGTTGCTGGTGTTGATATTTGGGGAGTTTAAATATTTTTTGTTTGCTCGTATAAATTTATTTTTAAAGGCACGGGAACTACAGCTTTAATTCTTGTTGCTGTGATAATTAATAGTTCTGTATAATGATTAATAGTTCTGTATAATAGACAGTTCTGATGATTTTTTGTTTAAACTCAAAAACATGACTGAAAAACAACGAAGTAAATAAATGAAGTTTACCTGATTAGCAGGGACTAATGAACAAACGATGGAGATCATGGGAAAATTCAATAGCTACTCTTCGCGTTATTTCTTCATCAAATTTATCAGTTATTCTGTCTATTACCAAAAGCAATACTTTTTGCACCAGCTTCCAGGGCTACAAGATGTACACGAAAACCAGTTCGACAGACGCACCGAGACAAACGCTGTCATCAGTGATAACGGAACAGTGGTAACCATAAATGAAGAAGATGTTAAGCTCACTATTCAACCATCCCACAATTCCCTATCAAGTGATCAACAGGGAAATGTGGAAAAAGTTCCCCATGATGATGAAGGTTTTTTTCGAGGAGACTTTACTGGTAATACCTGTTGCGTTTTTGTAGTGGTAATGGCGATGTTGCTTGTCTCTTGGATCTGAGGTGGGAAGACAGACTCTGGTATTTCCTCATCTTCTGTCACACTGTTCGTGTTTGATTAGGGTCGGCTAGGTGAAGCCTCTGACAGTATTTTTATCTGAATTGCGTATAACCTCCAAAAAGTAGGCCTATGAAATTATGCAATTTTTGCAAAATATTATCTTCGTATCTCTCCCACAGACTGAGGTTGTCTTTCAATACCTCATAGAAGCTTTCTTTGCCTACAATTATAGAAATTTAAATGTATGGAGGTATAGTAATTTCATACAAATTTGGTGTAGAGCCCAATAAACACATAACATGTACGTTTGGAGGAATCCGTTGTTTGTAGCGTGAGTTCTCCATATTTTACTAAAAAAACACTTCAGCGAATTTAATGACTTGCGAGTTAGGATCAATAGATGTCATTGACCAGTGACGAGATTGTATTGCATAACATTGTCGTTGATGTCATCGGTGTTAAGTTGTTGATGTGGTTTGGGAAATATCCAATTAATCATGATTAGGTAAGTTAGCTGATTCAACTGCGCTGCAGTTAATTTCACGGCAGGGGATGAAAAAATAATAACGCCTGGCTCCTGCTGGCCACAAATAAGGAAATATAGAAGGGATGATGGCAGGCTTTCAAATATTCAGTCAGTTCAATGAACTCAAAATTGAGTAGTCGAAAACAAAAAGGTTTGCGTAAGCAGCCACTTAAAAGTGATTATTTTTCTTCGTAGTCGACGATACCTGATTGTATCGCGATCTTCTTATAGTTTTGGCCATGCGCGAGCTGTCTATATTTCGTGGTTTTGCCGTCTCACGGTTTTCGCATCGACTTCTAGTACATCGATGTCCTTAAATAACTCTTTAAAAACAGTCCCACAGATATCAAAATTTGGCATTTCATCACCATATGGCTATTCGGACTCCATTCCTGTGTAATTTTCAACACTTTTCGGTTTCAATCAACTCATTTTATGGTAACAAAGACTATAAACTTGCGGGGAATTTCAAATTACCCGCGACAAAGTTATTTGTGTGCGAAATTAGTGTTACCATGGATACGTTTCGCAGGTAGAAAGAATTGATATTTCGATCAGGCGCGGATTATTTTACAGTTTTACAGCTTTATTTATCCTTATAAATGATGGATCGCGATACAAAACTAATTGCGATTTTGAGACGGCAAAATAACACATTATATTGACGGCTAGTTGGGAGGAAATATATTGCGTATTGGGCGGAGTCGCGAAGCGGAATATATTTTCTCCCAACTAGCAGTCAATATAATGTGGTATTGCCATCTCAAAATCGCAATTAGTTTATAATAACAGTGCACAAAGGTGCTGTTTGGTTTTGTGCTAAGACGACGCCTATAAAGACAGGCTACATCTCAGTCATAACTTCGTGTCTAAAGTGTCGTTGTTTTCTTGTCCGCTTTCGTGATGATTTTTTCTTAGACCTCTTAGCAGGGCTATGGTCCTCTTCTTTGCAACAAATGCCAGGAATATGAAAAACCCTATGGAGAAGCAAAGCAACCCATTCAGATAAGATCGCTATGGCTTGCGATCATCCTAACGAAAAGAGTGACGAAAAGGTCTGAAACTGCAATTCGTGTGAAATTGAGATTGAGATTCACTCCCTACCCTACCCCAGACCAAATTTGCCGAATCTTGGTCGAAAGGAAAGTAAAGGTCACTAAAGCGTGTCAGCCTACCTTGCAAGCTGTTAACGATAACAAAAAGATACGTGGTTGCCTCTGCTTTAACGATGGAGCTCAGAAAGCCAAGGACCCAAGTCAGACCAAAGACGCACGTCAGTTTGATACACAACAGAGCAAGACTTGGATGACCTCTCTGATCTTCCAGTTGTCTGGTAACCTAACATATCCAAACTAGCCAGTTAGTGTAAGGGATATACAGAGAAAGGTTCATTGGGAAAAGAAGACAACAGTGCACACAACAAACTCGAAAGGTAATACGGGTATCCGGCAATCAGCGAATTTCAGCAAGTCGAATAAATAAATAAATGAATTCATTAAACCTGCGATGACTCGTCCTCACCGTGAAGTTTTCTCAGCCTTTCCTGAAGTCCATGAGCTGAGAACTACTCTCAATGCCTTTCGCAATTGTCGCGTGCGCTTCGACGCTTTTATTTCCGACAACCTTTCTCGAAACAGCGATTTTTTTTAGTTGAATGGTACCTTAATTCACCAGGCAATGCAAAACAGCGAAAACAGTATTTAGCGTCATGAACAATGACCAAAAATTAACTGTACCGATTCGTCTAAAAAAACAACTTTACCTTTCGCACTCTGTAGATGGCAACTGCTGTCCAAGTCAGTGCTACGAAATTAAACAAGATAACAAATGCAACAGGTACACCGACAGCAAATAAAAGGGCAGTGCCGTTTTCCATCCAACAGAATCCTCCTTGTCCTTTAAAAGATCCGAAAAGATAATTGAATTTGAATTTGTTTTCACACGTTACTTTTTTCTTACATTCGAGCGGCTCAAACAGTACTTTGAAATGAAATAATGAATGATTGAGAGTTGGGCCGGAGAAACATCCGGAAGAAATGCCTTCAATATTTTTTACTGACAAATATCTCATCGAATTAAGGTGGTCTTCCACTCAAAAATTTGTATTTTTTGTCGAAAGACTTTCATTTTGAAAATGGTGCTTTTTGGTATCTTTAACCATTACTCTTTCATTCTACAGCTTCCTTTTTTCCATATTCAGGAGGTAAAGTCAAAAATTTTGCTAAATTCCTTAGGGAGTATGAATTTTCACCTTAGCAACGACCATAGCAACGGTTTGTTTATGAAAACAAAACGCAGTTGCAGTCAAAAGGAAACGACGGAATTTCTCCTGGGACCCCTCCCTGGTTATTCCCGTTGTTTATTGACATTTCAATCAGGCATACATGCAGTGAGTTACGAGCACCCAAAATGGCGGATGATATGTGGCGACACTATTTCCCAACTTATCATCCACCATTTTGGTCGTATTCGTTCACTCTATTCCTATTGCGATTTTGCTTGATAATTTATTTATCAATGCCACCAAAGGCTCGTTCTGGTCACACAAAAAAGCGTAAATATCGTGGAAACCAGTACTCTACTGAATCGAAGCGTTTGAAGAAGGAAAAAACGAGTGTCAGCACCAAAGGTCTTGGGAAAGAATGTTCAGCTTCTGCCCGCAAGATTCCAGCAGGTCTGACCACCGCATCTTCTGAGGGTATCAAGGAGTGTAAGGAGTCAATCATAAGTGGATTTCGGTTTGTAGATATGAGAATTTTGTCTTCTGTGATGGAATGTATGCCATGCAAAGAATGCTTTGTTTGTGATTTAATTTTACAAGAGCAAGCTATGAAACGCAAAGGTTGTGCCTCGAATCTTCGTTTGCTTTGCTGCTCGTGTGGTTGGTCTATGGAATTCTTTACTTCAGCTCAAATAGGCCGTTTCTTTGAAGTAAACAGAAGATTTGTGTATGCTTCAAGATCTGTTGGTTGTGGACGTGCGGCAGGTAAGAGGTTTTGTGGACTTATGAACATGCCGCCACCTCCTAGACCTACACCATATGCTCGCCATAATAAAGAAATACTCCGAGCAGTAAAGAAGATCTCACTGGAGACAATGCGTGATACTGCAAGAGAGATTCACGATATCAAGCCAGGTTCAGATGAGGGCATAGCAAGATGTGGAGTGTCTGTTGATGGAACATGGCAGAGAAGAGGCTTTTCTTCTTTAAATGGCTGTGTGAGTGCTATTAGCATGGATACAGGGAAAGTGGTAGATGTTGAGCCCCTAAGCAAAGTTTGTATCAAGTGCAGGGAGCATGAAAATGATCCTGACACCCCAGAAACTACTGCATGAAGAGCAGACCACAGAGCCTCTTGCAAGGCAAACTTTAAGGGTTCAGCACCAGCTATGGAACCAGAAGGCGCCCTTCGAATGTTTCAAAGGTCAGTAGATCTGCATAAGCTGCAGTATGATGAATATTATGGCGATGGTGACAGCAAAAGTTACTCATTAGTCAAAGATGTATACCAAGTCTATGATATTGAAGTTCAAAAGAAGGAATGTGTTGGCCATGTTCAAAAACGACTGGGAACAGCTTTACGAAAGTTAAAGAAGGAAAAGAAAGGGATGGGTGGGAAAGGCAGGCTGACAGATGCCATGATTGACAGACTGCAAAATTACTATGGAATTGCCATTCGAAGCAACTCAGGTGATCTTGCTGCCATGAAGAAGGCAATTTATGCCAGCTTGTTTCACTGTGCTTCTTCTGCAGACAGTAATTACCATGGGCATTGCCCTGAGGGTCCTGAAAGCTGGTGTGGTTTTCAGCGGGACAAGGTCAATAGGACAAACACTTTCAAACATGGAACTGGCCTACCTTTAGATGTCAGAGAGGAAATCAAACCCATTTATAAAAGGTTGAGTGAGGACAGCCTTCTCAGCAAATGTCTTGATGGCAAGACTCAAAACCAGAATGAGTTACTCAATGGTATGGTTTGGGAGCGTGTGCCAAAGGGGGTGTTTGTTGGTTCTGAAGTACTGCAGCTGGGGGTTTATGATGCTGTCGCTCACTTTAATATTGGTTCAAGAGCAGCTATTAAAGTGTTTGAGAGTCTTGGAATTCCCCCAGGTGAATTCTGTATAAATGAATGCCAGCAGTTGGACAAGATTTGTGTTTTGAAAGCTGAATACAAGTTCCAAGAGAAGAACAAGACAAGGAGGAGGCTACTCAGGGGAAAAAGAAAGAAAAAAAATGACAAATCCCAGGAAAAGGAGGGTGACATATATGCACCTGGTGCATTTTAATGAGAACATCAAAGGGCTTAGCTTAAACTTTCCATAAGGCACCAGTTGCTTTAGTGATTATTTTGATTGATTTAAACTTGATTTTCTCAGTTTTGCAATTTTGAGAGAGTGCCCGTCACGGCAAAAAGGATTTCTTGAAAAGTATTAAACCAAAAGGGATGAAATTTTCAGGGAGGTTTGCTTGAGTATAGTTCTGTGTTGTGAACCTAAAATTATTAGTGATTTTTAGTTACATGGTTGTTGACAGATGTATCCATGGTGATAATACAAACAAAAATGTTGTAATCAAGGAACAGTTGCAATTTTATAATAGCTTGGCATAAAAAATATGGGTTTTCTGAGGTTCATGACATAAAGCCATCTTTGTACTTAGTTTTGATACCAATTTCAGGTGAATAGGACCGCTAGTTCTTGAGATATCCTTTTTACAAGAACACCATTATTTTCACAGTTGGGGGCCCAAAACTTGGTTACCATGGCAACGACATGTCTATCAAAATTCTTAAAAGTATCAGTTTGAGGTGATCTCTCCAATGGTACTTAAATAACTTAGGTAAAGCATAAACTGAATTTTTTTAAAATTTGAGTGGAAGACCACCTTAACTCACTATTCGCTTCACTTGTATTCTATCAACTTATTTTTTTTATACTTTATTTACTCGAATAAACAATTTTTTTGAGCCCTAAGGGCGGCGCTTGTTTGAGGGGCGCGCTCTTCCAAAAAAGTACTTCTGATAAATTGCGACAATTACTATCTTGTATTTAACATTCTAAGTGGTATATAATTACCACATCCTCGTCAATTTTATCTACACTACCCTCCCCCCACGTTGAAAATCTCAGTATGGGAACTTGCCATATCCAATGTAGACGATTTCAGTGTGGTCAAATAGAAAACAAGTGGCAACAGCGGTTGCTGGTAAACCCCAGGCGCACAAGCAATACTTTCGGAAAGTTTTTCTCTGTCTCTTTTCTTGATCTGAACGTAGGTTAGTATCTACAAAGAGAGGACAAAAGGTTTATGAATTCAGTTAATTTTGCTAACTACAGCTAAACACAATAACTCTAGATTCGCCCTGACGAAGGGCTAACGCTCGAAACGTCACCTTTTTAACCCTTTACGGTGGCCAAATTTACAATTTCAAATTAGTTGATATTACCAAATTACAGTAACTCTAGAGTCTGAAACACTAGTAACCGTTGTAGCGAAATTACTTCTCGGTGAAGAAGTCCGTAGGCAAAATGATAGATAGATAGATAGATAGATAGATAGATAGATAGATAGATAGATAGATAGATGGCTGGATAGATAGATAGATAGATAGATAGATAGAAATGATGGATAGTTTATTAATAACCGATTTGCAACCAAAAGTTGAATTATACGATTATTTACAAGTTTCAAAAATTGATAATTACGTTAAATAGACTAAATGTATTAAAACAGCAATAAGGACACTAAATATATGTTCTAAAACAAAAACGGTTGTATAAAACCGTTCAGGCCTTAAGGGCATTGAAGGTAATAAAACCATTACGAAACCTGTTCGTCTTAAAAACTGGCTTAAACTTCCGCATATTTCTTAGGTTAAAGGTACATGTGTTGCGAGCAGGAAGAAGTTCATGGAACTTGTTCTGTTCATTCTGTAAAACATTCTTAAATAGTTTATCAACTAGTCTCTGGCGGTGATCTGAAAGTTTAGTCAGGCCTGCTTCAGCCAAGGCCTCATTATATGAGCAACGGAGGAAAAATAATGCGCGTAGCCTGCTTTTGTATTTCTTCAAGTTCGCTAGAGAGGTACACGGGGAGGCCGTCATGGAAAAACTGGACTAACTCACGGGTACCAAGACCAGAGCGTTTAAATTGAGATAAGCAATACAAGCGCAAATGGCTAGTATCGTTGAGTGTTACCTATTTCCGTCAAACTGAATGAAATGATGAAAGTCTTTCTTTCTTAGCTCAGTGTCATTTCTTTGTTTATCAAAAAGTAGGTGGTGGCCAACCAGAAAGCCTTCGCTACTTTGACCACCACACACATTTTTATAATCTGTACTTTATTTATTTTATTCTGTAATCATCTGTTGCAATTTTACTTTTCTATCTATGTTAATTTTATGTAAATAGTGTGAAATAAAGGAACCTTGAACCTTGAACCTACCATGAAAAACGAATGTTTTAGTCACGTCAAACGCCATGACACTCATCCACGCAAATGAGCACATCAAAAAATAATGAAGAAGGACTGCGATTCCTGTGCAGACCTCTTGGATGGTTCTTAACCCTGCCCCGAACAGGAGCATGTGATAACATACCATGGAGATAGACAGGTTGATTAGGTTTTTTCCTGGGAGAGTTTTTAATTCTTTGAATACGCAGTAGATGACCAGCAAAATGAGGAGCGAAAAAACTGAAAGAGAACATCCGGCGTAGGTGAGAATCTGCAATGGTGTTACGTCAGAGACATAAGACCACGTTGTAATTATCTCATTTTTTGAATAATTACTTTCAAAGTCTGTACATAAGAATATAATGGAGCCTTTCACGAAATACTCAGTGCGGTTGTATCCTGTTGAGTGCATGGGCACCCACAGAGTTCCGTTCGGATACAAAACAGCATCTGAAAGATTAAGGCGGATTCCGGAGCAGTTGAGCTTTATCAAGTTGTTGTTAGTAGAGTTGGTTGAGTTAACAGAGTAGCTCTCATCCCCAATAACTCTTCGAAAAGCCTCCCGACATTTCTCAACAAAGGGATCGTAAACGAATCCCTCCTTGCAAGTTTTAAGATTCACAAACTTGGTCTCCGTCTTCGTTCCATGTATGCTAATTTGATTCGAATCAGACGAAAAATCAAACAGGATACTTAATGGAGGGGGCGGTGGCTGAGGTGTAAACTGTGGTGGCTTCTTTGGAGGCTTCCCTGTCTGCGATGTGAATCCAGGGTTCGTGAAATGAGTTGTTGGTGGTATTGTTCCTGGGGGCGTGGTAAGCTGCAGTGGAGGCCATGTTGTCGGAAGCGGAAGAGGATGGGGGAGTGGTTCTTCAAAGGCAAGAGTAGGGGGTATAACTCCAGAAACCGTGCTATGCAGAGGAGTTGCTGATCCACCTTTTGTGGTATGAACAGGAGGTTTACCCGTTGCAGTGCTCAGGCATCCACAATTGAACTGCGTTATGTCTTCCCCGGTACATAGCGCGCAATGAGGGTTTTTATAATGTGGGTTACCACAAACTGGGAAAGAGTAGTATGAACACAAGCTTTTTAAAATTGGTTCATTGTTAATAACTTGCTTTGCAGAGCATGTGCTGTTAGCGGAAACGCAGTGTTTAAGGTTTATTTGCTGTCCTGCTGTAGGTCTGTACCTTACAGTACAGTTTTCTCTGATAAAATCCAATAGTAACCTGTTGTCTTGAGGTAGAGCTGAGGCAGGAATCCTTCCGCAGTCTGCATTCATCTGCCAGTAGGATATAACTTGGACCGAATTGCATCTGGCGCAAAATACATTTCTATAAACCACGCCTGACTCGCCGTCTATGACAGGCATACCACTCAGAAAGTCTTTGGTATCTACTGTCTCACACAATCTTTGGATTTCAGATTCACCATTACCAGGTGGACATTTTGTATTCATTACGTATCCATGGCTACCCGAACTATTCATATTGACACATTGCCACTGCTTATGTTCGTCGCCTCGACGGGCCTGCGCTTGTGGACAGCTGGAGTATGAAAAGAACTTTTCGTTAATCAACCTACTAGAAAAAGAAACGTAGCTAATGCAATTTATTGGTACAGTTGGCCTTTCAGGCTTCCATCTTAGTGATTAGAATGCTACTACATGGGGTGAAATGATGAATTGAGTGTTTTCCTTGTATCAGTGACCTCATTGTACAACTACAATAATTCAAAGTTACGGCGCTGTAGCTCTTCATTTTTTATGAAATCGCCCTTATATGGCTATGTTCGCGGCAGCAAGAAAGGATGTACAGCTCCCTCAATCGGCCGTGAATTTGAAACGAGATTTCTCTTTTATTTCTTGCTCTCTTATTTGTAACACTGAATAACTTTGGGTTAACGGCCAGTGTTGATTATAAGGTTTTGTTGGCGTTATACTTTTGCGCTAACTCAACCTTGCTCTGTATAATTTCAATTTTTTTTTTTTTTATTAACTTCTCCACGTATGGAAGGGGAACCGCAACAGCGGGTAGCCAGTTACTGCGGGCCCTGTAGTACCCGCCCATCCCATCCCAGGGGAGGACATCCACCACACAGTAATCTCTTTTGTGGGAAATTAACGTCTCCTACCCTTAATCCTGCAGGAGACGGGGCCTACGGTTTATTCGTCCTCATGCGAGAAGACTAGAATATCTATCCATTTCTTGATATTATAGAACGGTAGCACATAATCCTCAGTTATTTTAAGACCCTGAGTGTTGGTCCGGCCGGGGCTTGAACCCTCGACCTCCCACACAACGGTCCGGCGCTCTACCAATTGAGCTAAGTAGTATGGTTTTTCAAGAAAAAAGGATCATTTTCATTTCAATTTCTTACTGTTGTTCTCTGGCTTGACTTGTTCTAGATAACTACTAAGTTTACTTACGAAGATAATAAATCATAACAGCAGTCTCCAACATCCAGGCACTGATTATCGCAGTAACAAGGTAAATTATTCTTGCGCTCTGCTATGTCATCCACTGCTTCATGAGTAGTACATCGAGATCTGCATGAGAGCTGATCGTTTTGACACAGGGCGCTAAACCGAAAGTCACCAGTGATATTCAATCTTCGTAGAATCGATATGATACTTATATTGCTTCCATTGTAAGTAACCATAAAATCATCACCTGCATTGCACAATTAAGATGAATATGAGTGACAACTTTTCGCCGGAAGGAACAAAAATTTCAATGCAGGTATAATTGTTTTAGTAGGTAATCGCTACTCAACTATTTGACCTCTTTTGGATTTAATGCCGACCAAAAAGAAAGAAATGTCTTAAGATCTTAACCATGAGTTCAAATATCACACACCTTTTAAAGGAGCCGGTACTAAACATTTTCAAATATTAATCTCTACGGTTTGTCTTCATACTAAATGTTTACTAGAGACGTTGACTTATTGTGTTTTACAATTTCAGCCTTCGAAATCCACCTGTTTCTAAGAAGGAGTTTGAAACGTGCTAAAACATAGCATAGGTAAATTCTCTTACATTCTCTTGTGTTTTTTTTTTCTTATCTTATGGACCAAGTGACTCAGATTCTGAGAGGATTTAGGTAGGACTATTTCCTCTTCTTTTTTTTCTTTGTTATTTTTGCTTGATTCTTCAAGCTGCTCGTCACAAGCTAAATTTCCTCTTTAACGAGTGGCAGACTAAAGAAAAATTGGCAAAGTTTTCTTACCAGTGTCTGCTGTCCACCAAAATGTCGCAAAGGAATGAACAACCACGAAAATTGTGGCAACATCATGTGTCCGGTATCCAAGCATCTTTCAACTACCTGTGCAAGATACAATAAATGTCCAACATGCAAATGTATGGGCTGTACGTGTTAACGAGGCGATGTTGTATAATTAATTTACATCATTTGATTTGATAAAAATCGCTTTGAATTTGTGTGAGTCGTTTGAATTTTAACTCTTTGAACCTTAAACATCGCATATCAAGTTCCTCCATTTTAATAGTACTTTTGAAGCTGGCAATATCCATACATAGAATTGAAAAGTCTGTTTTATCATTTTTTCGTAGCAAATTTCGGGAAGAGAAATTAACAAACACCTAAAAAATCTCCATCGATAAGCGATGAAAATAGATATCTTGAATAATTGCGTAGTGGAGGCAAATGTCAGCGACGTTTATTTTTGGACACTTAAATGAATATGGAATGGAATGAATATATGATCCAAGTCGATATAACAAACCATAGAAAGAAGAAAGATGTGTTGAGATCATAAACTGAGCACTCAGAGCAAAGGATATCGGTGAACGATCGCCGTCGCACAGCCAAAGTTTAATCTGTGGAAAATGCAAAGTACGCTTTTATTAAGCTGATGAAACTGATTGTTTGGCGAATTGTTTAAATTAAAAGCCCTTGTCATTAACCAAAACAATTTGTTAGATGAGTAAAAGATGATTGAAAATATAAGAATCGTCGTATTATTATTTTTTTTTCTTGAAAGAAGCAAAAAGTAAATACTCACCACAACGCAGAATAGGAAGTTGCCTCTTCAGACAACTCATCTAATCGTGCAATGTATACCTGTTCTGCTAATATCAAATTTTTTATCCCTAGTAATCATATCCGTTTCCATTCAAAAACAATTATTAGTAATGGCAAATTAGCATTGCGTACAGATGTAGGAGAGAAATTAAGGCAAGTTTAATTTGAAAGTAGAAATGATTGGACCACTGGTTTTTACTGTTTGGTAGTTTTCCAGTGCTTAAAAAATACCTTGCGAGATCATATGAAGGATATCAGCCTAACTAGTCAAACAGGTAAAGGAAAATATAGAGTTAGAATTTCAGTTGTCCACTCTTATGACTAATCTGCTGCCACAGTTGTTTTGATGGATACGGATATGTCAGTTCTCATTATAATCGAGCCAAACTCATCACTGATGAAACTCCTCAGCGGTAGTCGTACAGTCGAACCATACAATAGGCAGCTCGCACGGGTACTTTTTTAATGTAAAAGGCTGTAATGGAATGTTGATCATACGGGTAAAGTTGGTGGGAAACCAAAGCAGAATAACTTTTCCTTTGTTATACCAGAGGTGAAACTAATTTCACGCACCTATAGGATCAATTGTCTCTTTAGGCGAAAAAAAACTACATCAGGTACCTTTGATTAGCATAGCAAATATGTTATCTTAATCCAAACGAGCTATGATGCTGAATGAAAAATAGAGCTGGCAAAATGTAACCGGCCGCGCTTGAGTACGATAAAAGTGTAGAGATATCATTTAAAGCGTACCACAAGCATACATCTAATGTTCCATTTACAAGAAAGATAAAAATGAAATACAAAAGGTAAAGGCGATCTTAAAAACATCATCCAAGGGCGTGCACTGAATGCCGAAATTTGGCACGCAAAATCAAGAAAGGTTTCATCATAATATTTCTCTCCTGTCACAAAAAGCTGAATCTAAAGTCATCACGGTTGGTATAGCAGAAAAAACCTCTAACTAAAAGCGAAGACTCTAGGCTAAATTACAACAACCTGTTACCACGAAGGATATTGTTATTTTCTTCACATGTAAAAGATAGAAAAGTCTCAGATGTATTCTTCTTGTGACTATAGACAATGTTTTCACTGATTAGCATGTTCTGCTTCAAAAAATAAGAAAAACGCGAAGTGAAAAGATTCGCAGGAGATTTTTAAAATACATCACTTACTATAATATACAGATGGGGCCGAGGCTGTTATGCTAAATACGTGTAGTTGTTAAACTGACGTACTCGAACAATAAATCTGGTCAGTTCCTAGCGTAGACTAAATTGGCTACCTACTGATCAGACAGGCTTCTCTGAAAATTGCTAGTAGTTATGCTGACGAGAAGTCCACTATTTCGTTTTCCCATGTTTGGATTAGTCATTAATGTTATTGTATCTTTGCCTGATCGAAGGAAATTTTCTCTACAAGGCACTCACCAGAAACGTTGAAAACTAAAAACAAAACTGGCTTGTAGCCTGACCAAGTCTCCCGTGTCTATCGTAAAAAAGGTCGGATGATCTTTTCTCAAATGTTTTGTTACAAGATACGATCACCTGCCTTGAAATTTCTTCTTCTTTTAATTTGGCGACACGCTAACAATCAAAGTTTCTCTTTTATTATTACTTGTTTAGCTGTGCTGTAAATTGGTTGTCTCGTGTACACTACATACATATTAATCTTCGAAACATAAGACACTTTAAGCATGTCAGATCGGAATCCTGCTCATGACGATTGCCTGGCATGAATTAAGCACCATTGTAAACTATAATATCAAAAGTTTTCATAATCATGAATATGCTAATCTTATTTTTAGCCTTCAAGAGTCAATAATGAACAGGATTGACTGAAAAAATTTTGGCATACAGATTGCTGGAAAAAAAAAACCTGAATAATATTGAAAGAGAGAGAGAGGGATGGAGAAAAGAAACGAAAAGAAAGTGAGATATTAAGTCAATAATGAACAGAGTCAGGAGCCCATGCTCCTGACAGAGTTTACTGAAAAAATTTTGGCATACAAAGGTAAAAAAGAAAAACTGAATATAAAAGAGAGCAATATAGAGAAAAGAAACGAAAAGAAAATTAGAAATTTGATCATGACTTCCGATACTCCAAATGGGAGTGGCCCTGAAAAGGACTATTATGGGTCACACGTACAGTGACCGGTGTTTTAAAATCGCAAATGTTATCATTAAACTCAATCGGGTTGAACATTTGCCAATCTTGTGCTTAGTCATTTGAAATTGCTCTCGGAATTATTAATAACCAAGACATATTGGCAAACACAAATAGTGAGTTTCTATACGAAAATAAGATAAAAAAAAAATTATATTAGAATATCGGCGAATACTCATTTATTCCAAGTTGAGAAATTATTTGATTACTTCTGCACTCGATTTCAGCTTTCTTCACCACTGGAATTTATTAACGTGCATTCAGCCGATGAGCATGCGGCTGAAGTGTTTGTATTTATTTCAACTATTTTTTCATTTATTATCTTTTTATTCATTTCACTTCACCTAACAGGCAGAAATTGAATAAACAAACTATTGATCTGAGCAATGGAGATAATTAACTAAATGGCAAGGAAGCCAAACAAAAACTGCGAAGGCTTTTAAATCTAGGTTCCCCAATCTGAGGTAGATTTATTGTGAGATGGCGAGTTTCCATTCTTTCCAACAATTTTGAGTAAACGTCAAAGTCAACTTTCAAGTCAATCAATGTATGAAGGGGGTAAATTTTTAAAGAAACTGGTGCTGCTTCGGTGGGAGCAACAAAGAAATTTTGGGCCTATACGGGACTCGAACCACTGACCTCTGCGATACTAGTGCAGCGCTCTACCAATTGAGCTAACAAGCCAATTGAGAGCAGGCCATCAAATTAATTTGAATTAATTTGATGGCCTGCTCCCAGTTGGCTTGTTAGCTCAATTGGTGGAGCGCTGCACTAGTATCGCAGAGGTCAGTGGTTCGAGTCCCGTATAGGCCTGAATTTTTTTTTTTCAGGTCTAATTTTCACTATTGCTTAAATAGTGCTTTACTGCGAAGGATCGTGCACATATACGTTTCATAACCGCAGTTCATATATATGTATTTCATATGTTTGTTGTTTTATTTATCATCTACGGGTTTATGTCGAGTTAATTTGATGGCCTGCTCCCAGTTGGCTTGTTAGCTCAATTGGTAGAGCGCTGCATTAGTATCGCAGAGGTCAGTGGTTCGAGTCCCGTATAGGCCTGAATTTTTTTCAGGTCTAATTTTCACTATTGCTTAAATAGTGCTTTACTGCGAAGGATCGTGCACATATACGTTTCATAACCGCAGTTCATATATATGTATTTCATATGTTTGTTGTTTGATTTATCATCTACGGGTTTATGTCGAATTAATTTGATGGCCTGCTCCCAGTTGGCTTGTTAGCTCAATTGGTAGAGCGCTGCACGAGTATCGCAGAGGTCAGTGGTTCGAGTCCCCGTATAGGCCTGAATTTTTTTCAGGTCTAATTTTCACTATTGCTTAAATAGTGCTTTACTGCGAAGGATCGTGCACATATACGTTTCATAACCGCAGTTCATATATATGTATTTCATATGTTTGTTGTTTAAAGAAATTTTGGTTGTATCAACTGAATTGAAGATCTAACTACTACCGTAGAGAGTTTGAAAGCTAATTTTAAAATTTTTACAAGTAAACTCTTTACGATGGCCAGCAACTCAGTTGATAAAACCAAAATTATATTTTCAAGTTACTCGGCTTGTAACGTACAGGTGTCGGCCTTGAGATATAACTCTCTCTACCTTATCACCTTCTCCGGCTCTCCTTGGTGCTTAAAAGGGCTCAGGTTCCGCTTAATTGTTTATTCTCAACAAAATTATTATGGCAAATTCCTAATGTGATAAAGCAACATTTCTAATGATTACCACAAAACCCGTTTATCTTTGAGTGCTGTATCATTACCCAGTAGGTCCCAAAGATAAGCTCTTAATTTCAAAACATCTTCAAATATGTGGTTTACGGTACTGACGATGGCACTGCATTGATAAGGTTAAACTTCGACCCGTTTTCCATCCACCGTATACGTAACAACTTCAAAGGCGGTTTACTTGTGTTCTCTTAGTGAATGTATGATTATCTATCCTTTATTCAAATATTTGCCTATCAGCGCAGTGAAAACTGATGTCGAGTGCTCATCGTGCCTCTCTTTCAAGAAGAGGTCACATGGGGGCTTGAATACTTAAAGTGAGTAGGTAACTTTGCATGATAATAAACTTGACAGAACACTGCATTAATATTTGAAAAGTTTTTCAGCCATGGAAGCTAGAATAAAGCAACGGGAAATCTGAAAGGCAGAATTGCTCTTTCGCTTAAGACAAACTTGCTTCAGTTAAACTGAGTCACACGGTTTTGTACCTTTTCCTTTTCATCTGTTTCTAAGTGAGCGATATTTCTCCGTTCGCATCTGTGCCCCTCTTATTTGCATGTAAGGGTGACAGTTTTGAAGTACAATTTCCGTTTAATAAAACACTTCCGAGCTACAAGACAATCTACCGAAAAAGCTAAAGTTTATTAATGTAACCCGAGGCACAAAGAACAAAGAGGGCTGGGTGCTGAGGAATCGAAATTTTCTCCACTTAAAATTCATAGCTTTTTTGTTGAACTTTCGGTGCCATAAGCTATTTCAGTGGACGCTCTAGGAACACCTATAGAAATAAAAATCCTCAAAGCAATCCAGCAGAGTTTCTCGCCCAATATTTCGGAAAATTTAGAATGAGATTTAATTCTGATTAGTGAAATGCACTTTGAAGTTACTCGCTAGCTTTTTTACCAAACAGCTGTGTCATGCACGAAATTTCTTATTCGGTATCTTGATTGAAAAATTATATTAGTTTTATTTTAATATCTTTCTTACGATTGTAAATAATGTATTGACAAAAGGAAGTTACTTGAAGTAACGAATTAATCTTTGTAAAATGCATGCACAAACAAATCAAAACATTAGCACCGAAGTAAGGGAAGTGCACTGTGCTGAGCTGATGTTATCACAAATTGGACATAAGCTTTTAGTTCCTATCACAACCTTGAAGTCGGTTTAAAGGACAAAATTTTACGAAGTGGAAAAGAGTGAACCTTTTGCCCTTTAAGTTTCACTATGGCGAATTTCGCACTTAACAACTCTAACATGGCAGATAACTTTACTTCTGATGGAGGTTGCTTCGATCGCAATAGCACGGCCACACGAGTGACAAGAGTCGCTGCTTACTGTGTGATAATTTTGGTATCAGCTCTGGGTAACACTATGACAATTATGGTTGTGCGGCGCAACAAGACAATGAGAAAATCTTTCCACTGCTTCATTGTGAACCTAGCTGCTACAGATTTGATTATCACTTTGGTTTACATGCCACGGGTCATTGTTATGTGGCTACGAGGAAGTGGATGGTTAGTGGAAGATACATTTGGCTTAGTGCTATGTAAACTCGTTCCTTATTTACACGGCGTTGGTATATTAGTTTCGATTCTCACGCTGATGTCATTGGCGATCGATAGATTTTTTGCTATTGTCTTTCCTTTGAAACAGGATCTATTCACTGTGAAATCTTCCAAGTTTATTATTGTTTTCATATGGTTCGTTGCTTTGGCCGTTCGTTTTCCTTACTTTTATTCGCTGAAGATAACGTTTCACGAGGAAAGAGGCGAATTCACTTGTGGCGCAAATCTGACAAAGACATTCAAACACGCAAACGCGAGAGAAATTTATTACTCTTTCCTGTTAATTGCCTTCTACGCTCTGCCCTTCACTGTAATCCTGGCCTCGTATTCTGTGATTGTAGTAATCTTGAGACGTTCCAAAGCGCCCGGTGACAAAGAAATAGCTAAGCTTGTGAAGAAAAGTCGAGACAAGGCCAGCAGAAAGGTAATACACATGCTACTGACGGTCACCGCCGCTTTTTTGTTCTGTTGGTTAACATATTTTATTGCGCAAATCGTGTTCAATCCAGTGCCGTGTAAATTAAGATTTTGGCGCCTTTTTCTGGCTCACAGTAACAGCGCTTTCAATCCTTGCTTGTATGCAGTTTTCAACGAAAAGTTTCGAAAAGGTTATAAACGTTTGCTGTTTTGTGGTTCTCGTTGAACATTTGATAATCTTATATTATCTACGTACTGGAGAGCTACACTGCTTGAACTTCCAGAAAGAAGGTATCATTCTGCAAAGCTTTTTCATTTCCTCTTAACTACAGTTACTCGACGAGTTTGGTAAACCTGAAACGTTTCTTAAATGGATCTCGTTTAGAATTGCATTGGAAAGGTCCTTACAGTAGAGAGAGGCAAGAAAAGTGCTTTCGAAAAAAAAAAAAAAAAAAAAAATGGAAAAGAAATTTGGCTTAAACTATCATGGTGGGTTTTGGTGTTTTTAATTCATATTGGTTTTTTTTCCTACCCTTACTCTATTCCAGTTAATTAAGTCTAGTATCTATAAACAATTTTCTCCTGGGCGAACTTTCATTTGAATATATTGGCGTAGTAAAATATGATTGAAAGTTATTCTTCAAAACTCTGAGACGGAGTCAATTGCTTCTTACAGCATGGGTTGAAGTAGAAACACACGAGGAACTTTTAACTACTAAGATAAGATGAATAAATTGATTTTGTTTTTATTAGTAAGCAATTATGTATATACGTAGATCTAAGCAATGAGAAATGGTCGAAATTTTCAAAGCAAAAAAGATGCATCTGTTTTCCGGCGTGCGACATATAAGGAGTAACATAAGTAAGGAAAAACATCCAGTAAATAAAGTGATCTATAAATATTTTATTTTGGTTTTGCGATTATCTTTTCAAACTGAGCAATAAGTAATAGTAAGAACAAAATATCCCCAAAGACAGCCAAGCAATGCTTTTTGGTGTGAAACAATATTAGGGCCGAGGAGGTGACGGTGGAATCACAGAATCATTAACGGATGGAAAGTGATAAAGGGATTCTGAAGAAGGCAACGTTGAAAAGTTGTGATTAATTCGAGGATTTTTTTTTTATTTTGGTAAGGAATATGAATTAGAGCATTGCCGATGGCGCTGTCATATCGTAAAGGTGCTACTTGAAGTTGTCAAACTTGACTAAAAAAAAATAAAACTTAAAAGCTGTGTTATGTATTCAAGATATTTAATTCGTCCGAATGAAATCATGTTATCTTTACAAAATAAAGAAGTTTAAATTTAGCAAAATAAAGAAGTTTAAGTTTTAAATTTAGAAAAATAAAGAAGTGCCCGGTTATCTTCTTTCTGGAGATAAGATAACTCGTCATTCTTTGTTTCGTTTTCCTGACGCCGTTATTCTGTTGTTGATACTCAAAATGAAACAAAGACATCGTCGAAGAGAAAAAAAGTATATCAATTCAACCTCATCGGTCATTAATCAAATTTCCGTCCATTGATTTAATGTCCTTACTTTACTAATTTTGAGTACAATACTGACAGCGTTACATAACTAAAACCAATATTGGTTTTGCGAAAGGAAAAATTCCCTGCAGCCTAGCTATCTGGCATAATTCTCATGTCAAATGTTGTTTTATCTTCTGACTAACTCGGATACCCTTAGAAAATGGGTGAAATTTCAAATGTCTTACATTCCGTCAGTCTCCTTTCAGTTGCTTAAATTCAGTCTAATTTCGCTAAAAGTGTTTTCAAACTTATGCACAAGTGACAAGGCCATGAAAAAAACAATGATACTTTATTATCATCGAGCGTAATTTATTCACTTCTTATTAGGTTTCGGTGCTTCGTCGGCGTTTGATGGAGGTATAATTAATTCATAGTAACAAAGAAGACATGGATTAAAATACATCATAGATATCAAATTTTCTTTACAAAATAACTCTTTAGTCTTACTATGGGTAGATAACTTATGACAAAATGTTAACCCTTTCTCTTCTTAGATCTAATAAGTAATTTTCCTTACTGTCTGCCAAACAATTCTTATGATGTTAACTTGGAGAAGTTGGTTTGGATCAACTAATAATTTCCTAATATATATTTTTCTTTATTCTCATCACTTGTCTGCTTGATAATATATTGATATTGTAAAGAGAATTTCTGTCTTGGTCACTCATGGGAGTTAAAGGGTTAACAGTTCTCCAATGAAATCACTTCAACGATGATGCAGAATCATTCCTACATTCTAGCAATGTTTAATGCGTTTCACTCCCTGTTGTAGAGTGGCCAGTGTCGTGCAGTATTTCTTCCATAATGATTGTGTTATCAGTATTTTCAAGGGAGTAAGTACCCTCCCTGAAGCCATTTTCTGTTTATCCGGATTTGCTAGTATTGTACTAGCGTCTCCTGAGATGGCAAGTGACGAGCAATATAATCACAGCAATAATAAATAATATTCCTGCCAATACTAAGGCAATTATCGTCGGCAGGTTGAAGAGTTGTCCTCCTGAAGTAAACACAGAGACACGACTTTTTAAATAAAAATTAACTATTTCTTCTCACCTATTAAAATAAGCTAATAGTTCAGAATTACCGGTGACGAAAACGTTTGTGACAGCTTGTAATTGGCCTTCCTTAGGTGACTGAAAGGTAACTCAGCGTTTTTGAGTGTGAGAGTTTCACAGTAATACTAGAGAGATTTAGCACCGCGTTTACGTGAAACGTGAACGCCAAGAGTGACGACGTGACCTTGTTTTTCCCGCCATTTTTTCACGCTTGCCAGTTGCGCTTTGTCATTTTTACGTGATAGTACCCTGTTTCGCGTTTGCCGTGTAAGTAGGATTTTCTTCACTTTTTCTCTCACATAATAGAAATTAATTTCCGGAAAAAGAGGAACCAAAATTATTCCTTGTGAGTCCTACAATGGCGCCTTCAAATCCACCATGACGTGAGCTCACGCGAAACTGAAAGCAGCAACATTCACGTTATTTTACGTGAAACGTGAAAGGGCAAGCTGACGTCTGCCGTTTCACGTAAACGCGGTGCTAAATCTCTTTTATTCGCTCAATAACGACCTGATTGGCTGCGCTAATGGCTATCTATCGTGTTCGATGGTGAGTGAAAGACCAGTAAAGTAATTAACTTTATCATGAGTTTCTCTTCTAATCAAGTTTTGAGCGATTGGTTGCTTTCTTTCAAAACAATTAGCAGGGGTGTATCCAGCTTAATGACTTGTTGAAGGCATTTTCAGAGATCTGGAAACGTGCGAACCTAGAGCTTTAACGCTACGAGATTTATTCTTGCTGATTCTTTGACATTAAATTTCTCGAAAATATGTCGTAAAGAGAATCCAATTTTTTTTTTTCAGCATTTGCAAGTCATTTTATAAAGTTAAGCGAGCTGAAAAAAAATTGTAGGTCCGACTCCGCGGGCCAGTAGACGACTACGTTTCTCATTTGATTCTTCTCCCTAATTTTCTATTCCCGAAGTTATAATCTAATGGTTAAATATCTTGAATATCTTACCTCGGGAAACTTCTGATGAAGCACTTGTCTCGACCAACACTGAAGACAAAGCAGTCCGGTATTTCCAGACATACAATACAAACTTATACAGTGTGGATGGTTCCAGCTCCGACACAGTCACGTGGTTGTCTTTGAGCCCTTCTTTACCCGGCCAGTACCGAATTTTTTCCCCACAGGTTTTTGTACATTGGTGATTAACACTGTCTCCGCCTTGATCACATTTAAAGCAAGAGATTTCATACCGATCATAGCTTGAAAACTCGTGGGGATTATCCACGGAATTCCATGTTAAAACGGCTGTAGTGTCGTCAACATAGGTCTTATCCAAAAGCATTTTAGCTGTGGTAAAAAGAGACAAAGATCATTTCCTAACAGTGCCTACATCATGTACTAATTCCCACACAGTAGTATCTGAAAATGAATGAATGAGTACATTCGAGAGCGCCTTTCCTAATACGTGAACAGAAATAGTGGAAAGGATTTTCCTCACTGTCGACCACTTTTTTAAGGCGGAAATCGTCAGCCCTCACTTGATAACCATTCTTAAGAGGCCACCTGAACAAAAAATAAATGACCTCGACCCTTCAGTTAATAAATGCAACGAAGCAAACTTCACCGAGGATTGTAAGTGAAATGTAAGAATAATCCTGGGAAACAACAAAATGACTGGATGTAACTTGACTTTATTGCTCAAAATCAATCTTAATGTTCTTATCATGACAGATTCGGTCCGGAAATGAAATCTACTTTAGCTCAGCCATTAAACTTCATAAGAATGCAGTTTCTTCTAAAAGAATACAGCATAGTTACCAGTAATCCTTGTTCCAAACTGAATCTCAGCATTTCTACTCGGACTGGGCCCATACAAGAAACTCACTCCGTTTTCAGCAGTAACCCTGAGCATATATGACGTGTTGGGTTGTAATCCTGTCAGCGTAACGTGCGTAAAATGGTTATTGAACCTCACGGGCCAAAATTCTAGTTTCCCACTGCAGGGTTGCTTGTTTCTGCAGCGTGGACCTAGATCGCATTGAAAGCAGTTGATGTCGTAGACGACATCATCTCTTCCCCCGTAGTCTAAAGGTGGCAGCCAAGCGACAACTATCACCGATTGGTCTTGAAATACTATTGATAAATTCCTTGCAGCTGATGGTGGAGCTAAAGCGAATAAAATAATGATAAAATTTTTAATTGAATAATCAAATGGAAACTTTGGACTATGTAGTTAGTCGTTTCCTCTACCTAACGGCGTCAAAGAATATTCATTATTCTGTGTTTTGTCTGACAGGGCTAAAAACATTAGCCTTTTAAACAAACCATAGCCTCAAAAAAATTTAAGCAGGAACTTTTACAAACTTGTTCAAAATGTAAAGCAAGGCAGATCCCATTTACTCGCGGGTCTGTGGTTGTGACTTTTTTTTTGTCACAAGCACAAAGTCAAGGCTGCAAAACATAACAGGACAGATGCCAGGCAATATAGTGCTTAATAACACATCAGTTGCATTACCTGTACACTTTCCTCCTTTGTTGTCTTTCGGTCCTCGATAGAATCCTGCATTGCATTCACATTGCCGTCTAGAGTTGTTGGAATTTGTATTCACAGGGCAGTTGCTGCACTCTGAATTGCTCAAGCTGGGCTTGTATTTTCCCCTAGGACATTCTGTGAGCAAAATTTTGATTGAAAATCCTTAAATCATTGTTAAAACCAAACAATGTCTTCAAAGAAATATCACGTGCTTTTCTTTTCTAATTTCTTTGTACTGTCTGCATATTTTGCTGCCTATCTAGATCTGTTTTCTGTCTGTGTGAATTGTCTCCTGTTTGTTTGCTGATGGTTTTCTAGTTGGTTAGCTCAATTGGTTAAGCGCCGGACTGTTGTGCGGGAGGTCGAGGGTTCGAGCCCCGGCCGGACCAACACTCAAGGTCTTAAAATAATTGAGAAGAATATGCTACCTTTCTATAGCATAGTTCAAGAAATGCTTAGATATTCTAGTCTTCTCGGACAGGGACGAATAAATGGAGGTCCCGTCTCCTGCATCTATTAATTAGTTAATTTGATTAGGCAGGGGATGTTAAAGAACCCACTTCACGAGATTACTGTGATGTGTTCTGGCCTGGTTACGGGAAATTGCGGGGAGGGGGCATCTGTCATATTCGCCTTTATTTGATTCTAAACTGCTTAGCAGTCTGGTAAAGTCCCCCGTGCAGTGTTGTAAAGCGCCATGAGCTCAAGATATGAGCGCTATATAAATACAAGTTGTTATTATTATTATTATTATTATTATTATTATTATTATTATTATTATTTATTACAAATGAAGCACCAGAGAGTCATCCAATTTGTCTTACGGTCTCCTGGTCAGTTTGATTTTCTTTTTCGCCGTCCTCGCACTTGTCGCTCAATTTCTGCCTATCTACCTGTTTGCATAGCGACTTACCCGATATTGTATTATGTGTGTTCTCCGGTAACTAAATTTGATTTCAACTTTTAATCGTTTGCCTCAGAAGTAGAGTCAAGCTATATTTAAACGTTCATTTATCTTCATAACCACAATGAACAAAAACATTTTCTAGATTAAATCTATGCCTTTATTTGCCAGTCTATAATAAAACAGCGATAGTTATGTACCTTGGCATCCCTGAGGAGTTACTTGGTAGCCAGGTTTACACAGGCAAGTAGCAGCACTTGCTGGCCTACTCCACGTTCCATTGCTTTGACACTGCATGTGAAGTGTGTTCGCGTTGTGCGGACTCTCTGAGTTTACCGCACAGTTACCATTCACCTTAACGACATGCCCATTTGAAGGAGAAGGGGTTCTGTTATAACTTGCCCCACCAATGATTTTCCCAGGGCAAAAGTTGGTAACAACTTTAACTTTCCCGAGCGCAATGCACCCTCCTATGTCTCGAAATCCCAAATAAAGTCCTTTGCTTTGAACAGTGAGTCCCACTGCAGCTTTGTTTGTAATTCTCGCCTGAGCAGAATTCCACACGTGACTTGGAGCGATCGTTACAGCGAAAGTAAAATGTCCGGCCAGAATCGTTGATTTTTTCACTCCAGAAATTAACCTTTGATCGGTTTGGTAGACATATAACATGAACGATTCCCTGCAGAACGGAAGTGACTGACGGTCACATTGCCTTGCAGTGAATTCTAGTTGAACAGTCACTGATACTGCGCCTTGCAGGTCAATAAAATTCGAAGTTAACCAACTGTTAGTGCTTTTCGTTGCAGTTTCTGGAAGATCGCAAACGAGGTACTCTCCTGTTTGCGAACTACGGCCCCACTGAAAAGAGATGAAAAAAAAAAAGATATAAAACTGTTTGTTCAATCATGAAGTGCAGAATTTTTGCAGCGTGAAGTGGCCGACTCATTACCGTTGGCTTTAAGCGTCCAGAAGAATTGCCGAGTGCTCTTGAACTGAAATTTAAACTATCTCTTCCAATCCTATATCCATCAAATAATTTGGATATATCAACAACGTTGAAATGGTAAATTGGCCACCGTAACGATTACAAAAGCTGACGTTTCGAGCGTTAGCCCTTCGCCTTGATATATCCAAATTATTTCGTTACTCCCACCGACGCAGCCCCAAACAGTTTCTTTCGAAACTATCAGCCTCTATATCCATCAAGTTTCCCTCTCAGTTCCCTGCTACCAATTCATACCCCTGTGACGGAGAGAGGGCTGGGACGGTGAGGTGTCTTACCCAAGACCACAACAAAATGAATGATCCCTGCTAAATCTAGAACTTGAAACCTCTTATTGAATCTCTTATTACTTAGTCAGTACATTTAGCAAGCCAACACGATCGCTTTGAACGAAGCCACTTACCCCGCTACCAGTAGCTAGTTCAAAAGTGGTTAGCCAGTCCCAGGATTGGTCGTATCGCGAATGAGAATCTAAAATAACTATAAAAGACAAATACGAGAAAGAGGAGTTTCATTCCAGATATGGGATGTTGAAAAGACTTCGATTACAAAAAACTGTGTGGACGATGTTCAAGAACTTCTAAGAACGAAGACAATTACATAATAACTTTTGTTGTTGTTGCATAGCGCATGCGACCCGGTGACACTCTTTGTCGAATAATCTTTTCCGCAATTAGTTGTGCATGTAATTGTATAGTGATAAGGTTCAGTAGCAGAGTTTTTAAAGAACCATTCTGAAGGATCTCGCGATTAGTTTATGCTTTAGATTAGTTTGTGCTTTAGATTAGGTTATGCTTTAGATTAGTTTATGCTTTAGATTAATTTATGCTTTAGATTAGTTTATGCTTTAGATTAGTTTATGCTTTAGATTAGGTTATGCTTTAGATTAGTTTATGCTTTAGATTAGTTTATGCTTTAGATTAATTTATGCTTTAGATTAGTTTATGCTTTAGATTAGTTTATGCTTTAGATTAGTTTATGCTTTAGATTAGTTTATGCTTTAGATTAGTTTATGCTTTAGATTAATTTATGCTTTAGATTAGTTTATGCTTTAGATTAGTTTATGCTTTAGAGCCGTTTTCGGCAACATGATATCGAGAAGCGGGGAGACATGGGGTTTGCGTGTTGTGGAATTAGATTACTTATCCTCCAGGTCCCCCAGCGTCTTCCGTGCCTTTTCCAGTTTCCGATTGCTTCGGAAACAGGAAGAAACAGGACCTCAAACAGCTTTAAGTTTTTCTAATCCGCTCGTGTTTTTTTTTTTTTTTTTCGTTAATTATTAGCCAACACGCCAATGGATGTTACTCATTTTGATTATTTTGTCTAAATCAAAGATTCATTAAAAAATGATGAATTACTGTTTCCTTGTTATTTGCTCAAGACTTAACGTACAGGGTAGTATTTTCGACATGACATTGAGTATCGACTCGGTATTAAACTGTAGTATTTGCCGAGTTTTTCTTTTTTTTTTTTTTTTTTGCGGTATTGTACAGTTCAGAACACCCCAATGTCCCTCCCAGTGGATATTGTTTCCACTAAGGAGTGTTCGACTTTTTGAGGTCCGTTTTGGAGAACATAAGGAA
Organism: Stylophora pistillata; assembly: GCF_964205215.1. Classification (NCBI taxonomy): domain Eukaryota; kingdom Metazoa; phylum Cnidaria; class Anthozoa; order Scleractinia; family Pocilloporidae; genus Stylophora; species Stylophora pistillata. Next base: position 22,199,725 of record NC_142526.1, on the reverse strand, counting down.
AAAAAGGACCAAACCATACAATCTTTTCTTTTTTTAAATACGATCGCATCGACTCACCCGTCTCAGAGGAGACCAGACGAACGACCAAGATTGCTTGAATCAACGAAAGTAGAAGTGTCGTACCAAACAACAATCGATTAATCACCATATTTTTGAACGGGGTGCCTCAGATGTGATACGCGAATATCCACAGCTAGTGTAATGATGTCCTTGATATTCCTTATGAAACAAAACTTGAGATTAGGGAACATATAGCAATTAAAGCAAGCCGAAAGTTGCTTTTACACACAATTTTAATCGCTGTTATGAAAACCAATCGAGCTGAATTCGAGATGATAAGTTTTCTAATAACAAAGCCTTACCGACTAAATTTGTGACCCCAAACACATAACATACCTATCCATTAAAGTCCAAAAATGTCATCATGCATGCACAACAACCTTGTCACATCTTGCGGATACTTTCCGCTTGCTTTACATTTGACTTGTAGAACAGGCGTAATTGTTTTTGTGTTTTTCAGTCAAAAGGAGGCGAGAGCGAGGCGAGTGCTAAGTGCGAGTCGCGCGTGAGGGGAGGAGCGCAATAGCAATTTTTTCGCGCTCCTCCCCTCGCGCGTGCCTCGTGTTCGCCTTGCGCTTGTCTCCGTTCACCTGTTAGACGAAAAAAGATACGCCTGTTATGCTGGATAATTCCCACTATACATAAAGATTGAATTTGCTATGTACATGTAAGCAAGCTTAATTCCCTGGCTGTAAAAACTCCCCGACGAAGTCTGCTATTGTCAAACAATACGCGCAGCAGAATGAAACAAGTTTTTCCAATTTCATTTCGTGCAGTGCTGGTCACTGCTCAGTTTATCATTTTAAAAAAGGAAATTGGAAAAAGTTGATCAGATCGCCGTTTGCGTTTGTTACTCAGGAGATGGGGTAATGGGAATCGTTTTAGCAGGTACCACAGGCGCATCTCTTTGTCTTTGCCCTGACCATCGTGTCAGTATACTCAGGATCGAATGTCCGAAGTTGTGTTTACATCACGATTCACTTGACACTACCCATGAATTCCCACTCCGAAAAGGTGAATTAATCAATTATCACCTACACGACTCATTCTCGTAACATGAAATAAAAATTAAGTAGCATATTAACGCTCGCGCAATCAAACCTCGTTTTATGTATGGAATATTGCATGACCACGCCCTGGATATGAATTTTACCTTCGATTCCTGGCTCACTTTTACGAATGATCAAGGGCTTATTACATGCTTTGTTCTACTTGGTAGCAAAGATGACATTTCATCGTTGTAGAGATTTTACATGGGCTCTAAGTTGTTATTTGAAGAGGATTTTAATATTTTGCTACACAGATAATCTAAATAAATCTAAATAAGATATCTCAAGTTAAAATGAAACAGACGGGTCAAGTGCGAGGACACCCCCATCTTATCCCTAGTATCTTAAATTTAGCTTTCTGTTTGGTATACGAGTATTCGCCAAGCTTATATTCCCATGGGTTAAATGAAACGCTCAAAGTTCTTGTCACCAAGAATAGATATTAAAATCACTCAAAGATATGTTATCTTAGCAAATGCTTATAAAAACGAATCCATGGGCAATATCACCTTAATCAGTGCCACAAAGAGGCACGCAAATGTGATTAGTAAGCGCAAGCTGTTTTTAAAGTCCTTTAATTTCGTCTAACCTAGACCGAAATCTGTTAGATTATGCCCACCTCAAGTAACTTTGTTTGTGTGTCTATTCCGAAGAGCAGATATTGTATGATGCAGAGAAGATTATGGTCTGTGGAAGAAAATGTTAGTAATAACTTTAAGAAAAATGGCACACGTAGCAGTCTCACTTGACGCACTAGGGAGAAGTTTCCCAAAGTGTTTTTATTTTGTAGTTCAATCTAACTTCCAATTGAAAACAAATTTTCCAGTTGGTGAAACCATCAAAAGCATGGTAATGACTGGGTGGAGCAGGCAGATTTTGGAAAAAATCGAGTTAAGCTAGAAACAAAATCACGGCGGATACTGTCAACGCTTGAACCTTTTCGAATTGAAACACGATCAATTTGAAAAGCACGCGGGAACCTCTTAGATCTTCGAGCTTTCAATATGGATAGTCATCAGTTTGTAGCATCTCTCACAATTTGATGGTTGTTCCGTTTCAAATTATGGAAATTCTCTGTAACAGGACACATGATCGCGATCTCTTTTCTTCCGACCGGTAAACATGCACTCTAGTTTCTTGCCTACTAGACTGAGTTATCACCAATGTGTTAAAACAGTGATAGCTACCTATCACTATTGCGACTCTACTAGTTTGACAAAAAGTTTTCCTTTCGCATTTCTATGGTTTTTTTTTTTTTTTCACTAAACAGTTGAACCTGCTTTTCCCAAGTGCGACTCAAGCCTAACATCGTAACACAGTCTAACAAATGGGATTCAGGGGCTGCACCGGCAGAGGCAGACATACCAGGCCAGTCGACAAAGTGGCGGTGTTCAGGAATTCAATAGGGTTGCGCATTATCAGATTATTAGAACATCCATTTCCCCGTTTCAACACGCCATCACAAAAATATACTTGTAGTATGGTTCACTAGGTCATTCTTTACTGAGGGTCATCATCTTATATTTCACCTCGCTGATCGAGTCTCCACAGAAAGGAAACAAAGTTTCAGTTTCACTTGGTTTTCCCTCTCACAGTACAACCGGTATTCTAGTTCCTTTCCAACATGGTTGACAGCGAGAGTGCGCGCTAATATTGACGACGGAACTGACCTAGAGCGCTGAAAGTATACTGTCGGTGGTCTCTCGTTTCTTTGGAAGAATAATTCTCTCCAAATCTCCTGACTTAGGGTCGGGATGAAATAAATTAATGCGGCAAATAAAAAAAAGGTCTTTTTTCTTCAGCTGACTTTTTGACTGGAGTTCTATATATAAGATTGACTGGTTAACAACTTTAGCTTAATTAAGAACTTGGATGATCATTGATCTCCTCAGTATTTGTATGTTCTGGCAAAAACTGCCACTAGGTTGGGTACGAAATTCTCTCTATTTTCGCCTGAGCTGGTTCGATTGGATTCAGCTGGAATTAACGGTTTTAAATGAGTAAAAAATGATTTACCAGTTTTAGCGATCTAACCAAATGACAGCCTTTCTATGATAACCGACGAAGAACGCCTCAACGTCTAAAATCGTGAGCAGACATGATCCTCTGAGCGAAGGAGTCAAGATGTCTTCATAGAAAGGCATATTTCAAACGGAGCCTCTATACTGGGATGAGCTTGATTATCTCGGCGATTTAATAACGCACAGATGAATTCGTTTTCTTCCTTGGCAGTTAAAATTCACCGATTATTTTGTAATTTATCTCACCTTTTTAGCCCGTTTCTCAGGATAGACCCGTCATAGCTGATCAGGTCCTGTCGTAAAAAACTTCTGCGTAGGCTTTTTGAACTCCTTCGTGATTCAAATTTGATCGATTATAAGCGAAATGTTAAAAAAAGCTGCACTTCACTTTGTTGATGTAAAAAAAGAAAGCCTTAATGTTTATTACTAATCCCTATTGGGTTGAAAATGACTTAATTTTGATTCCCAAAACAATAACTGGTTATAACACATTACAGTAAAAACATTTACACACAGTAATGCTAACAAAAGTGAAACAGTCAAACTATAATTGTATTCCTTTAAAATTGAACGAGTGAACTGGAGCGGCACTTTTGAAAACAAGCGGCATCCCGGCTGATCAAGATCTTACATACTTAGTATAACCAGAACTTGTGTAACTCAGTAGCTATGGCTTTAAGAATCCTTGGCTCACTTGATACCGTCTCATTTAATGTAAACGTCACTGCAAGTTTTGGGTCTAATAACTTTACTGAGCAAGCTTTAACTCTAACATTTAGAAGGAGTTTAAGTTCCGCTTGCTTTAGTTATTGACAGGCAAACATGATGATTTGATAAATTTAGCTACAATTTATCTGATCTGGCAATCGACTATTTAATACATTTTTGATGGCCTTAAACCGAGCGAACGTTTCATCTACAGATAATTGAGATCATGTAGTATTTCACTAAAAATTGTTATGATCAAATGACTAGTCTAAAGACTAGGTTTACGCTCAAAGTTCATTTTATAAACGCATCTTTTCGTACCCCGCCTAAGAAGTGAAGAAGTGGGAAAAGCAATGGCTTCATGATTTGGTAACATTCCCACTCCAGGTCGAAAAATGCGCATTCAGCTACAGATGTTTGACCGAGCAAATGCGTGTCAGTGGAGTGCGTGAAACACTTGACTCTCATAGAGTTTCTCTTCACCAAGGAAACTGATAAATGGGCGGGGAATGACTATGAGATGTTATAGAAAACCAACGAATAACCGTAGGAATATTCTGATATGGATTTAAGGCATCTCATCCAAAAGAAACAAAGTCGTTCCGGTAGTTTGAGCAACATAATCCGGGACACTTTTCTACAGAAGTGCCGTGATTTGATAGCTTTAGTGTTCAGTCTATACCTAAATCATCCCTCCCATGTATGTCTGTGGGCTTCATTGTACCGAAAATCGTGCCACGCTTAATGCACAGACTCTACTATTTTAGCGCTCGGCCAGTTCAGTGCGGTTAAACCTCTTGGGAAATTTGTACCATAATGGTGTAATGATTACCTTTAGGTTAATCCGTTTAAGCGCAAACATGTCCGAAAACTTACCGATTGCTTTGGTTCTGGTCAGTCTTGATTTTAAGAGAGTGTTCTGAACGTAAAATAATAAAAGAATCATTTCAGGGTTTATTTCAATCCATCGTTGCTTTGATACCTTGTCCACATCTCACTTACACGTTAGCGTCATCGATCATTCCAAACAATTCACCATTTGACGTTTTCTATTACACTCCGTATTGGTTTTTTAATTTGCATAATCCGCACACACAAAAGTACGGAGTTAAGCACAAGATCTTTATGTCTAATAGTGACTACCTCTGCTGCAGACGGGATTGTTAGTGTTCCTCTTCTCTTTACGTATTGAGAGATCGCATACTCGAGCTGCATAAAATTGGTTATATTCTACAAATAACAGTAACTAAGGAAATTTTGGTCACGATCGTTCGTGAATGTAAGTCGCGAAAAGTGTTAGCTGTGAGGTGCTGAAATCGCCGATATGAAATCAAAGGAGTCGAAACAACTTTTGAAAGTGGTGTTTCTTGTTTCCGTCTGCTCGGCACATTTTCAGGCCACCGCGGCAGAGAGAGGTATGTGCGAGAAATATTCATCTTTGCTTCAACGTAACTATTCCTTTTCTCTAGTTCTGATTAGTGTAAAGTTAAACAAAAGAAGGTATTTTGTTCTAATTGGTTTATTTTTTAATCGCAATTTCAGCTGTTCTCTTACATAAGGACAAAAATGTACCCTCTTCCTGGCAATGGTTAACCCGTTTTGAGTTCGGTAAATGGAGTGGGGTGAGTATAAGCCACAAGCGAATTAATATGTTCTACGAGATGTTTCATTTTATTCTCTTCAGTAAAATTCACACAGGTTTGTTACACTCGTCGCCAGGGAAGGCCAGTCCCTAGTTGAGAATTTTTCCGATTAACTCTTGTTCTTCCGTATTATACCGGAATAAAATGTCTTTTTTTGTTTTTGGTACATAAAAAACGAAAAACTGATAGCAATGCAAGAAAGTTGATACTTGGCAGCTATGTTTCATAAGGAATAGCTCAGGGGCAAAGTTTAAGATAGCGCACCATGTAACTAAAGGTTCGGTATGGAAGGTCAATATTTTTTTAATTTGAACTACAAGAAAGCATGTTTAAGTGTGAGAGCTGAAAACCAATGGCCTTAAAATATTGCTCAGTGCGTCTAGCTATTGAAAAAAAAAAATCTCAAACATATTGTTTCTTGGGAAACTGATTCGCTTAGCGTAGCAACCAGTACAGCTGCCATTTGTCCCGATAGATACAAAAGTTAATAAATCTAATATACGCAGGTCGCAGGTCAATATTGATTCGTAACAATTTTTTTCCATGCGATAGCCAAGAAACCCAATTTGACATGTGGGTTCAATATTCCAATGCATTTTAGCCAATAAATGTTACGAGATGACCAGCACGTAATAATAATCATTGCCATTTTGGTCTTTGGTAGTACAAATACCAGCTGCATCGTTTAGGACTACTCAACATCAGCGAAAACCATGTAATTCTGTCAATTTTGCTGATTCATTGTCCATGTTGGAATTTTTATCAGAAAATGATAACTCACTTAAATTGTTTGCCGTGCGTGTACTAAATCACATACGAGAAATCTGTCTTGTTTAAATAGGGGAGCTGGTACAGTTAAATCCCTGAACGAAATCCGTTCAGTGTCCTCTACCCGAAACAATTTTGTTAATCGCGATAGAAATTCTCATCAAAAAGGTTGTTCATTAACTTTCCCTAACCGTGACACTAGCATTTGAAGAGGTTTTTGACTTGTCACGGATAAAAAACATGACAGATTAGCTCATTCGTTTGCATTTATCCTTTGACGGGCATTGTTTATTAGCAAGCTACGGAACTTAAACAGACTTTTCGAACACGTTTCTTCTAAATCTATAATCAGTTTCGAAAAGTCGCAGAACCTTTATCTTTACTGTAAAGATCTCCCTAAACTGGCCAGGCCTGAGAGACGAGCCTTTGGGCCATTCAAGAAGACCTCCTCGGAGTTTTTATAGTGATATACAATTGTTCTCCACACCTAGTGTTGGGTAGAGCTATTGTATTGTGATAAACACAGAATGTTCACTGGGGTCGTAATAAAACTTCTTTGTAACGATCACAAAGTGCTCAGTCCAAATCCGTATAATTTAATATCTATAACTTGAAAGCGGCATTTTGACGCATTCTGTCGAGTTCAAACAGGAACTCTTAAGAAGATCAATTAAGAAGTTCTACCCTTGTACTTTTCCTTTCCACGACAACTTTGAATTTGTTTGCGAAACACAATCGAAAGCATTTCGTAACGGAGCCACCAATATTGAAATTCGCTACTTCTTTCTTCCATTGTTGTACAATGACGCAAAAAGACATTCCGTCTTACTAACTAAAGTGCTAATAGGTAATAACCTCATCACAAAAAGGGGAGGAAGACATGCTACGCTCCTTTTCATTTTCAGTTTATTTTTACCCAGGAATGCAAGGGTAAAATTCAAGTTGGATCGTGATTACTCCATACACAATTCCGAGTGAAGCAGAACGCAATATTTGAAGCGCTTGCTCTTGAAATCTAGTTTATGCGTAGGCTAAATTGATTACTACTGTCAAAAGTCTAAGGGCCGCTTGTTTATACGAGTTCTAACCCAAACACGGTTTTACGCAACTGGTCGACCTCAGGGCTTCTCTATGAGAAGGTTCATGTAATAAAATAAATTTCATTCTGCTATTAGCTTTCGGCCCTCTTGACACTCTTCACAAGAACTTCAGATAAAAGGTTCAGCTAAATTTAGGACTATTTCGGACGCGGTTTTGTTTAACAACGGTTAAATTATAAATAATCAGACCTACTACGGATACGCTAATCAATAAAGCCGACTCGTTTGCAAGATTTTGATTAGCTTGGCTCCGCTCTCAGGATATGATAACTAAGTCTTATGTCGGAGCCAGTTGCTCTACACTTTTTAGGAGGCAAGTTCTGCCCACAAAAAGGCTGCTTTCATTGTCATCGGATCATGTTAGATCGCAGTCACGAAGTCATTATAATCTTAATGGTAAGGTTACGTTTAATCGAATCTGAGAAGCTAATGATTCTAATCGCGTTGGGAACCTTTCGATTAATCGAGCTGGTTGACTCTTTTCATACCAAGTGAATTCACTTAAATTTAATTAGCCAAATATATTGAGCCCAAGGGACAATTTATACAACATTTTGTGCCTTCCAAACAGGAACTCAATCCGCTCTAAACGCCAGAGATTGTAAATCCTTTAATCTTCTCGTTTTTTGTAATCGGTCTTATAGATGAGAAAATTAAACCATCTGATACTGGCTTTCAGAAGTTAGCACGTTTCCGTAGATTTCGCAACCTTTAGCATTAAGCCATACCAAAACGCACGGAATTCCGGTTACATATCTACAAACGGTTTCTAAGGCTACGACCCAACTCTACGCCATTTCCGATAAGGGTTTTGTTATCAGTAGCATCAAACTACCCATGAACAGTACTTAACGTTGCAATAATTGCAAAGAAATAAAATCAACCCCTTTCCTTAAGTCACAACGGTTCTAAGTGATATCTCTATGGGGCAGTTGAATCATATCAGTCCAAAGTTTTATTGGAGTTAAATTCTTTCTTACGACGGTTTTTGTCTTACGACCGAATCTTACCCCCTACTTAGTGAGGACACAAAATTAATTTAGCCCTCAGCTACGTGCATTGGTATTTTCATAATAGCTCTCTCTTTTATGCCGCTCCTTTTATATCCATTCTGGTAACGCCTCGTCGTCAACACACAAATCCATAAAGCATTGAAAATATGAATTACTTATCTTTCTAATGCAATGACGCTATTTTATTGTTGAAGCCATTTCCAACATCTGTAGGCCAAAAACAATATTGAATTTGGATAAAACTTTCATGCATGTTGACATCTTTACAATTATTTATCGCCAGTTTTTAATTTGAACTACTTTCTGGAGATACGAATGTGTGAAGTGGGACTCCTTTTTCAAATCTCTTTTCCATAAATAAGACTTTACTTTTGATGAGTGGCAGTCTCCCCTTTGATTTTTTTGTAAGTGTTTGAGATTTTTTTCAGCGAAAAAGAGGCGCTGGTCGGCAATTGAGTCTCATCAGATTGCAATTTGAGCTATAATGAAAAAATGCGTAAGTTTTGGTTAGTTCGCAATGATAAAAAAGAAGCAAGCTTTCGTAGGGATAGCAAAGCTGAGTTCGTTTCGATACCACCCTAGCGACGAAGCCAAAAGGAGCCGTGGAAATAACAAGATTGCTTTATGGAACTTAGAGATGAATGGCCAGTTATTTCGTTCTTTATCAATGATTCTTTATTTCCATGTTTTTGCAAGTAGTAAAGTGCAAAATGAAAAAATCCGTTTAGCCATTGAGCTTTCAAGGACATAACACCAGTCAATTAGTAATCATATAGCGCTGGTTATGACCACGTAAGACCTTTCAAGGAACATACTAAATTAGGCGTTGACAATTGTCATGTACTTTTCGGTTAATATTCTTATACTTCGGTTTTCCCTGCTTTAAACTACACGAGGGTCAGTATATGTGGTAATTTAGGCTGAGTGGCACTCAAGCATTGCATTGCTCATTGTTCTATGCTCTATGACCTTATTCTTTGTATAACTGGTGAGAGAGGAACCATTACTGTTTGAATGATTTGATCATTTTGTATAAACTAGCGATAACTTCTGTATTTGTCTATAACCTGCTGTAAAATCCAACGAAACAGCATGGTTTCATTGCATGTCCAGAGCAAGGTTGCGCCAGGTCACGCCGTTAGATTGCGTAATAATCGTTGTCTTTTTCCATTGCGTTTGATCTTTCCTAGGAAGCCACAAGGCTTTTAAATTTCTAGTCTCAAGGTTTCAGTAAAACAGCATTAAAACAAAAAATACTCCTTTCTATCAATCTAATTTTCTTTTACGTTTTCGTGAGAGGATTGATAAACCCTCACGTTCTACATGATCAGTCTTGAGTCCATCAGGCAACAATGGTTTCAATCTTCATCTCCTTGACGAGACTTTCTTATTGGAGGAATGAAATGAAAGGGATCGGAACCTTTTGAATTCACTAAAATGACGCATTTGAGAAACACTAATTTGATTAACTGGCGCCGGTAACTTCACTCGAATTGCTGTTTTCTTAGATCAATTATTCTCAAACAATGGTTTATTTTAACAAGTCTAAAAGGTTACGTGTCCAAATATTTTCCTCAATCGTTACACCGTGAAAAACAAGTACTTGTTCCAATGAATGGTATCGCCACTAACTGTAATCCCAACCTGATAAAGGATCATTTAATTGTTATTATCACTAATAGACGGAAAGATTAGAGAGAACCTACTACTGACTAAACTCTGATTGTTCTGGTCGAAGTTGGGATGGTTAGTGTTCTGCGAGACCCATCTGGCGCCAGATAATGACTGCGAAATAGTTTTCAAATCCAGCGCTAATCCGCCCTTTATCCTTATAATTTACCATTACCGGCCCACTTTCAAGACATTTATTTTCCGTTTGTCAATGAGCGTGTTCGTTCACTTGTGATATAAGTTTGCGAAGGCTTGTGGATTTTCTTTTACCAAAATTTTTGAATAGCATTGTATTCCATCGATGTCCTAGCATTGTATTTAGACATGATTTTTATTCTTTCTTTGCTACAACTTCCTGCACTCTCACCCAAACGTACGTGCGTAATTGAATTTATCTTGTCCTAGAATATAATATTATAAAATTCCGGAATGTTCTGCAGGTTTCTTTATCACACCATGATGAATACACTGACAGAGCCCCTGTAACGTCATCACCACACTTACCTCAGATTACTTTTGAATTAGAAAACACTGATAGAAAGCATTGTTCTTTAAAAACAAATTCACCATCTTATTTGGCTGCTAGGAACAAACAAATCGATCTTACCCCGTTCATAATCTTTTCGGTGAAATATGTTGTTGCACTAGCTTATCGGAACTCAATACCACTGAGACGAAAAAATTAAACGGCGCTATCTTTTAAGGCTTTTTAAAACAAAAACATTTTTTATATCATCTGTTTGATACCTGAATTCTAGCTTGTAAGTGTTTCTCACTGATGGCTAACTGTATTTACACAATAAACCAGTGCATGTAATTTCCTCACGGAGAAGTAAAATTAACCTCTTCTTTTCGAGCCTCATCAATTATGCAATGGCTTTCAATCACTTTTCCGTCGGATAACGATTTAACCGTTAGATAACGTTATCCGTTCTTTATACAACTGGACCCTGGAGCACTAATTTGGCTTGCCGGATGACTCTAAGGCATTGAGTTTATGAGTACATGCTGCGTTAACAAGAACAAAAAAAAAAATACTTTTTCGCAGAAAGACCAATCTACATATTTCTAACATGGTGTCTTAAAATAGAACAGAAGAGAAATAAAAAGTAAATAACAGACGAATTTCATGGCAGCATGCAAGAGAATATAAACTGTTTATTCTCTTGCAGCAGGCTAATAAGTCAGCAACTTTTATAAGGAAATTTTTTCAAAGTTCAGTTTTCTACAACAAGTTAACTGAACCTGCTCTTTTCTCCTCTTTATCTCAACCAAGAGACTAATCAGAGTCCTTTCAGAATTCGGGCTCAAAGACGTCTACGCAAGCGGCTCAAATTGTTAGTGGTCTGACAATCTATCGCGACAAGATTTTCAATCTTATGTATTCGAGCTACATTTGTGCAACTGATAATGAAATTAACTCTGTGACAATTCGTTTAATCTAGGTCGCCATTTTTAGTAATTATCAAGTCATCTGTGTCGTTGAAGCTTTATTTCTTCCCAACAAGATCATTTTAAAGTATATTGATGTTTTATTTACTCGATTTCAGTGGTCACAGGATGGAATCAGTGGATCTTACGCTGTGTGTGATCTTTCAGAAACGAGTACTAATCATACAGACAGCTGGCTGATCTCAGAGTATGTGGACCTACAAGGAGCAAACGAAGTTGAATTAGGGCTTACATTCATGGTTGTAAAGTGTCGTGCAGGATTTAACCATTGTAAGGAGAGGTTTAGCCTTTACGCGCTTCAAACAGAAGGGCCTGTGGCAGGTGGCATATCGAAGCAGGACATTGAGTTCGGTAATTTCACATTTGTTGAAACCGTCAATGCCACAAATCTTTGGACGAAACAAAATCCCCAAAACAATCAAGTTAATTTGACTTTAACTGCCAATAGCTCCGGCATCTACTTTGGAATTCGAGACACAGGCGCCTGCCTATCGCTCACATCCGTTACTTTGTCATACGCATACTGTCCCACTGTTGTCAATCAAGGAGTTGTTTTCCAAAAGATTGGTGCACCCTCGTCAAGCAAGCAAAACACTACTGTCAGAGGCAACTGTTCCGAAAGGGCATCGCCGTATCCTAGCAACAGCACACTTTCTCTCATGTGTCTTAGTTCTGGCCAATGGATGAAGGATAGTAAGGTCACGTGTCAATGCTCAGCTGGATTTGAATTCGTGGGAGACAAGTGCGTCGGTAAGAGAGTCACTAGGTTAGAATGCCCCCTTCTTTACACATACATACTGTCCTCAAAAAAATTGACTGACTTTTCCTAAACGTCAAAAATACTTATTTAAGTTCCAATGGGTAGCTTTGTTCAGTCTGGAAAAATTGCCATAAATGATTATAGCATACTGCTCTTTTCAAGACTAAAGGCTGATAGTTTCGAAAGAAACTGTTTGGGGCTGCGTCGGTGGGAGTAACGAAATAATTTGGATATATCAACAAAGTTGAAATGGTAAATTGGCCACCGTAATGATTACAAAAGCTGACGTTTCGAGCGTTAGCCCTTCGTCGGAGCGAATGACGAAGGGCAAACGACTCGAAACGTCAGCGGCTTTTTTAATCATTACGGTGGCCAATTTACCATTTCAACTTTGTTGATATATCCAAATCTTTTCAAGACTAGTTGGTTCTAGTGACTTTAAAACTTGTCAATTTATCTTTATCTGAATTTTCTCTGTTAATGTACTCTCTTCAGAATGTCAGGCAGGCCGATATAAGCCGTCCATTGGTAATGCCTTTTGTGTTCCATGTCCTGCTCACAGTACACCCGATCCTAATCATGGTTCTTGTATCTGCAACAATGGATTTCACAGGGCCCCTGAGGACGCTGTGACTGATGGCTGCACAGGTAAGAAAGTGCTAACTGTCGACCATTTCTTTATTGCTTTAGTCTGATGAGGAATAGCGTTTGGAATAATTTTCGAAACGTCAATCCCAGTTCTTCCACAAATTCCACAAATAATCATCTGTTGACAATACGATCGAGCTAAGTGTAAGACCAGCTAATTAAATAATCATCCCTGCTTTTAAACTTAATATTATAAATAGAGACGTAAATCAACAAAAACAGAAGAGTCCCCCCACCATTACACTATCATAAATCATCCTATCTACATGAGACACTTGTTATTTTTTGGGTGATTAAAAACCCTTTTTTCATGTTATCAGCCCCTCCTTCAGAGCCCAAAGAGATCAACATCAAAGAACTTACAGACACCATTGTGGTGGTCGCATGGTCTCCGCCTGCAGACAATGGAGGGCGTGCTGACGTTAAATTCGACGTCCAATGCAGTACTTGCTCAAACTCTGGTTCATGCTCAAAATATTGCAAAGGTGCGCAGTTCTGGCCTGCTTCCGTGGATCTCACCTCACTTCAAGTGACAATCACTGGTCTCAATTCAGATACGATCTACAACATAACTGTTATTTCCAAGAATGGTGTTAGTGGTCAGGCAGGTTTGCAATCTCTTCAGAGTTTGCACAAGACTTTCTCTATAAGGAAGACGGCAGGAACAACTATTAGTCCCGGAGCAATCACCCTCATGACGGAAAACCTTACGACGACGGAAAGTAAGAAACGTAACACTTTCTAGCATACAAATTACTGTATACGCACTTCCCATCCGCCTTCCTGCAACCGTTTTTTCCTTTTTAAGAGAGTGCAGTGCCATATTCCTGACACCGAGATAACCCATTCTCTGTCTCTAAAATCCCCACGAGGATGGTTCAACCTTTTTACTCCAATATCTCATTAGTAATTCTCCTAACTGTATGCTACACAACTCTTATGATGTTACTTTGGAGGATTTACTTTTGATCAGGTCAACTAATTATCCCTGGTTGATGTTTTTCTTTATTCTCATCACTCACCTGCTTGATATTTTATTGATATATTGTGAGGAGAAATTCTGTCCTCATCACTCTTGAGAGATAAACCATCAAAACACTCAAATTAGCTTCTAGAGACGCAAATCGGCTGCGCCTGCCTAAAGACTGCCATGCGATGGTTTGGCACGAGACCTCAACGAAATGCGGGCTCCCTTAATCGAAGTTGGTGCCGGCAGATTAATAGAAAATAATATGCAATTGTAAGATTTCAGTCGTTGTAAACTGACGGCTTTTGCTCGTTTTCTTTTACACAAACAGTGCCTCCGGTGTTAGGTACAGCAGGCTCTCAAGTAGCTACCGCTATTGTCGTTTCTGTGGCTGTCACCTTTCTCGTCTGCTTCATTATAGCACTCATAGTTTTCTGTTTCCTGGTGAAAATGTTCAGGAAGAGACATTCCGACAAGGAGAGTGTTCAGAGTTCTTCAACCCAGCTGACTGAGTTTTCAAGGGTTGAAACCCCATCATCAAACATACCATCGGCTGTTACCATAACAGATCTCACGGAGAACGATAGTGCCTCGGAAACTCCACAGCCTGCAGATAAGGAAAAAGGTAGTCGTAATTTCACAGTTCCACTTATCAAAATCAAAGACTTCCAGTCTGAGTCGAGGCCGAATTCTGCAGGTAGCAGTCACTCCATTCTGTCCCTCCGAAACAATAGGATTCTTCATCATATTGACTGGACGCCTCCAAGGTCCATAACGCCCATGTTGCTCCCGAGGAAGAAGGACTCATTACAAATGGATCTTAATGACGGAAGCTTAGAGAAGAGGGACTCATTACAAATGGATCCCAGTAACAGCCCAAGGAAGCCACCAGAGGGTTCTGAACGTGCTAAAATCGAAGTAGAACGGAGCACGTCCGTAAACAGCTGGTTTCCAGCAGAAGAAGTACAGGTTAATGTCTGAGACATCTATCCTGCTGTGCTGATCAGTTGATTCAAATCAAATTACAAACAACACAGTTCAGTCTGGTGGTTTCCATTTGTCAGAACTGTTCGGCTGGACTGTTCAATTGGTAAATGAATGATGAAAACAATCAACTCTGAAAGCTGACAGAACCGGTTCCGGCCCAAGTAATCGGCTACGCCTTCTATGATAACACCATTCAGATCTCCCGCTATCAAGCAGATTGTTCGAAAAATGCGAGGAAGTCGTTTTGACTGCGGCCAAATATTGCAATGACAGTGCCAGTCTAAGAGTAATACTTTTAGCATTGAAGGCTCGCGAGACAGCACAACTAGCACATACCTACTTTAGAAGACTGAAATTTTGCGCCTTATACACACATACTCTGATAAGAACAAGATGTTAAGTTTTATTTTAAAATGGTCAGCATCCATTGGTGGAAATACTCAGAGCATCATTTACGTACGACAAGCATACCGTACATGTCATTGTTTTCTTCAGAATAAATAAGAAGATTTGAGATAGTGGATTTGTACACTTGCGGGTGAAGAAATCCTTCTAAGGCTAAGCGTATTTACGCAAGTTTTTAAGGAATAGTTTGAGCTGCTAAAATATTTTCCTTGCGATTGCAATTTGTAAAGTGCAACACGAGAATTAATTAAGCACGATATGATGGTACAGCGGTATGGTGTCCCTCACGTCCCCTGCTGCTCCCATTTTCGATCCAACAATACTTTTTAAATTAAAGGTTTGCATCACGAATGAAGTTACAAAATTAATGATAAATTAATTGTAACATATATTTTGCAGTCGTAAATAAGGCTTGTTGAACAAGCATAAACAGGAGCCCATTACCCTCCTTGCACAAACGCAAAAATTAGAGCGTTTTCATGTTATCATTTCAGGAGAATAATTCCAAAAGTAAAATCTCTTTCCAAGCAGAAATCCTTTAGTGGCAGTAATAAAAAAAAGGATCTCCTTTTGTTTGAAGTGTTTGTTATAAATGAGTCCTTTGTCATTCCTCAACAATCAAGAAACCTTAAGATCGCTCGCTCTTTGTTGCATGCAGTGTTCAGTCTTCTTCTGATTATTGTCTCATTACTTTTTTGGGGTGTACACTTGTGTGCCATCCCCTAATTAAGTGGGTGTAAACTCTTTTGAAACTGGCCATGGGATAACAGCGTATAAGAGACTGTGTGATAAATTGCGTTCCCTTCGTCAAAAGACTCTGTCCAGAAGCATAACTCGGCTGATGAGGTAAAAAAAAAAAAAAAACGCGTGTCATAGCACGTGATAGAACTTCGCTGCTCTGCAGTGAAATCTCAAAAGCACTGAGGTACCTCTGTTTTCAGTGTGTTCGTTTCGGTTTTCTTTTTGCCTTTTGTTTGTTTGTTTGTTTGTGTGTTTTACTCACTGATTTCACAGTTTATGGAACCTTTATTTTAAATCGGACAAGGGATTTACATGATTAATGTTGTTCGTCTTTACTTTTGCTCCAGAATTTGTTGTGGGTTGAACAAAGGTGCATATCGTGTTTCAGCACAATTCAACCCCAAAAATAGCCGTGCATTCCTCTGGTTAGAGAGGTCGGGACCATGGCACGCTCTCCGTCCCTGTAAAGAAATCAGGATTGTGGAAATGTTCAACACAAAAAGAAATCAAACCAATATAGAGGCATCGAACACAACCTCTTCCCATTCGAAGCAAAACCCGTGAGAACGCTTTGGAGCTGATTGGAGACCTCGTGTATCACTAAGCACGGAGCAGAGTCCTCTTCGGGTTTCCTAAAGGTGCTCTCTCTACAAATCAGATCAATGCTTATGTTTATAACCTATTAAACCAACTTCATCTTCTCCAAACCCTTGCAGGGCAAAAGCTATTTGACAGTATTTCTTGTTAGCGATTTTGGGCCGAGATTAGGTGAAATTTTAAAGAATGGCAAAATGAACATTTTGCCCTCTTTGATATTACAACATGAAAAAAAAAAATAGAAAATTAAACTTTAATAGCCTTTCTCTGTATGGTAGCCCTTATTTCGTGGTATCTGGATGGAAAAATTGACGTAATTGGCCGAAATTCTCTTTATTGGAGGCCACTACAGATCCACTGCTAAAGGTAAGGAATTAATGAACTGCTAAAACCGCATGAAGGTTATTGGAATATTCTGATATTGTTCGACCGTTTTTAGTAGTAGCCGGAAATTCAAATAATTATCACCCTGATGATAAACACGTGCCTGGATTTTCTGCTACTCTTTTTACTCTCTTGAATTTAAGGTCCTAAATGCTTTTGGGCTCAAATATTACAGTGAAGAGGCGCATAACTGTCTTTACCAGAATATTGTGTATAAGGAAAAGCATTTGTAGCAAAATGTAAGCTTTGGAAGCAGTTCTCCATGTTTTTTTTTTCTGTTTCAAAGCATTTTAAATTGGAAATCTGTAGGAAATAGTTCTCTGAACCAGAAAGGAGTAATCCTATACACTAACCTAGTAAAACATATAAAACTTTCTGCCAAGTTTCTATTTAGATAGCTACTGACCAGCAGAAGTATAGTTATCTTTCCCAGAAGGTGACATATAGGAGGTATGTTTCTTTTTCGCTGGCAGCATGAGAAAGTTTTGAAAAACAAAGATAAATTTTGACAATTTTGATATGACAGACTGACCATATGAATGAATGAATGAATGAGTGAGTGACTGTCTGAATAAATGAATGGACGAATGAGTTAATGACTGACTGACTGACTTAGTGACTACCTGATTGACTGATTGCAGAACTGACAATTTGATGTACTTACTGACCAATCACCTCGCTGATTGAATAACGGAATGTCTATCAGATAAAAGTGTACGATTCAAACGTGCGCGACCTCTCACATAAGTGCGTTACTCTTGATTTAAATTATAACCCTTAATCTTCATGTGACTCGTTTGATTACACTTTTAAGTTGTAGTCTTTCGACGTAGAACATATCAGTGCTGGCTTTTGTTGCGGCAAGATCTTGTTCTAAATCAATAAGTGGAAATATCTGTAAGTCTTAGTCCTTTTTTCGTTTTCATTGTAATTTATAAAATGCTATTTTTTCTTTTAGTCAAACCATCATTTTCATCATCACCTTCTACATAATCACATGCGTTTAATTTACTCTTTGAACGTGAACAAGGAATAAATTTCTCTTTTAAATCATCTCTAATGGCTGGAGTCTGCAAAAACGACTTACTGACTGACTGCTTAACTGAATGACTAAGCTTTGGACGGATGGAGTGACTGACTGAAAAACATGTATCTGACTGAGTGGCTGATACTGACTGACAGATGAGTCAACCAACTTTTGAACTGTTCAAATTACTGGTTGACTGATTTAAACCAATCAAGGAACCATTAGACTGATTTGCTGACTGGATGACTCACCAGCTGATGGAGTTGGTCACTAATATCTACACTGACCTCAAACTCACTAACCTTTTAAGCCCTAACATCATTATTTATACGTAGCAAAATATATGAACTTCATATATTCATCGTATCAATTTTTATATTTCCCATATTTTCCCAAAAGTTATTGAATTCCCTACTGTTTATTGTTTTCACCTTGTTAAATTGCCCAGTGGAAAATTAAACGATTGGTCAGATCATTCTGCAATCATGCTACGCCAAGAAGCTACCATCAGTGTAAAAATTAGTCGACACACGTTTGAAGAGTTCTATTTAAGTGAAGAAAAAAAGTCAACTGTTTCTAACACACTCTTAAATAACAGACCTCCACTAGCTCATTCAGTGTTGGCTAAAAGTTTACGGAATCATGATACAGTGTTCATTGCTTTTGGGGGTAAGGGAGCAAATAGGTTAACTTTAGTAGGGAAAAAGAGATTAATTTGAAGTAATAGAGGGGTTGAAAAGATCAATGTTTCAACAATTTTGCCACAGATTGTAGGACTTCTATGCCTTTGAGAGGTTGATGCTAGCCCTTGAAAAAGTTTGAGATGAACTACAATTTAACTAATTAAAGCAAAAGGTGGAAAAAAAAACTTGCTACATGTATATGCAAACTCTGTTTACGAGCCAAATACTCCACGAAGGAGTATTTCTACTCCCCCCTGGATGGAATGCTGGTTTCTTGCTGGGTTATCCCCCAGCATTAAATTTGCCAGTACCCATTCAAATACCTTGGTAAAGAGAGGCACTGTGAGAGTAGTGTCTTGCCTAAGAACACAATACAATGTCCTCAGCCAGGGCTTGAACCTGGACCAGTGACCACTCAATCCGGAGTCAAGCACACGAACCGAAACTGACTCCAGGCGCGATAACCACAAGTTCAGAATTAGAAATAAGGACGTCGAAGCACTGATTAAGAGCACTGAACTTCGTGTTCATTTCCAATGAGTTATCTTTATTAGAAATTGATGTACTAATGCTCAAAACCGTCAAACAATTGTTCTCTCTGTACGCCTGAATAGTTATATACGCAAGATCCAAAGACTTCGCAACGAACGCAATGAACTTCAAGAACGCAAACTTAGACCGTACACACAGACTACTAGTAAAGACGCACGAGCTTCTGAAATACGATCTCACAGAAACGTCACTAATATCTAATCTAGACAGTTACACCAACCATGAGACCACCACGCCTCCCACATATGTATGTGGCTTTGATGAAATTGTTGGAATTTCATCTACCTGCTGTTTTCACTTCAATCAGTGTTTTTTCCAACCAAAAGCAAAAACACAGTATATAAATATGAAAATATTATTCTTTCAAAAATTTTCCCCAAGGTAAGTGAGCTGATAATTGATTCAGTGATAAAAGTGCGTATGTATTTTTTTCCTCTTGTCTGTATCTTATTGCACTACTTCCTTGTGGATTGATAAACATGAATTTTAAAATTAAACTGAATGTTAGATAAACCCACAAGTGGTTCCTTTAGTTCTATTTCACTGAAATTTTGAAATTATTAAGAAAAATGTGTTATTGTATCTCAGAAATTCACATGTACAAGGCCTTATTTGATATGCAAATTCAATGGCAAAAGTGAGCTCCACACTACCCAGACATGAAAAAAAGAAACTAAATACAAAATTACCATTGCAGCGATTGCCATTTAGATGACAGTCAACCTCTCACATAGTAAATACAAACAGTTGTACTTTTTTAAAGTTAGTTTAAAAACCTGAAAATCTTTAGGTTTTTAGTTTTCTGGAGATTTGATTTAATGATTTGAATAGTCTGACTTGTCTATGTCAAACTTAAAATGTGGCCTGTGTATAATTTCATTTGTATTTGTTTAAGCATTCAGAAGATAGTTCTACACCAAGGAAGCAAAAACAAGAGGGAATGTCTCCAGCCTTTGGGTAGAAAAAAGGGGAATGTACTCTCTGTTTTCCATATCAATAAGAGGTACGAGACTGATTAAACAAAGAAAAGGCTTTTGCTATGATTTGGTGTATTTTACCGAAGCCACTGAATAGAGAAGCATTTCTGAAACTTAGCGGCTTGTGTTTCTTGTGTTTGCAGAAACTCTCATAAGTAGTGAAAGCAGTCGTCGTATGGCTTTATGTCAGCTTCCACTTGAGTTTTAGCAACATTTTTACATAGGAGAAGTGTGATCATTCACTTGGAAGGAATTTTATAGTTCACCAAAACTGGTTTCTAATTAAATGATAATGTATTGATTTTATTTCTAGCTAAAGAATATGGTAGTAGATGATTAAACATATCTGTAGTTTTCACTCTCCTTCAGGTTGCCAGAGAAAGGAAAGAAGTAATGAGAAGCCTAAAAGGGTTTCAACATTAAAAAGAAAGAGAAGTTTGAAGGACATTTCCAGCTCTCCCTTGTACATGTATTCTGAATGATTTTATTGTGTTTGTAACGAACGCACCGGTAACATTACTCAATGGCTATCTCAACCATAAACGTTTATTCCTCGACCAGTGGTTTCTATAACAAAATTAAATTACACTAAGTCTAACTACAGAAAATAAATGGCATAAACAAAATAATAAACGATATAAATGCGGCGAAATGAAAACATAAGACACACCTGACGGTTTGGATCATAAAATAACGCGAGACGCAGCCAAAGAAAACAACACCAGACTACGTAACATAAAGAAGCTTTTACGCGCGAACACTACAATATATACGTTGACGGGAGGGGACTGAACCCACCACGTGGACGGACCGCTGGCCCCAAATTCGTTGTAACATCCCGGCCCCGAATTAGCCACCTAGGCTAATTTTAACAAGACACAACAAATTACTTAGATTAAGCAGTTCGTTTTTTCCTCTATTTTCTAATAAAGTCATAGCATTGTCATAGGTTCCAAAATTCTTCCAATGGAGCTCTTTACGTCAGGTTCCTGGATCTTGAACCCCTTCAAGATGACATAACTTTCTGATGTCTCGTCTGCATACAGATGATGCTGTTCTGACTCTAACGTTTCGGACGTAACCATTGCTGTCAGGGTACACCTCCTCGATGACACCCATTGGCCAACGCCCTCGTGGCGTTTTTTCGTCAACAACCACGACTAAATCACCCACGGCGAAGTTGCGGCGTGGCGAATACCATTTCTGTCTTCTCTGTAGTGAAGGCAAGTAGTCCTTCAACCATCTTTTCCAGAAGGCGTCTGCCAGACACTGTGCCTGCCGCCAACGCTTATTGTACTTGTCTTGCTCCTTGAATACGTCAAGAGGAAGGCAGGCGTTAGACTTGAGGAGCAACAGCTTATTTGGCGTCAACGGCTCAGAATCGTGGGGGTGATCACTCAGGGGGGTCAAGGGTCTGTCATTGAGGATCCTTTCCACCTCGCACAACAGGGTTGACAGTGTTTCGTCCTTGATGCACTGCTCCTTCAGCAGGGCGCATAAAATCTTCCGAACAGACCTAATCATTCGTTCCCAAATTCCACCTTGATGGCTGGCTTCTGGCGGGTTAAAGTACCACTGAACATCGTCCTTCCTTAGCCAATCATAGATCTTCGTTTGATCCAAGCGCTCGAATACCTCTCTCAACTCTCGTACCGCGCCTGTGAAGTTGGTGCCATTATCGCTGTATATTGCCTGAGGCTTGCCTCTTCGGCTTACAAAACGCTGGTAAGCGCAGATGAAGGAGTCTGATTCTAACGTATGTGCGACTTCGATGTGCACTGCCCTCATGGTTAGACATGTGAATAAACAGCCATATCGTTTCACTTCACTTCGTCCTTGCTTTACGAACAGGGGGCCAAAGTAGTCCACGCCCACTCGTGTGAAAGGTGGATCAAAGGGAGCAACTCTTGCCGCCGGTAACGGAGCCATTATCTGTTCGCCAGGACGAGCGTTCCGTTTGCGACAGTTCATACACTTCGCCAGTTCTCTGCGTACTGCTGAGAGTCCCCGCACTATCCAATACTTCTCTCTAATTGCAGCCAGAACGTGGGCAGGACCCGAATGCCCCTGTTGGTGATGGAAGTTCCGGATGATCAAATTGGTGACATGATGCTTGCTTGGCAGAATAGCAGGGTGCTTCGTTTGGAACGAAACAGGCGCATTCTCTAGGCGACCTCCTACTCTTAATATTCCGTCAGCAACGAAGGGGTTCAAGTCGCGTATTGGGCTAGACCGTGGAACGCTGTTCTTCCGGTTCCCAGACGCTCTCTGGCCTACCACAACCAGCTCCGCTGGAAATGCGTCGTGCTGGACAGCTTTGATGATGACACTCTCTGCAGCAATAACTTCACTCACAGTCAGGGGTCCCTTGGGAATGCTGTCTGGATCCTTGCTAAGGAGGCCAACCAAATACTTCTTGAAACGTACTAACCAGGCTATGGCATTTCTAAGACGGTCCCATGATGAGAAGCGGGACAGCAGCGGTTCCAAAATTTTACCACGGACGATGACATTCGCACGACCAGGGCATTTCCTACATTCAGTGTCATCCAGAGGCAATTCCGGCAGCTGGGACGGTTGTTCGGGCCACTTTTCCTCTTCCATCCACAGAAACTTCGGGCCGTTGAGCCATTTCTCCAACTTGTGTAATTCGGAGCCTTTCGCGCCTCTGGATGCGATGTCAGCAGGATTGGCACAAGTGTCGACATGTCGCCATTGATGCGGTAAGGATTCATCATGTATCATCGCGACTCTGTTGGCCACAAAGGTGTGAAATCTTCTTGATTTGTTGCGAATGTACTGCAAAACTACGGTAGAATCCGTCTAGTAGATTGTGTCGTGTATGGGATACTCTAATTCGTTCCGGATCAGGCAATTCAAGTTCACCGCTACCACTGCGGCTGCCAACTCAAGACGTGGTATGGACACTGTTTTAAGAGGGGTGACGCGAGATTTCCCAAGGACAAAGGAACAGTGTGGAACACCCTTGTCGTCGACAAACCGGAGATATGATACTGCTCCGTAACCATATTCGGAAGCATCTGAGAAATGATGCAATTGGACGTTGACGACTGCACCGAATCCTGGCGGCTTGAAACACCTGGGCACAGATATTGACCTCAAAACTGCTAGTTCCTTCAGCCAACTTTGCCATATAATAGAATCTGCATCGGAAATCTCCTCGTCCCAGCCATACTTCTGCTTGCATAGGTTCTGCAACAGACTCTTGGCTGGCAGAACAATAGGCGCGACGAACCCGAGGGGATCGTACATGGAGCTTACAACTGACAAGATTCCTCTTCGTGTGGGCGCCTTTCCTTCGTCCATTATTTGGGAAAAAAAGGTGTCCGTCTCCATAGCCCACTGCACCCCCAAAGTGCGTTCTACAGGGAGGTCCTCCAAATCCAAGTTGACCACACAGGGAGCCCTCTCCGTTACTGGAACAGTGGCGATTACATTCCTGTCGTTACTAATCCATTTGGTAAGCCGGAACCCTCCTCTTGACAACAATTCGCGTAGCTGACCAGACAAGCGTGCCGCTTTGTCAGTCGTAGGCACAGACTTAAGGCAGTCGTCTACATAAAAATTCCGGTTGACGGTCTTAATGGTTTCCACATCAAATTCGCTCTGATTATCCGAGGCCGTCTTCTTCAGGCAAAAACTTGCGCAACTTGGAGACGACTTGGCTCCGAACAAGTGCACTAACATCTGGTAATCGACTGGCTCTTTGGAGAGATCATTGTTTGGCCACCATAAGAATCTTAAAGCATGACAATCATCGGGCGCAACCCGCACTTGGTGAAACATGCCTTCCACATCCGCGACCATGGCTACAGGCTCTTGGCGAAAACGTATGATGACACCCAGGAGTCCGTTCGTTAGGTCTGGACCTTGAAGAAGTTGATCATTCAGGGAAGTGCCTTTAAACTTGGCAGCACAGTCAAACACGACTCTCACCTTCCCTGGTTTCTGAGGGTGAAACACTGGGTGGTGGGGTAAATACCAAACTGGTAGGCACTTCACAGCCATTTCTTCGTTACAAGGAACTCGTCTTGCGTAGCCGCTGGAGACATAACCGCTAATAGTGTCCTTGTATTGCTCGAAGAGGCGAGGGTGACGCTGAAATCTTTTCTGCAAGTATCTCAATCTTCCTAATGCATATTCACGATTGTTCGGGAGGTTTACTAGCCTGCGCTTCCATGGCAACCCCAACTGGTAGTGGCCATTCACGAGCTTCACCGAATTTTCCATTTGCGACAGTGCTCTTTTATCTTCGACCGACATTGCAACCTTAGAAGAGATCATAGACTCGTTAAAGCCACTCCTAAACATGCTCTCCATTTGTTGATGAAGCGTTTCGTCGTCATGGCGGACAACGTTCACACTAAAGCAATCTCTATCACACGAGCTCAATGGTCCCATTAATGTCCATCCAAGCGGGGTACACACAGCATAAGGTTGACTACGCCTGCCACGCCTTTGATCGCACACCCAATGAGCTTCCGGAACATCGCTGCCAATGAGGACCGACACCTCATCAGATTGTGCTCTCGGGAAGACTATTCCTTTCAGATGAGGCCACCCAGCAGTATCTTCTTTTGTTGGTGGACTACCCTGAGGTAAACACAACGTATCCGCTGTCCAGACTCTATCTAATACGATTTCTTCCTGCATTTGCAATCCTCGGACAGACAAAGACAACTCGAATCCCTTTTGAGTGTTGGATGCGCCATTTACGGTTGCTAATGAGAATTCCTTAGGACGGCCAATAACTTGAAGTTTCTCCATCAGACTCATATCGCATAACGTAACGTCCGAGCCAGGATCCAGAAGCGCATTTGTCACAACTGCGTTATCCTGATCTTTTCCTTTCACGACGACTGGAACAATTCTTAAACGAACGGTTTTCTTACCAGACTCTGTCTTGCTACAACGACCTGACTGCCCGGCCCCGGCGACGATACTGGTACCATTCCTTTCCCTAGTATCAGTAGGTTCGTGCTGCAAGGGGGTGCAGCCATCAGTGCCATCGTTGTTCTTCCTTCGAACTAGATGCAGCATCGTGTGGTGTTTCCATCCACAACCATTTACTTGACATTTCATTCTGCTTCTACAGTCACTGGCCATATGACCGCTTCCAAAACAATTGTCGCACAGCCTAGCTCGTCTAACAAAGCTTTTCCGTTCTTCGGGGCTCTTTGCTCTCATTAGCTCGCACTTAGCAAGTCTGTGCTGACCAGAACACATGGGACAATTCAAAACAGGAGGAATTATGTTCGGCACGGGTCCATCGTCGGCTCCGGTTTGCGTCGTATAAGTTTTTCCTCTGACTCGATCAGCGGTTTTTCCTCTGGGTGATTGCCTAGTGCTCCGCTCTTTGTCTGGTGCTGATCCAACTATCTCTCCATACATCGTGTTAGCCAGCATAGCCTTCCCTTCAACGAACTTCGCCAAATGCGAGAAAGTAGGCTCAATTCCCGACAAAGTCAAGTTACCGGCTTCGTCAGCCCATTTATACTGTAAATGCACTGGTAGGCGCTTCACGATCTTCACGAGCTTGTCGGAGCTATTTATGTCTGCTTCGTAACCCATCTGGATAAGTGTTAACGCACAATTTTGCATCTGAACGGACAAATCTGATAGACCAACAATATCTGTACGTTTTAGCTGAGGGCCATTTACTATCTTCTCTATGTGTGCATGCGCAATGACGTGTTTTTGACCAAATCTACGGTGCAAGATGTCCTTGGCATTTTCGTAACCATGTTCAGGTGGGAAGACTATAGAGCAATCTTTGATGGCTTCTTTAGCTTTTCCTGTGCAGTGCTAGATGAGGTACGTGAGTCTTGACTCGGCATCTGGAACCCTTTTGGCAATATTGACTTCGAAGTTTTTGATGAACAACCAGTAATTCAGAGGATTGCCATCGAAAGTGAGAAGCTCTCTTTTGGGCATTTGAAGTGCTTGCTGGAGGGAGTAAGCCATTAGATGCAGAGCTTCCTGTTGCTGCCCCAATACTTGTTGTAACCGTTGTGAAACAATGGGATCCTCACCACTAACAGCAACCCGAGTAGGGACTGGGTTCCACGGTTCGGCGGTTGGATTCAGCTCAGATTTTGAATAAGTTCTCCCTACTTGATTCCGTTTGCCGTTTGGAAGAGTTGGGTTTGTGGCGGAAAGATTGGGGTCATGCGCTTCCCTTGTGTGAGATGGTTTTTTCTCTTCTTTCGATGCAGACTTTGAGTACTCTGAGCCTTCATAAAATTCGCCTATCACCTTGGCCTTCTCTATTTCTTCTTCAATCTTTGATAAGGCGATGCGACGTTTCAGTTGATCCTCTTGAATTTTCAGCTCAGCAATTTGACGTTCCATTTTTCGTTCCATTTCTTGACGCTTCAACAAGTTCCGAAGCTCTACTTCTCGCCGAAGTAATTCAGCCTTTGCCTTTCTCGACCTTTCACTTACCCGTGAACTAGCTCTCGAACTTTTGGACTTTGCGCTTCCAGAATCAACACGTGAAAGCGTAGCGTAACGTTCCAAAACGTCGACATTTTCTTCTCTTCGCGAGGACATTAACATTTCATTTGGAGACCTTTCAGCCGTCTGTAACCACTCTTCAAGACGTTCGTCGAACTCTTTTCTGCCGATCATTACGCTGTAGTAATCGTTAAGCGCTTCTGCCCTCGTTTCGGGTTCCACAGCGAGTTGGTAATATTCTTCGTACGACTGCAAACATCTGCCAAACGCGTCTTCAATATCTTTCTTCTTAGCACGTATTTCTCGAATGTTTTCGGGGTTTTGCATCAATAATTCGGCTTCTTTGTACAACCTGTTCACATATCCAAGGTGACCAGCTCGACTTCTCTTTAGGGAGAGCATTCTTTCACGCGTAACACCTTCGATGTCCAGGCGTGACCTTGGTTGTCGCGTCCTTTCGACGCCCTTTTCACCCGTTTGCTCGTTTGATGTAAAACTCGTAGCCATAATTCGACCGGAATAAGGGCAAACAGACGATAGAACGGCTTAATCCTACGTCAGAAACTGTAACGAACGCACCGGTAACATTACTCAATGGCTATCTCAACCATAAACGTTTATTCCTCGACCAGTGGTTTCTATAACAAAATTAAATTACACTAAGTCTAACTACAGAAAATAAATGGCATAAACAAAATAATAAACGATATAAATGCGGCGAAATGAAAACATAAGACACACCTGACGGTTTGGATCATAAAATAACGCGAGACGCAGCCAAAGAAAACAACACCAAACTACGTAACATAAAGAAGCTTTTACGCGCGAACACTACAATATATACGTTGACGGGAGGGGACTGAACCCCACCACGTGGACGGACCGCTGGCCCCAAATTCGTTGTAACAGTGTTGCTTGTGAAGTGATCAAAGCTCGTACAATACTTTGAGACTGCTGTAGAGAAGAATTGAATTTTGATTTATTTATTTACTGCTCTCTGAATTTGGCAGAATAAACAAAGGTGATACGCCAATAGAGAAGGAATCACTGCGTAAACTCAAAGGTTTAATTACGACAACTTGAATCGGTTGCGAGCACATGGAACAGACAGAGTCCCGACGCGCGTGCGCAGCGCTAATAACGGCAGGCTACAATATAAATAACGTAGTGGCGATAGGTATTTACTCATGTTCTTCAGTTTACCTTAGATTGTCAAGATACAACTTGAGGAACAAAAAGAGCAAGGAAAGGTAGGCAAAAATTGGTGATGGATCCATTCCCCACCACACCCAGCTGTTATAGACAGTTTTCTTAGTACTAGAAAAAAACTTTCTACCAGTTCTGGTAATAACAACTTGTCATGTGCATGTGTATAAGGATGTGTTGGTTACACGAAGTGCTTGCTTTTGAAATGTTGTTTCCACAAGTTAGAAAACTTTCCTCTATAGCTGGGTGTAAGGGGATGGTTCTACCCACAATTTTTCCTTCTTTTCGAGGATCGTATTTTTCCTTGAGGCGGCCCTTTTTAATGAAATCTGCCCCCAAATTTTGCCTTCGTTATTAGGATGGTCTCTTGTTTTGGATTACCATTTACCAAGTCAATGAACAAGTTGCAGCTTGAGAACCAAAATTAACCAAGGAAAGGTGGACAACTGTAAGGCGATAGATAAAGAGCTTAAAGTGAGCCTAAATATGACAGCAACGTACACGATTCGACAACAGTACGCATGCGTTTTAAACTGCTCACCATAAGGACGAAAATTCATTAACTTTTGTTTTTTTTTTTTGTATAAGAAAGCTGTAAAACTATATATTTGCCTCGAAAACTTTATGTTTTTTCAAGGTTGCCACTTTACTTTGAACTATTCCTTGATTTCCTCGCTTTCATAAAAAGAAGAAAATCTCAAAATGGGACAAACAATTCATATCACGCCAATAGACCTTCATTACATGTATGTTCAGCTGGAACACAATCATTTTACTCACCAATCGTCTCTCTAAATCTCCCTTTAAACTTGAATAATCGTCTGCGGCGACCTAAAGAGAAAATACGTGAAAAACTTGGGGACCTTTTATCATTATTTATTGCGAGGCTCTTTGTTGTGTCACGAAAAAATGTGATGATCCCCTCATAAGGCTCTGTACAATTTTTATGATCCCCTCCTCAGATTCCTCATCGACAGTTAATTAGCAAGAATGACTTTCTACAGCCTCCTCCCCACTTGTTTATACTCTTGTGGCAACGACTGAGGACCCCCATTCCTCCCCACTTGTTTATACTCTTGTGGCGACGACTGAGGACCCCCATTCCTCCCCACTTGTTTATACTCTTGTGGCAACGACTGAGGACCCCCGCTCCTCCCCACTTGTTTATACTCTTGTGGCGACGACTGAGGACCCCCATTCCTCCCCACTTGTTTATACTCTTGTGGCAACGACTGAGGACCCCCATTCCTCCCCACTTGTTTATACTCTTGTGGCGACGACTGAGGACCCCCATTCCTCCCCACTTGTTTATACTCTTGTGGCAACGACTGAGGACCCCCATTCCTCCCCACTTGTTTATACTCTTGTGGCGACGACTGAGGACCCCCATTCCTCCCCACTTGTTTATACTCTTGTGGCAACGACTGAGGACCCCCATTCCTCCCCACTTGTTTATACTCTTGTGGCAACGACTGAGGACCCCCATTCCTCCCCACTTGTTTATACTCTTGTGGCAACGACTGAGGACCCCCATTCCTCCCCACTTGTTTATACTCTTGTGGCGACGACTGAGGACCCCCATTCCTCCCCACTTGTTTATACTCTTGTGGCAACGACTGAGGACCCCCATTCCTCCCCACTTGTTTATACTCTTGTGGCGACGACTGAGGACCCCCATTCCTCCCCACTTGTTTATACTCTTGTGGCGACGACTGAGGACCCCCATTCCTCCCCACTTGTTTATACTCTTGTGGCGACGACTGAGGACTCCCCCTCCTCCCTACGCGATATAGAAAGACTGCTCTCTAAGTAAAATCTAACACTGCTGTTTCCACTTTAAAAGGTAGTTATAGTTTGCAGATTAAGAGTGATTTTAATTCTCTAAGTAGAATCTAACACTGCTGTTTCCACTTTAAAAGGTAGTTATAGTTTGCAGATTAAGAGTGATTTTAATTTCTTTTTTACGCGCTTCTCCACTCGCACAAGTCTCGTCCCTCGATCGCACTTTCTTCACGCATCTGTTCCACAGGCCGCGCGGCACAGTTCGCCGTCTTAGACAAGGCAACTAAGTGAATGGATGTTTCTAAAACTGGCCATGAGTTAGGGCGGCACATCGCTCTTTTTAGGGTGGACTGATAAAAAACTTCGATAAACTTCAAAAAAGACACATAGTAAAAGTCGAGCTCAGCAAAGTGATGCAGAAAGATTTCCATGCGTCTTGCCTCTGTCTTATTCTGTTCACACTTTCCACATTGCTTATCCTAGCTTTATGCAGGACGTGTCACACATGGACTTCGTAATGACGTAGCTCATCGTGGCGTCTCTGTGCCTCAGTGGTAGAGTATGGGAACTCGTTATCCGAAGGTTGGACGTTCGATTCCCCATGGGGAGAGGATGGGGACTCAAAATGTTTTTTTCACGTTTTCCCAAGCTCAAGACAAGACGTCATCAATTCGTTTCACCTTAGTTTTTTTTTTTTGCCTATTATTAGTCTCAAATCTTAAGACTACTGCAGATCGATGCGCCGTGCGGCTGGTCACTTGGTCGAATTACGGTCATTTCGTCCAAAAGTGTTTTCGTCCAAAAGCTTTTTCATCTAAGTTGGTTCGTCTAATTGTTAAGTCTTTTTCACGAAGCATATAAATAACTTTTAGAAGGTTACATAAGGTTATATAAAGAACCTATTAGTGCGAGCCGTTGCCATTTTGGTTCCGATAGCTTTAGTCACCGATCGTCGTTTACGAATTCAAGGTCGTGAATTATGATAAATACACAGAGAATACGCTTATTTGGGGTCATTTTTAGCTTAGTTTTATTTATTTCTCTATCATGTTGGACTATATTGTTGGTTATGTCGGAAAATTAGTGATGCTACACTTAGTCGTCTATTACGCCTAACAGACGCTTCACAACAAGCCTAATATTTCCATTTCTTTTGTGCGACATAATTAACAATTATTCCACGAGCGCGCGTTGGATATGAGATGATAGATAGCCAACGAGGCGCGTAGCGCCGAGTTGGCTATAATCATCTCATATCCAACAAGCGCGAGTGGAATAATTGTTTTATTAAAAACGTCCTCAAGAAATTATTATTTTGTAAGAAGAAACCGCATTTTTTAGCTGCCTTTTGATTTTAAGCTGACTCATACGCTTACCATATTTGTAGATTATGGTATATTGGCTCATATACCATAATGGCTAAGCCAATAAAAAGTCTTGGATTGCATTATCCAATGATCCAGTTTTTAATAATTATAATTATTAAAAAGGTGACACATATACGCCACATATATGTATAAAATACATATAAAAATTTTGACTATATATATGTCACCTATATGAGACACATGTCCATTATATGTCACATGTATGTCACATATATTTAACAGAGGTCACATATATACTACATATATTGAACATATGCATGTAGCGTATATGCAGAACGTGTGCAAAATATGTGAAACATATATATGCAAGCACAACTCTACAAATGCTTACAAATAAGGGAGTTATTATTAATTACTAGATTTATGCTAAAACATAACAAACAAAATTGATTTTTATTTAGTAAATCATATATCTCATTACCCGATATATGTTTTTTTACAACAGCTGTCATCTCAAAACAAATCTGATATCTAAAATCAGGAAATCTTTGATTTTGGATGTTATTCCCTGCATCTCTGCACTAAAATGTTTGAATTATAGGTCTGTACCAGCTTGTTACACTCTCTCTTCAGTCAGTCAGCCAATCAGTCAGTCAGTCAGTGACAACGAGTCAGTCAGTCAATCGATAAATCAGTCAGTCAGTTAACCAGTCAGTAAGTCAGTTAGTCAGTAGAACAGTCAGTCAGTTAGCCAGTTAACTAGTCAGTCAGTTAGCCAGTTAACCAGTCAGTCAGTTAGCCAGTTAACCAGTCAGTCAGTTAGCCAATTAATCAGTCAGTCAGTTAGCCAATTAACCAGTCAGTCACTCAGTTAGTCAGTAGAACAGTCAGTCAGTTGGCCAGTTAACCAGTCAGTCAGTTAGCCAATTAACCAGTCAGTCAGTCAGTTAGTCAGTAGAACAGTCAGTCAGTTGGCCAGTTAACCAGTCAGTCAGTTAGCCAATTAACCAGTCAGTCACTCAGTTAGTCAGTAGAACAGTCAGTCAGTTGGCCAGTTAACCAGTCAGTCAGTTAGCCAGTTAACCAGTCAGTCAGTTAGCCAATTAATCAGTCAGTCAGTTAGCCAATTAACCAGTCAGTCACTCAGTTAGTCAGTAGAACAGTCAGTCAGTTGGCCAGTTAACCAGTCAGTCAGTTAGCCAATTAACCAGTCAGCCACTCAGTTAGTCAGTAGAACAGTCAGTCAGTTGGCCAGTCATCACGAGCCACAGGCAAACGGAAGTTCAAATATTCGAAAAGGCTGGTTGCTATGGAGTGACGTCCTAAACCGGATAAGTTTCCATCATCGCCTTGACAGCCTTTTTCGATAATTGCTCGCAGTAATCTGAGTAGTTGCTTGAGTTTGTACAATCTCTGTTCCTGCTGGGTACAATGAAGCCTTTTGTTTATTAGGGGCTGGATCGGCCTATTGACATTTGGAGATTGGATTTCATATTAATATGCGTAAGCAAAAGCGGGAATGTTTAGTTTCCCGCGGTCGAGTGCAGTTATGGATCCCTTGAAACTTCGAAGGGTTGAATTGCTTCATTCTCCTCCAGATGAGTCAAGGGAATGGTTTATCTTAAATTTCAAGAAATGTGGCATAGCAAGTTTTTTGAAGTAGCCTGTTGGTGGCACATTTTCCAAGCGTTTTGTACGGTCCAGCTTTAAAAAATGGCGGAAGCTTGGATGACCGATATGTTCAGAACAACAAAGTGGCCATCGCCTCTCTATTTGGAGTTGTTTCTACCATCTTCCGGCAGAAATTCGAAGAAGGAGAAGTGGTGAGATATCTTTGGTTGATCGATAAAATAAATTCTTGATCCTGGATCAAGAAAAGCTTGGCAAACGTTACTTAGCATTTTCAAGCTAAGACGAACCGGGGTAAGTCATAACGTTTATATTTTTATTAAGATTGGAAAAATTGAGTTTGCTGTTTTATGTTTTGTTGTGAATGCTGGTTTCACGGTGTATCAGAACTCATCTCTGCTTGGCAGGAAAATCACATAATTGGCTGAGTTTGATTTTACGCTGAGCCTCTAAGTCTTCTAGCTATGATCACTTTTTATGGCTACTTTAGGAGAAATTTCGGGTTTGTTTGCTAATGATAGGGTCTTGACAGTATTATAATTTATTTCATTTCTATTTTTCTACGATAAAAGATTTAAATCGCCAGAGGGATGCCATTGAGAAAACTGGAATAGTAGTTAATGGAAGATGCTTTAAAGTTAAATTTCCAGGTTGTTTGTGTGTGCCAATCTTGACTCTTTATATTTTTTTTATCTTATTATTTTTTATTTTTGCAATGTTTTTATGTTACATGTCTAGCTACGTGATAGCAATTATTGAATCCATTTTATGCTTGGCAGTGTTAGAAAATATCTGGGAAAGTATCACATTTGAGATCTTTGGTGTAGCTATTTTAACTTCAACTTCTTGTTATCTTCTTGTCTTCTTTCATTACAGTTACTCTTGATTACAAAACACTGATAATGCTGCTCAAGCAAAGAGCTGGTGATGCCAAAAAATATATCAATGAACTTTGCAAGCAAGGATTGGACACAGAGTGCTGTGTATTCTGCAAAGTTATTAAGGTAGGTTATACCTGCAATGCTAAATGACATGCATCATAGTGGAATTATACAATAACACAAAACATATTCAGCCTACTGGTATTTGTTATGCAATTTATTTATAATCAATTAGTGAGAGCTTTCTTGGCTTTCTTGACTTTACAGAAAGGCAGACGAAAGGTGTCCATAAAAGTGAACATATTTTATCTGTGGTGAACAGTGATTATGTATCTACCATTAGTAGTGAACATTATATGACTTTAGCTCAGTTAATTCATTATTGAGTGATACATGCAATTTATTTGTAGGAATGTGCCCCTCCTGATGTTCCTTTTGGGGAAGCCTTTGCTGAGTGTTTCCTAAAGAGCAAAGCAAATATTGGGGGGTAGGTACAACTCTGCATTTTTGCATTGACATGCATAAAAAGTTCCAGCTTGCAGTATGGTATTTCACTTTCTATTGGAATACATGTCTTTAAATCTCACTTGAGATACTTAGTTTGATGGACAGTTGGCATACTGCCGGCCGACAGTTGGCCGACGGTTGGCCGACAGACTTTTAGGGGAGCTGTTCTTCACTTTTACCCAGTTATCAGCAAAAATATGGTAAGCTTGGATTATAAAGGTGGAAACTTTATTCACTGTTTTTTTTTTCTGTCTGTTTCAGATGGAAGGGGTTAAGAGATGACTTGCTCTTTCTCCTTGAAGAGGAGCCATGTGATGTTAATTTATGTGCTATGCCTGCAGTGTATGACATTTTAATTTTTAAATTCTGTGCACCCATTGATATAAGGCATAGTCAACATTATATCATTTAAAAAAATCTATTTTCTTGAAGTCTTATCCTGTAACAATATTATTTTGTTTAGTGTTGCCTGGTCACTTCTGAGATATATATTTATCTGTCATATTTCTAAGATTTATATGGCATTCGGCGTAATGCCTGAGAGCTTGTGGGATATAGCAAACTTAGTTTTTCATTCACTGTTAATAGAGGGAAATTATGTCTTTCCTTTCTGGTTCACCCGGGCTGAAGTCCTTCATTCAGAGTAATGCCTGAGCAATTCTGGGATATATAACATACCTAGCTTTTCATTCATGGTCAATATAGGGAAGTGTTGTCTATCCTTTCTGGTTCACACAGGCTGAAGTCCAGGCATTCAGAGTAATACCAGAGCACTTCTGGGATTTATAACATACTTAGCTATTCATTCAAGGTCAATATTGGGAAGTGTTGTCTATCCTTTCTGGTTCACCCAGGCTGAAGTCCTGGCATTCAGTGTAATGCCTGAGCGCTTCTGGGATATATAACATACTTAGCTTTTCATTCATGGTCAATATAGGGAAGTGCTGTCTATCCTTTCTGGTTGACCCGGGGTGAAGTCCTGGCATTCAGTGTAATGCCTGAGCCCTTCTGGGATATACAACATACTTAGCTTTTCATTCATGGTCAATATAGGGAAGTGTTGTCTATCCTTTCTGGTTCACCCAGGCTGAAGTCCTGGCATTCAGTGTAATGCCTGAGCGCTTCTGGGATATACAACATTACTTAGCTTTTCATTCATTGTCAATATAGGGAAGTGTTGTCTATCCTTTCTGGTTCCCCCAGGCTGAAGTCCTGGCATTCAGAGTAATGCCTGAGCACTTCTGGGATATATAACATACTGAACTTTTTATTCATGATCAATATAGGGAAGTGTTGTCTATCCTTTCTGGTTTACCCAGGCTGAAGTCCTGGCATTCAGAAAAATGCCTGAGTGCTTCTGGGATATACAACATACTTAGCTTTTCATTCATGGTCAATATAGGGAAGTGTTGTGGATCCTTTCTGGTCCACCTAGGCTGAAGTCCTGGCATTCAGTGTAATGCCTGAGCGCTTCTGGGATATATAACTTACATAGCTTTTCATTCATGGTCAATATAGGGAAGTGTTGTCTATCCTTTCTGGTTCACCCAGGCTGAAGTCCTGGCATTGACTGTAATGCCTGAGCGCTTCTGGGATATATAACAAAGTTTCACATAGCTTTTCATTCATTGTCAATATAGGGAAGTGTTGTCTATCCTTTCTGGTTCACCCAGGCTGAAGTCCTGGCATTCAGTGTAATGCCTGAGCACTTCTGGGATATATAACATACTTAGCTTTTCATTCATGGTCAATATAGAGAAGTGTTGTCTATCCTTTCTGGTTCACCCAGGCTGAAGTCCTGGCATTCAGTGTAATGCCTGAGCACTTCTGGGATATACAACATACTGAGCTTTTTATTCATGGTCAATATAGGGAAGTGTTGTCTATCCTTTCTGGTCCACCCAGGCTGAAGTCCTAGCATTCAGTGTAATGCCTGAGTGCTTCTGGGATATACAACATACATAGCTTTTCATTCATGGTCAATATAGGGAAGTGTTGTGTATCCTTTCTGGTCCACCCAGGCTGAAGTCCTGGCATTTAGTGTAATGCCTGAGCGCTTCTGGGATATATAACTTACATAGCTTTTCATTCATGGTCAATATAGGGAAGTGTTGTGTATCCTTTCTGGTTCACCCAGGCTGAAGTCCTGGCATTGGCTGTAATGCCTGAGCACTTCTGGGATATATAACATACTGAGCTTTTTATTCATGGTCAATATTGGGAAGTGTTGTGTATCCTTTCTGGTTCACCCAGGCTGAAGTCCTGGCATTCAGTGTAATGCCTGAGCACTTCTGGGATATACAACATACTGAGCCTTTTATTCATGGTCAATATAGGGAAGTGTTGTCTATCCTTTCTGGTTCACCCAGGCTGAAGTCCTGGCATTCAGAGTAATGCCTGAGCGCTTCTGGGATATATAACATACTTAGCTTTTCATTCATTGTCAATATAGGGAAGTGTTGTCTCTCCTTTCTGGTCCACCCATATTGAAGTCCTGGCATTCAGTGTAATGCCTTAGCGCTTCTGGGATATACAACATACTTAGCTTTTCATTCATGGTCAATATAGGGAAGTGTTGTGTATCCTTTCTGGTTCACCCAGGCTGAAGTCCTGGCATTCAGTGTAATGCCTGAGCGCTTCTGGGATATACAACATACTTTAAGTTTTTTCATTCATGGTCAATACGGGGAAGTGTTGTTTATCTTTTCTGGTTCACCCAGGCTGAATGGAAGTTCTGCTATTCGCAGTAATCCCTTAGTGCTTCTGGGATACCTAACATTCTTATTTTCTTTGACATTCACAGGTTAATCAAGGGAAGTGTTGTCTATCGGCCTTACTGGTTCACCCAGGCTGAAGTCCTGGCATTCAGTTTAATGCCTGAGCGCCTCTGAGATATTTGACTTACTTAGCTTTTCATTGATGGTTAATATAGGGAAGTATTGTCTATCCTTTCTGGTTCACCCAGGCTGAAGTCCTGGCATTCAGTGTAATGCCTGAGCGCTTCTGGGATATACAACATACTTTAAGTTTTTCATTCATGGTCAATACGGGGAAGTGTTGTTTATCTTTTCTGGTTCACCCAGGCTGAACGGAAGTTCTGCTATTCACAGTAATCCCTTAGTGCTTCTGGGATACCTAACATTCTTATTTTCTTTGACATTCACAGGTTAATCTAGGGAAGTGTTGTCTATCGGCCTTACTGGTTCACCCAGGCTGAAGTCCTGGCATTCAGTTTAATGCCTGAGCGCCTCTGAGATATTTGACTTACTTAGCTTTTCATTGATGGTTAATATAGGGAAGTATTGTCTATCCTTTCTGGTTCACCCAGGCTGAAGTTCTGGCATTCAGAGTAATGCCTGAGGTTTTCTGGCATATATAATGTGAAGAAATTCTTGTGATGCAAACTTTTCTGTTATTTGAGCTCTTCACCTATATCTACAGCAGAGCGACAGGAATAAATAGTCGTTTGAGACAAAAATTTGAAAAACAGCTTCATTTACTGTTAAAAGTCGCCCTACAAACCGCGACGGGAAGAGAACATCAAAACAAGAAATGCTGCCAAAAAAACTCAATAAATAACACAAGGCAAAACACTGCTGGTACATTTCTTTGCGAAGCTAGATCGTGAAATCTCTGATGCGACGTTTTTGTAGGGCGTAAACACACGACGACGATTGATTTCCTGACAAACTGGGTAATATGAGATAATATAAAGTATGAAACAACACGAAGTAACGCGTACAGCCTCAAGTGATCGATATACCGTATTTCCTTGAATAAGTGCCCACCCCTTGGCCATTCAAACTTGTAACTCTGAATAAGCGCGACACCGGAACCCTTTCTTTTTCAGCTTTCATAACATTTTAAACTTTTACTACCTTAGATGAATATGTTGGGAGAGATTCTTGCTTTAAGAGTTATATTACGCCGATGTATTATCTTTCCTTTTTATATGGCTGGCTTCGCAAGCGGTGCAAGATGCAGCGAATTATGTGAGCTGATTGGCTATTAACCCTTGCTTATATTTCGTTTTCTGCGGTGGCCAGCGTTGCAGCCATTTTGTCTTTGTGTAACCTGCAGGCAAGCTCTCGCTTGGCTCTTATCGCTCTGCTCAGGTCTGAGTTTTCCTGCTTGGTCAATAACGCATTACTGGATCTACCGCGCTCTATGTTAATTTTCAAACCACTCTAGCGCACAGCGCTTGACTCAGTATTTAAAGTTGGTTTTTCGGAAAAAGTCAACGTCCCACCCCTCTCAAGAAGCTTTTAGAATATAAAAATTCAAGGACTTTCTAAGGATTGGTTAAATTCATTGGGGGACTTGCCCTGAAATTAACGGACTTGCAAGACAGTACGAACCCTGTTAAAGTTCAAGGGAGTTTAAACTCGTTCGTAACGTGTCATTAAACGAAAGTTGGTCTTTGTCTGTTTAAAAGCTTTGTCAGCTTGTTCAACATCTATCTTGATTTGAAAACAATTATTATTACCCCCGGTCTCTGTTTATTCACGATTTTAATCATCGTTGCGGGGGAGGTAGCGCAAAGAGATTTTCAACACCAGTGCGTTAATCACATCGTACCTATAATGTCTGTAATCTCTCGCAACTATCTAGAGGATTCCGGCACCAATATAGGTCATATGAAGGCCAGTGACAAAGAATCTTATGTACACTGCATGAATATCGTTTAAAAAAACTGGAACAGTGTGTAAACTATAAATGCGACATAAAATATCAGTGAGAAAAAGCCGCCATGTATTGTGGACTCTGCGTTAAACAGCAAAAGAAATTATAGGTTGTAAAACACCGAGTTTATTCCCAATAACTGGTAACCGGATGCTCAAAAATTACAGCACCAAGCGTCAGCTGTCAAAGATTCCGAACACAGCGGAAAAAAAGTCGTCGGTTCTGGAATTTACTTTGTTTTCGATCCGAAAACAAAAATCTGGTAAAATTGATTAGAAAACAAAACACTCAGGCCGCCAGTTAAATGTCGTAGTAAATAAGCGTCGCAGCCTATGTCAGTATTAATGAAGTTAACTAAATCCGCAAGCATTGACTAAAAAATATTTCTTCGACGTGACTGTAACTGCCGCAACACACTCCGGGCGAGCGCTTTGTCTTGTCACTATTTTAAAGCGCCGGCCATGTACACTTTTTTCGGATACGGCTTCTTTAATTACCTTTTCACGCCATAGGATGATGACATGATTGTGTAAAAGTTGACGCCTCTATCAGATTAGGAGCGAAATACGATCAAAAATTTTACCCAAGCAAGCCACTGGTATCCAGCAGAGAATGCGGACTAAAAGTACGGATTCTCTGCTGGATACCTAGACTTTTTTTGGTTGCTAACGGCGTGAGGCTCGTTATGAACCAGTCAGTCAGTTAGCACGTTAACCAGTCAGTCAGTCACTGAGCTAGTTAGTAGAACAGTCAGTCAGTCAGCCAGTTAACCAGTCAGTCAGTCATTCAGTTAGTGAGCCAATAACCAGTCAGTCAGTCAGTAGGCCAGTAAACCAGTCAGTGGAACAGTCAGTCAGTCCGAGTAGAACAGTCATTCAATCAGCCAATTAACCAGTCAATCAGTAAGCCATTTAACCAGTCAATCAGTAAGCCATTTAACCAGTCAATCAGTAAGCCATTTAACCAGTCAATCAGTAAGCCATTTAACCAGTCAATCAGTAAGCCATTTAACCAGTCAATCAGTAAGCCATTTAACCAGTCAATCAGTAAGTCATTTAACCAGCAATCAGTAAGCCATTTAACCAGTCAATCAGTAAGCCATTTAACCAGTCAATCAGTAAGCCATTTAACCAGTCAGTAGAACAGTCCGTCAGTAAGCCAGTTAACCAGTCAGTCAGTCAGTAAGTCAGTTAACCAGTCAGTCAGTCAGTAAGTCATTTAACCAGTCAGTCAGTCAGTCAGTCAGTCAGGGAGCTAGTCAATCAGTAATTCAGTCAGTAGTTGGCAAGCTAGTTAACCAGTCAGTCAGAAAACTAGAGGTTTGAAAATTGGTAAATGTCTTTTGAGGTATATTCTCGGAAATTCCCCAGTTTTCGCTGAGGCATATTCGATCACGTGATGCGTCTAGACCATATGCGCGCGAGCAAAAATATTCGATCTATTACGATAGTAATTATTAATTTTTTCCTTCTTTTTGTCAATCGACCTCCATGGCTCTGCTGTAATGAATTTCCAACGCTTGAACAACTTTTGAAAATATGTTAGAGCCGTTAGCGTCCGTTAGGAAATATCAGTTTGAAACATTCTCATTTCCTCAAATCATTAAAATGCTTCACTTGTCCGCCGAAGCAGCACGTTGACAATCCCGTCCCCCAAACCTTAATTGCTCTTGTCTGCCCATGTACTCGTCAACGCTTGAATGGTCGCGTGACATCAGTGACATCCAATATAACTTGGAGTTGACCAAAGAAGCGTCTCTAACGAACCTAGCAGTTAGACTGATGACAAGTTGTATTTAATTTCGTTTTCATTCGCTATAACTATCGTTTTACTTTGCTGAAAGGTAAGAATGTTGTTTAATTCATATAAGAATTTTAATTTACTTGTAAAATGTAGCCTCCCTAGACTCCTGAAACGCGAACGAAGATAATTGACCTGATATAAACTCCGATTCTCCGCTCGATCGAACTATAAAGTCATTTACCCCAAAATGATTTTGCCATCATTTTCTATCATGCAGTTTACTGAAACTCTCTGGTATCTCCAACAATCTCTCGTTTCTCTTTGCATCTCAAGTTTGTGGGATTCTGAACCATAGTTCATACTTAGGCAACGCCAGTCAAATGCAGAGCTAACACATTCTATTAAGTTTTAAGACTCAAGTGATCAGTCGACCTAAACTGTAACAGGCACCTTAGCCTGCAGTAAAAAAAAACTCTTGGCAACAGGGAAAGGAAAACAGTTATTATATGGAAAGCCTTTATAAAAGGACTTTTTGAGAAATAAATTGAATCCCGAAGGAATATTATTGGAATGTGAGGGAAAAACTGTTTCTGATCGTGTTGACGTCAATGAATTGATCGTTACATGTAATGTAATTGTTCTGTCTGATATTAGTTGAACGTCGGTTTCTTTGAGTTTTCACGTCAGACCATAGAAGTGTTTGAACTGATGACAATAAACCTACTGGTTTCCAAGGATTTTACTTGATCTTATTTGACAGATATTAGAAATACACCAAACCTAACAAGAAACCAATTTCATGCAATTGATTCATTTTATGCTCTGCTTCCGTGATTGACAGATGAAAAGTCTTAACGCTTTTCAGTTCATTTATGTGCGATTTAATTAAATTCTTTCGTGCCAAGATGTACTGTAATAACCGCACAATATTTTAAATGTGCAATTCAAACCAAAACTTTTCAGTACTTGCATGTATAATAGACCACTTTCATAAATGGCTGCCGGATTAATATTCTTTTGTTTAAATTTAAATTAGCCCTACTGGCCTCGTTCTCCAGTACAAAATTCAAAAGAATACATTATCTCAAGCAAGGCCAGTAGGGCTAATTTAAATTTAAACAAAAGAATATTTGATACAATGAATATTTAATACAAAGAATATATATACGGCAGCCATTTATGAAAGTGGTCTATGTCTTTCGTTTGTGAAGTACAGGAACAAACACTTCCCTATGCTTTTTCAATATAAATTTTATAATTATACATAAGATCGACGTACTCTGAAAAAGCTGATTGGTTCAGAGCATTCAATCAATATACAGTAGCTGAGTTGACATGATATTATGCAGTATATCTGCTGGGTGTCATGGGTTGCATTTATTACGTTGAGTTCAAAGTCTGTCCAGTTTCCAAGCCTCTCATCCTTATATAGCTATAGTGTTCTCAAACTTTTGCAGAGAGGTGTCTTTTTTGTAGATTGTTTAAAGAATGTTCTTGTAAAACAATTAATTTTTTATTGAATTCAGTTTTCACATGATATCATAAATTATCAAACCTCTTGTCTGAGTTTAATTTACTTCAGCCTTTTCTATGCCACTAAAACATCAAAAGATCTTGAGGCAGTTATGAACTCTGCAGAACTTCAGAAAGTAATTAACTACTGCAACCTTAATAAACTGTCTATGTAATTAACAAATCTCAAATAGCACAGTCATGTACAAAGCAAACTTACTAAAAACGTTGGAATCTTCTACCAACTGCAGAATTGCCAAAATTTAAAGATGCTAAGACAATTGTACTTATATATATGCACTTATTTACCCTTATCTTAATTGTGGTGCAGTGTGTCAAGGCAACACTTATCAGACTAATTTAAATAAGATCTGA
Source organism: Stylophora pistillata (assembly GCF_964205215.1). Classification (NCBI taxonomy): domain Eukaryota; kingdom Metazoa; phylum Cnidaria; class Anthozoa; order Scleractinia; family Pocilloporidae; genus Stylophora; species Stylophora pistillata. The sequence continues at coordinate 22,157,389 of NC_142526.1, read as the reverse complement.
GTACTAAACAAAATAAATGCATCCGAAGTATCAGTTTTTGCAAACAAATGGGAACCCTCTTTCTCTTACTACCAAATTCTTGAAATTTTAAAATTTGAAAATGTTGTTTAAGATTCAAAATCAGTGCTCACTTGAATTTAAATTATATAACAATCCAGCAACTGTTTCAGCAATTTTCCATAATTTTTTAATAGCTAGCTCCTATAACACCTGAAAATCTGCCAAGCTTAATTTCCACCAACCACAAGTCAGAGCTAACATAGGCAAATTTACTTTTAAGTACTCTGCTTCTAAATCTGTTATATGGGAAACTCAATCAGCTCAGTCCCCTAATTGGCATTGAAAAAAATAAAAACATTTAACAGGTCTAAGAAACGTTATATATGTCTTAATTATATGGCCCACCTGATCTCTCGTTAATCAAAAATAAATATGATCTGTTTAGTGATCAAATATGTAGTATGTAACAATCCATATGTAAATAACTATAAAAATAACAGAGTTAATAATAACAATAATAATAATTGTCTGCTTATATTTTGGTCTTTGTTGCCACGTCTGTTGCTGCTGTTGTTGCTGATATGATGATGTGTTGTTCTTTTCCTCTCCTTTGTCTCTGTTTCTGCTTTTGTTCATTGTTGTTACTGTTGTTTGTTTGTTTATATGTGTGTCTGTTTTTCTCTTATTAGCTAGTCCTATCTGTTTAGATTTCTTGCTTGGTTCAGTATAATTTCTAACACACCTTAATTTATATACATGTAATTCTCTCTCGCACATCAATCCTAGCTCAGTGCTATTTCTTTGTTTATCTAAAAGTAGGTGGTGGCCAACTAGAAAGCCTTCGCTACTTTGACCACCACACACATTTTAATAATCTGTATACTTTATTTATTTTATTCTGTAATCATTTGTTGCAATTATACTTTTCTTAATATATATTAATTTTATGTAAATAGTGTAAAATAAATGAACCTTGAACTGAACATCTCCTTAAAATTCCTACTGGGTTTTGAAACCATAAAGTGAGTTTTCAAGGGAGTGTTCTCAACATGCAAGCTTAGCTGTTAGAATGTCTACATTCTGAAATTAGTTTCTTTATTATTCATGGCAGTTTTTGTTCACTTGCTGAAAGGTTATAGATTTAATACAGTGTCAAGAGTTATATGGTTCATGTTTAGTATGCACGCCTGCATGTTTATGGACTGAGGTAACACTGCATGAATAACAGACTGGAAGTCTGAAGAGTATAATTAAGAGAAGTGTAAACATTGTTTGAGGTAGAGCTGAATTAAAGCATAATGATTACAATAGTCCATCTTCAAACTCTTTACCTTAATTGATAAATCTAGCTATAGCTTGCATCTGTTTGAGTCAATAGCAACAGTCTAACTGTTTCCAAACAATTTTTTTCAGACCTCATTTCAAAGAATTTGAAATACATTTTTAATTTCTAAGAAATCCAAATTGAATACATGATCATTCTGATCTTCATGCAGATATTTTATAAACAAATTAAACTAAAGGCCTCCTAGCACCAATTGCATCAGTGATGGGCAGATGAAATTATACAAAATTTCTCAACATTCTTTATTTCTGTCCTATTCAACTGACTTGTTATTGTATATGCATATGGTTTCCATTTAAATTTAGTGCTCTGGCTAATACTTTTAAAGATAATAATTTACTGGTCATTTAAGGCAGGTTACATCATGCACACAATATTGGAAGGAGAAGGCTAAGGGATGATCATTCCATGTTTGGATTTAGTTATAGTGCCATTATAAACAACATAGTTCAAGTTATAAGCGACATACTTATCTTTACTGAAAGCTTGTTTTCATTTAAGGCAGGTTACATCATGCACACAATATTGGAAGGAGAAGGCTAAGGGATGATCATTCCATGTTTGGATTTAGTTATAGTGCCATTATAAACAACATAGTTCAAGTTATAAGCGACATACTTATCTTTACTGAAAGCTTGTTTTTATGTTCTGACAGTTATATATCTAAAGACATGGAATCCTTCTCAAAAGAAGAGCTGAGGACAAAGATCATCATAACAGATGATGGAAGAAACATTTTAAGTCTGTTTCACCACAGTTTGTATAAGTTACCTGCTGCTGTGCTGGAACTAATTGAGTTGGAGGAACTTAACCTTCAATGTAATTTGCTTAAAACAATACCTGAAAATATTACAAAATTAATTAATCTTACTGGACTTGATGTGACAGATAACCAGCTTTTCATGTTCCCTGTAAGTTTGACACAGCTGAAGAAACTCAAATGGCTGAACATCTCATATAACAAACTCACTGCAATCCCCGATGCTATTGGTGAGATGGGGGAATTGGAGGGACTGGATTTGAGTTTTAACCAGTTGTCTATGTTAAGTATGGGTATGAAAAAGCTGAAGAAACTCAATGTGTTGCATGTGGATGGGAATCCTTTTACAGTTGAAGGAATGAGAAGTGTTATGGAGCTCAAGGATAAGATAAACAAAGTATTTTCAGATTTCCCAGGTGAGAAAGGTCAATTCCTGTTCACATTAAAATTGCAACAAATGCATTATTGACCTGCAAGTGACTATGCTGCGATCGATTTGAAGCTTCAACATCCCCCCTTGAAACCTGGTTCAAATTCCCTAACTCACCCAAGCAGGGTTCAATGCACCCCTGGGGTTTGGATGACAGTCAAATTCCTGTGGGTTTACTGGAGGTGATGTTGAAGGTTTGAATTGATTGTTACAATATTATTCTGCTAAATTATTACACTAAGTCAACTGACAATAGTTATACAATGAAGCCTGAGCAGAATATTAAGCAACTACTGTTAAAGTTACTGTTAGGTGTGGAAAAGCTTATTTTAACAATTTGGCAAAAAACGAAATTAATTTTATTTTTTTTTATATAGGCATATATGGAACTGTTGATTATCATTTTTTTTTCGTTGTTGTTGCTTGCTTAATTTGGTCAGATTTTTTTTAAATTGATGAGATTTTTTTCTAATCAGCATTTCAGTTTATACCACGAGCAGAAGGACTATTTTCAAAGCTGGCTTATAGAAAGGCCTTGAAAGTTGGATATATTAAGGTTTACCATGGTCGAATACTACTGGTCGGTCAGGATCGCGCTGGTAAAACCAGTTTGAAGAAGAGTCTCTTAGGCCTTCCATTTGACCCTAAAGAACAGAGTACTGAGGGGATTGAAGTGGATCCTTCAAAGTGTGAAATAGGCGTTGACCAAGTTGCAAGGAACTGGCATTCCATTACCAGTGAGAATAAACCAGGACTGCTTATGGAATGTTCTAAAGACATAGCAAAGATTATGGCAGAGGAAATGATTAACATGCCAGCTGAGAAACTGATTATGTCAGAAGAAAGTTCGAAAGAGGAAGATTCAGAAGGAAGTTCAGGAGAAGATTCAAAAGAGCATTTAGAAGAAGATACAGATGACTGTTCAAGAGAAGATTTTAAGAAAAATTCAGCCCACATTTCACCTGCAGACTTTGAAGAAGGATCTTTTGAAGGTTACTTGTATGACAGAATAAAGGTGATGTTGGAATTTTAAAATGACGTTCTTCACTTACAGCAGTTTTAATTGTGGAACATAAAATGTACTAAATGCTTGTAGTTTTTGGACAAATATGTCAACTATGGAGTCACAAAAAGGGGCAGAAGATCGATCACAGTCAAAACAAAAAACTACTGGTACACATACATGCATGTAAATGACTCTTGTTGCATGTTTCACATTGTGCTACAAAGACAACTGGTTGGCTTTCCTAGCTCTCAAAATAAACAAGTAATTTTTTTTCTTATTATGTTAAATAGTTTATAGACCAAGAAGCTTTGTTCTTGGTGATAAAAACACAAAATAAGAACTCTGCCAATATATCCAGCCGCCTTGACCTCATGCTTGGTCATTAATGCAAATAATGTATTATGCACAGCATAAATTACACAACTTTACAAATGTTAGTCTTTGTATTTCAAGTCTTTATACTAGCAGACAGTGAGGTGTGAAATTATAGTCATAATAAATAACACATACAGCACCATATGCATGCATGTTTATGCAGTGCTTTAATATAGCAAAATAAATAGTTTGAATGATGTGCTTCCATGTTACCTTTTAGGGTGTCTTTTTTATATCACAATGTTGCTGCTGGGAAACAAGCAGCTATTTTACATATGGGATGCATTTTCATGCAGCAGCTCTTTCAAGAGTTTGGTGCATGCTCAGTTTTGAGATATTTGAGAAGTCTCTGCAATGAATTTCTTGTGATCAAGGTTTATTTATCACTGACCATGAAGTGCATGTCCTTGGATGTGGCACATATTCCGGGGGGGTACTCCCGCGAATTTTGGATAGGGGTGTGTCGCGAAGGTTTGTGAACCCTGACCCTATTTAAGGAGTAAGAAAGCGAAAACTGATACCCTTTTAAGGCCCAAAGCCGAAAAATGACACCCTATTCAAGGAAAAAACAAAATTATTAGTAGCATGAAAAGGAAAACTTAATATTTCTTCTCTGTAACATTGGATGTATAGCATCAAGCATAAAATACTAGAATAAGCCTAGTTTCATAATATGCAATCATAACCATGATACATCTTTCAGTCGGTCTGTTTATTACAGCGGATTACAGCCAGGATTATTCGTACTAGAGTGTCTCTACCTACTCTATTTGTATTGAACTTTGATCGCGGCTAAACGTTACCCTTCTATCACTCGTTATTTCATTAAGCTAAGTGTTGTGAGAGTTCTGTCAATTAAATGAACGACAGTCATATTATTAATTAATAATGTGGCTTGAAGAGGCATTACGTGTATTTACCCGCTTAACGGCTATTAAACCTTTGTTGCAAAATCATTTTGTTACAATACTTAAACGGATACATCAAGTTAAAAAAAAACCGTGCATTTAGGCGGGTGTTTTCACATTCCAGTATTAGATAATACAATTAAGCTGCCCTATCTAAGGACCACACCATGGACACAGAAACAAAAGGGTAATAAAAGATACCCTATTTAAGGACCGAGAACCTCAAAAACCACACCCTATTCCGCAGCACGTACCTATATGGCCCATACATGCGAGTACCCAATCCCCCCCCCCCCCCGGGCACATATTGGGCTCTGACTAATGACTTGGTCAAACAATAATTTCCTTCACACCAACAGTCATTGTATCTTTTTTTTATAATTTAGGTAGCTAAACTTCTGAAAAATTATTTCAGATCTGTACTGAGATTGGTGGCAAACTGAATGCATCACTGCGTTACTAAATTACAGTTGTAATTAATTTGGTCTTAATTATTTGATTCTCTATTCAGGTTGAGAATAAGGGAGATTGCCTGTCAGTAGATGTTTTCCACAACAGTGGCATCGAACGTTCAGTGGAGTATTGCATGTTAGATGAGCCAGAGGTAATTATTGATGTTGCTCAACCTCTTGATATTGTGAGGCATGTTCGACAGTGGTTAAGGTATGCCCAAGGCAAGCCCATCAAAAGTGATTCATTCACTGAAGAATCTTATGTTACAATGGACATTTGGGACTTTGCAGGACAGCATATGTACTATGCCAGCCATCCTATCTTTCTATCACAGCGAGCTCTCTACATATTGGTGCACAATCTCAGCAAGCCTTTGGATGCCCCAGCTGAGCCGTGCATGAGACAAGGAAGTAACGTTGTGAAATTGGAAAATCCCAACAATGAAACGAACATGGAGAATTTGCTTTCATGGCTGGCTACAATCCATAGTGTTGCCCAAGCAACTGATGTCAATGACGATGATGCACAACACAAGCTGCCCTACCTGCGCCCCTTAGTGTTCATTGTAGGCACACATGCTGACAAACCAGTTGAAGACATAGCAGTGATAAAGAAACAAATTCAGGAGAGAATCTCTGGTATGGAATATGAGAAGCATGTAGTCAGACCCCTGTTCTGCATTGACAACACAGAATCACACAGGCCAAACTGGACTAAATTGAAGAAATTTATACACAAGAGTAAAAAACAAAGAGGGAAACATAAAAAAGGTAAGAAATTTGATTTCATATTGTATCCTTCACCTGCATGAGTTACTTACGGCTTAGTCTTTGAGTCAGTTCTTAGAACACTTAACAGCTAGAGTTTTTTAATCAAAGGCCTATTTCAAGGATGTCTGGCAAACACTGTAAGCATGTCTGACTCGCATTTATGTTAATTAAATGGTTGTGTTTTGTTTTATTTTAGTTTTAAATGGTTGGTTGAGAGTCACACAGAAAGTTTTAGTGGTCAGGGGTTAAAGGTTGCTGCCCAGGTTGGATGAGTTAAGGCTAATAGTCCTAATAATGGAAGAAAGTGGGTTAGGTTGCTTGTTTTGGTTAGCTGCACTCTGCATAGCTTCAAGCTACGCTATATTTTTATCACTAGTCTGAGGTGTCTAAAAATTCATAACTACTATATTGCCACCCAGTAAGGGCACCAGTGTGGCAGCACCAAACTGGGCCACATAAATTTTTGCTGACAGATTTGTTTAATTTCAGAGTTCAGAATAAGGAACAGAAGACCTTAAGTTTAAAGACTTAATCTGACCTCAGTATAATTAAAAGGTCAAATACAAAATCTTTGCAATTTATCATACAATATAATAATGCAAATTTACTATCACTTCTAGTTGACTGTAAACACATAAGTACTTTTCGGACATATTGTTGCTCACTCATAATGTTTACCGGGCCATGGAATCGTCAAATTAGCTAGGCCTCGCTTGAAGTCCTAAAGTTTGGTTTCAATAATGTCATAAATGACTAAGTAACACTGATGTTAACGATACAGTAAATTTCTTATTCTTGTTGTCTTAATGAATAATTGTACGAATATTTAACTTGTCTTTGCCGTGAAAACTTTTTTGTGATAAATTAGGTTAAAAACAAGGGTGCGCATAATACATGGGCGTGCATTATACACGGGTAAATACGGTAATATGCTTTGAAGTACTTAATTGTTATTATCATTATATCTAGCAAAGCAAGAAGGATCAAAAGCAGATGGAATAACCGAATTGCAGAACAAAATCCTGGAAGTGTTACAGCAGGAACCCTATATGGGGGAGAAAATACCAGTCAGTTAAATGAAAATAACATTTTATTTAAAAAACCCAGTTTCCTGGACTTCAGGACCAATATTTAATTCAAAGTGCCATGAAAAGTTTTTTGAATAGCAAGCATTGTATTCAATATGAAGAATTTCACACAGTCAGCCTACAAATATATATTTGTATGCGATCAGACTGAATACCCAATTTTATGCCATAAAACGTACATCATATTTTATTTTGTTGTCTTCAAGATGGTTTTTGTTCGAAAAGGTGATTGAAGCTTTGGTGGCGAAACAGATTTACCACAGAAATCTAAATCAACTTGAGCACTATGCCAGAAAAGAGTGTTTCATGGAAGATGCAAATGAATTTGACTCCATGATCAGTTTCTACCATGGCCTTGGGATGATAATCAAGCACCGCAGTACAGTTGTTCTTAAGGCTCAGTGGCTGATTGATGTGTTCAAGCAGCTGATAACGATTCCACCTTTCAATAAAGAGGTACAAAAACTAGTTTCATTTTAAAGAGTGGTTCTTGAAAAAATGTTTTCAATAATTTAGACCAATAGAAAAGTCTGATGAGTGATGAGTTTTTTTTAAGAAATGGGCTAATACCACAGCTGAGCATTCTTTTCCGCATCCTTTAACATGCATTTCTCTTTTTGACCCCAAACATTTCATTTGCTATTTACCTCTTTTCATGTCATTATTTGATTTAGCCTTTTTCATTTCTAAGTGATTTTCATTGAATTGCTACAACAACAATTGTGTAATCACTCAAAGGAAGAGTGTTGAATTACGGTCTTTTCGTCCAAAAGTATTTTCACTAAGTTTGTTCGTTTACTTGTTAAGTCTTTTCTCGAAGTAAATAAATAACTTTTAGAAGGCTAGATAAGGCTATAAAAAGAACTTGTTGCGAGCCATTCACGTAGTGATGTTACACTTCGTTGCCCTTTTACGCTCAATGGAAGATTAACAACAAGCCTAATATTCCCATTTCTTTCGCGTGAAATAATTAAACGGCAAGCAAGTCTTTACTTTTGCCACTATTTAATAAAGTATATTGCTTTACAACTTCATTCATTCTCTGTGTATTTATCGTAAAATTCATGACGTTGAATTCGTAAACGAAGATTGGTGACTAAAGGTATCGGTACCAAAATGGCGACGGCTCGCAACAAGTTCTTTCTACAGCCTTTTCTAGCCTTCTAAAAGTCATTTATTTGCTTCGAGAAAAGACTTCACAAGTAAACGAACAGACTTAGGTGAAAATACTTTTGGGCGAAAAGACTTGGACGAAAATACTTTTGGACGAAAAGACTCTCGGACGAAAAGACCGGACACCAGTGTTTTCCACACACTTTAATTGCATAGCGAGTGCGTCGCTGATTAACAACTTCTGTTAAGAAAAATCCCATGTATCCTGTTAAGAGTTGAATTTCCTACCATTTTCAGGATATCGTTACACTATTTTTCTTAGTTCTTGTTCATGTAAGTTATACAATGATAATTTAATTGAGAGGAGTGCAATTTGGTTAGAAGTCAGTCATGCAAAATTACAAGTATGATTTCAGACCAAAACTACGCGACATCGACCGGTAGTGTAGGAGTAACTTTGGGTTTCAACAGCAAAATAGACACATCGTTGCTGTAATCATGTTTCCCTATTCAATTCAATGACTGAATGTGGATTTCAAATACAATCAAACAACCATTGCTCATTTCTCTGGGCTGCCTTTCGATAATGCTACTTTGCCAAAGGAATCATTACCAGAAATCGGAGACATCGATCAAATTTCTTCTCCACCGAACTATAAAAATGGCAGCCCACGATTACAAAGGATTGTATGGCATAATATAAAAAAATTCAGATATCACGCATATTAGAAAAACTAGCCTGCTTCCCTTGATCTCAATCGAACAAGCAATGTTTTGGTGTTCTCACAATATGACTTTTTAGGTGTTTAATGAAAGATAAGTTCGGACAAATCGCGATTCAAAATTTACCGGTAAACAGTCGCTTAATGTCTCATAAGCTCTATAATTTTGGTAAATATTACATACCAAAAACTCCATTTTGGAGCTCAAATCTTGCTTAGGGACATCTTCCCTCGATCTCCATCGCTTCGTGATGAATTAATGCCCCAGATTTGGTTCGAAATATTCCGCAACTCGATGAAAACCCTCGGACAAATTTAAAGGTTTGATAGTGATATATTTTGCCTCTATACTCTTGACCGCCATTGTGCGACTTTGTACGAAATTGCTAAAACGTACGACCATGATTATCTCTTTCTCCACTATTTTGGAAGCCATGTTAAAGCACATGTAACCAGGCAGCTTTAAGATTAAATCCGCTGGGCATTGACTTAGCAGGCTCGCTTAAACATAAATTTGCGAAGCCGGAACGAACTTTGGTTGAGAAAGTAAACTTTAATAAAAAAAAAATGTCCCACTTCTTGAGCGATCGCGAACGGCAGAAAACGGACACCAAACTCCGAATTAGTAGCCCTCACAAAAAATTCAAGAACCGGAATGATGTCGATGCAACTAAACTAGCTTTAGCAGTTGAAATTCCGTATTGCTTGTTGAAAGAATGGCATGGAAAAGTCACTGACAAAACCGATCCCGAAGCAACTGCCCCAGATTACATCAGTCTTGCCAATGAGTTAATCCCGGGACATTGCGTACAAATAAGCCAAGACTCTGGGCAGCGAATAAATGGCATCTTAGCTAGGAAGGCAGGAGCGGTGAAATCCACTTACAAAAAGGCCAGAAATAGTAGAGAAAGGGGTGAGCTTCACCAAAAAAAATACAAACTTAGCATTTTCAAAGATGAAATCGTCTCGTTAGAGGGTGTTGAGGAAGAACTTATTTGCACAAGACAAGAGATTGAAGAGTGGGAAAGAAAAGTTGAAGACTTGGAGCAAAAAAAGACAGAACTGGTGGAGGCATTGCAGGAGGCCCTGAAAGTAAAAGATGAATGCTTAAAGGAGAAGGAAAAAGACATAGCCATACTGACTGAGCAAAATCAAGAGCTGCAGCGTCACATTAGCGCCTTAGAAGGAAGACTTGGTGAGGTAGGATGTACTGGCAAGAAACTTGGAGAGCCTTGCTTAAAGCAAAGGTCCAGGAGACTAAAGGAACTGAAAAGCAGAGCTCAGGTGGCACTCTGGTTTATGGGGTCCTACGGTCTGGAGTTGACTTGTTTAAAAGGTGTGGACCATAAACATGGAAAGACATACACCATTGATTTGGCGCACAGAGAAACACCGGTGGCAGGTTCTGAGACGGAAGATGATGATAAAGTGGAACAAGTCCTCTACTTATTAGATAAGTTTTGTGCAAGCGATGAACTTTACCATGAACTGACAATAATGTGTGATGAGTTGCCCAAATCATATTTGATAAAGCAAAAACGAAAGCAGCTCAACGACATTTGCACAATTGAAAGAGTTCCTGGGCATTATCCAGGTGCTCAAATATCATTTACAGAGACATTAAAAGCTCACATAAAAGACCTTCAGAAAAATGATCCCTCATTTGATATAAATGAGCCTTTTAAGGTAAAGATTAGTGTTGATGGGGCCAAAATGTCAAGAAGCTCAAACTTCATGATCCTGTCGTTTTCCCTTTTGCAAACTGCTGAGAAAGTCATGTCTTCAAGAGGAAACCGAACAATTGCTATTGTCAATGGCCCAGAAAAATATGACACTCTTGAACACTCTTTTTCATCAGCCATCAATGAAATCAACACTGTCTTAGAAGCTGGTTTCATTGATGTTGATGGGAAACAAGTAAAAATTGAAATGTTTCTGGGAGGAGACTATAAATTCCTGCTCATGGTTATGGGCCTCAGTGGTGCCACTTCCACTCATGCTTGCCTGTGGTGTTTGATTCACAAGTTGGATAGGTGGGACACATCAAAGCCTCTTGACCATTACAATTTGGGAGAGATGAAGAGAACCCTGGATCACATTAAATCAATGCTGCCCCTTAAAAAATATTCTGTGATTAATAAACCCTTGTTCAACATTGAACTTGATCACATAATATTAGATGAGCTGCACCTGATGATGAGACTTACTGATTGCCTGACAGAAAACATCATCACTGAGGTAATGGAGAGAGATGGTGAGGCTGACATGAGAAAAAAGAGAGGGGAGAAAAAAGGGATCTGCCTGGAATCTCTTGTTTCTACTATCAATAAAATTGGCATTCCATTTTCTATTTGGGAAAAAAAAAATTCTGATGGAAAGGGCAGTGGTTCGTATGAATGGACAAGTCTCATTGGATCTGACAAGAAAAAAATGATGGAACTCCTTCCAGCCCAACTTGCAAAAAATGACATTCTCTACCCTGAAACAAGGCAAACAGTAGTCCAGCTTTGGTCAGATTTCCACAAACTCTATAACATAATCAGTGACTATGATACAAAAGCTGGACAGTATCTTGAAGTTGAACAAAAGGGGAAACAGTTCATTGACCTGTTTTGCTCACTGGCTGGAAAGAGAATGAATTATGACAAAAAGAGAGTTACCCCATACATGCACACAATACCCTACCATGTGCCACATTTCATAAAAAATTTTTCCACCATGAAGCAATTCACAGGGCAAGGGGTGGAAAAGAACAATGATGATGCAAAGAGGATATTTTTTCAGAAATCCAATAAATGGGATGTTGCAAGAGATGTTCTTCAGTCAGAATCAAGGCAGATAGCATTACAAGGTTATGAAAGAGAGAAACGAAAGTATAACAAACAAAACAAAAATTACTGGGAAGAAGGCATAGTTGAAACTCGGAAAAAAAGGCAAAGATCACAAGTGATCACAAGTGAAGAGCCAGGCCCTTCAGATGAGCTCACAGAACAAGAAGAAGACCTTGGCAAACTGAGTGTTTCTCAACTTAAAGAAAGGATAAAATCAAAAAATATTCAAGTAAAGGGATTGGCCAAACTGAAAAAGAGAGAACTCATTGAACTCTTGAAGTATACCCCCTAAATGTGCAAATTAATTCAAGATAATGGCTGACCCCTGCCCCCTCCTGACAAAAGAACAATTTTGACAAAATGTGTATGACAAAATGCAATGAGATATATTTACCATTTCTTACAAGAAAACATGTTATATCTTTAGATTTAGTTAGAATTACAAGTAATTTCATTTAAAGATAGTATTATTAAAGTATTTACCCTTACATATTCTTATTTTGTGTCTATCATAGGTAAACTTTAATTAAAGCAGAGAAAACTAAAAGTGAAACAAATCTCAACAACTTTGACCTGACATTCATTCAAAACAATAATCTTTTTCTAAATTAGATGTTATGTCCGTCCCATGCCCTTCTATTTACTGTAATAAGAACATTTTCTACTGGAGACCTGGATGCCTGTCTAAGTGCACCTTTTGAAAAGGTAAAACGTTTCTTTGAAAACTTCAGCACTAGCTTTAACTTCAGGCGAAAACGTACAGCACTACCTTGTCCTAATTCATTTAAATAATAATACCAGTACGATGGAAGGCAAAACCTACTGAAATCACTCAGTTCATAGAGCATCGAAATCCCATCCCCTGACAATGTTCCATGTCCTCTAAATATATATCTAATGATATCATGGTCAATGGCAATTTCCACTGAGTAGGTTGCCTTCACTGCCTTGCTTTTAAGAATGCCTAATATTGCATATGTGAAAACATCAGCAGCCTTATCTAGTATTTCTTTGCTGATCTTTGGATTAGAGTAACCCCTGTAAGATTTACTTACAGAAAAAAAAATATCAAAATAATATTTTAGTTTTTAAGGCCACTGTAAACATCAAATAACACGTAACCCTTTAAGCCCAGATTTGACTATGCATATTCTCCTCAACGTTTTCTCCACATTTCTTATATATGGTATGAAGAAAAGTTTAAACATCAAGAAATATTAACCTTTGGTGATCACTTCCTTCATTTTTATGACCTGTTTGTTTGATTAGGCAGTAACATTGTAAGGAAACATTTAATGCAGGGAACTATTACTGGGCCTGTTGCACAAACTACCAAGACACCATCACTGGGGCCTAAAGGGATAACCAAGAACTAAAAAATTATTATTTAAGCGTAAGCTTATTGCACAACAGTTTGACCTTATTAACTCATCAGACAAGTGATTAGACGGTTCCCAAGAGCTTGTCCAGGCCGGCCAGTCTTTCCATTTTACCAGATATTCATCATCCTGTATAAAGGTGAAATTACACATCATCTTAGTGCTAACTAAGTTTCGCGTATAGCTCTGTTTAATAGTAAACACATTGAATTACTTGCAGATGAGCTTCATATAAATTAATTCATACCTCCTTACTCGACGATTTCCGCTTGCTGACAAGTCTCTCCACTTGATATAATTTCGCCCCGGGTTTATAATTTCTTTTGCATGTAGAAAAAGGTTCAAAATCCGCCGAAGAAAGATTATTCAGAGCAACATAATTTACGCATTCTTTGCTTCGAACCGCTCTTGCCATATTCTTTCACGTAATCCGATACCTCCGGGCATGCTCCTTTCAACTAAGAGTACACCGCATTCAGAAAGTATCGTGTGAACAAAATGACTCCGATTTCTGGTAATGATTCAGTGGCTCTTCTATATTTGAAATTGTTGTGTATTTTTATAGAATGCCTTATATGCTAAGTACTGGCGAGAACTTGAAGGAACTGGCATCCTCAGCATGGAACATGTTGATCATGTGTTCTCCAGCTGTATTGGACCAGGTATCATCAAAGAAGACATCTTGCACATGATGGAGCGGTTCGGTTTGATCGCTAAGTTCTCAGTTTCCCCAACTGATATAAAGTACTTTGTACCAGCTCAACTTAAGTCATCACCTGAAGAACTCTGTGAGATGAAACCATCATTAAATGATCCATGTCCCTTATATCTCCTCTTTGTCCATGGCTTTGTCCCTCATGGTCTCTTCTTGCAGGTTGTCTCACGATCCATTCGTTGGTGCTCGAAGTTATGGCCCATGCATCAACCTACCCTGTTCCAAAATGGAGCATGGTTCATCATTGGGAAAGATATTCATGATTTTGTCCTCACCAGCAAAACAGGATTTGTGAAGGTAGTATTAAGACAAAGAACACCAAGTCATCAGGTAATAGCGCAGAACTCCGCCGAGCTAGCAATTCGTGTTCGTAAATTTATTGAAGGCACCCTACAGGATTTGTCACAAGAAATGCCATATCTTAGAGGACTGAAGTATAGATTGTGTGTTGCATGTCCTTACTGTCATCAAGGGACAGAAGAACAACGTCGTCCATGCTCCGATCACGTGAAAACTACTTGCACACACGAGGACTGCTTCCACCTCATTGATGCAAATGAAGGCCAAGCAGCAATCTGTAAAAGAAAACTTGGGGACAAAGTACTTCCACTCTATGGATTGGAGAAATGGTTATTGAAAGGAAGGAGCCAGGTATAATTGATTATGCTAAATTAATTTTCAAGCACAAATTTCTACCCTCTGATTCATATTTGCTTTGCTCCTCTAGTTTACTTGATCTGCGAATCAAATGGGCTGTTGTCATCGTTGGTTGTCCCAAGTTCCGAAAATAAGTCTTTAGAATCTCTATCAAAATAATTTCTTTTTGTTTTTCCGTGGTAAGGTATTGGTGAAGATAAATATATAGCACTACACCCAAAATTTTTTATGTAATCAACCGTCATAATCCTCTATAACCCTTTTTTATTCAGGGTTTGTCCACTTCAAATTTAGCTGCTAGATCACATGGTAAAGCAAGTGAAATCAGTCCAACGAGGTCTAAAACAGCATTGAAGGTGACTCTCCTGGGCAGTGAGTGGAGTTCATCGATGGGAGGTTTGTCCACCATAAACAGACACCTTGCTATTATGTTGGCCAAGCACTATCAATTGGATGTCACCCTCCTAGTCCCACAGTTAGCCTGTTCCGAAGAAGATAAAAGAACTGCAAGAAGCCACAATGTTACCATCCAAGAGGCTGAGAAACTTGCAGGCTTCAGTGACCCTCTTGACTGGTTGAGTTTCCCACCAAGAGACCTTGTCATTGACTTTGTGCTGGGTCATGGAGCTAAGCTTGGTAAGCAAGCCCAAGTTATCAGAAAGTCTCACAGTTGCAAGTGGATTCAGATAGTGCACACTGCACCTGAAGAACTTGGAATGCACAAAAACTATCCTAAGGCTATTTCCAGAGCTGAAGAGAAGAATACAACTGAAGTGAACTTATGTAAGTTGGCAGATGCTATTGTGGCAGTTGGACCGAAGTTAAAAGACATCTTTTCCGCCCAGTTACGCTCATGCAAGGGCCACAAAGAGATCCTTCAACTGACTCCTGGAACTTTCCACGAGTTCTCCGACTTAGAACAAGCCCAAAAAGAGAGTAGCAAGTTCAAGGTACTGACTTTTGGCCGTGGTGATCCAGAGGACTTTAGCCTTAAAGGCTACGATATCTCTGCCAGAGCAATAGTTGAACTAAGAGACAGTTCTTACTGTCTGATCTTCGTGGGTGCACCTGACGGGAAACAGGATGAGGTTGCAGGGAATTTGTTGAAGAGTGGAATCCAGAAACGTCAACTGACTGTGAGGAAGTTCGTCCAAGGCAAAGAAAGACTAAAGGAATTATTTTGTGAAGTTGATCTCTGCATCATGCCCTCCAGGACAGAAGGCTTCGGTTTAACAGCATTAGAAGCTTTGTCAGCTGGCCTTCCTATTCTTGTCAGTGGGAACTCAGGATTTGGTGAAGCATTGCGCACTGTTCATTCAGGCAAATCATTTGTCGTGGAGTCTGAGGACCCCAAGGAATGGGCAAAGGCAATTGCTGCTGTTCGACAGAAGGAAAGATCCGACCGACTTCAGGAGATTCAACAACTGAGGACTTCCTATGGAGAGAAGTTCAGTTGGGAGAAACAGTGTGACATTCTTGTGGATAAGATGTGGGACATGTTCTTTGGTAAGAATATTATATTTTGAACATACTTCAAAAAGTGCTTTGGTGGCTACAGGGCTTTCGCGCTGTTGATTGCAGTGCGTTATATTTAGTTTTTGCCCTACCCGCGCGGCACTAGGTTAGTTTGCATATTATGGTATAGCCATGTGCTCTAGTTTGTTGTTGGCGTTTCGTTTTTGTCATGTTTCCAATTAGTCTACAAATCTTTCAAAGCAGATATATGAGCTAGATTATACAGATTATACAAATTAAACAGATTTAACAGATCAAGTCGGACATTCACTCTACACGCATTCATACAACAAAGAACATCTCGTACAAAAAGTGTTTTTAACCTGAATAGAGATCAGCTCTTTTATACTAGTTCATTACTCTAATGGTGAAAAAGTTTCATTTCGTCTCTTCAGCATCGAAAAGAGATGACACGAGATTCAAAATCAAGGAAGGGGACGTTTCTGAAACGACTTCTGAGCAAGTAACCTGTGATTCGTTACTATCTCTAAGTGAGTTCAAAGTATTAGTAACACACGGTAATTTTCATACTCAAAGAAGTACAGTCAGGTTTCAAGTAGATCCAATTTCTTATATCCCTAACTCTCAACTTCAGGCCATATACGCTTTATGAATTTGGTACTTTTGGTAATGTTTTGTTCTAACGAGACATGATATTATTCATACCTTTGTAATTTTCAGTTACAATCGTAAAACGTGTTTCCACAAACTTGATTTTCTTTTACTTTTTAATCTGGAAACTAAATTGGAACTGACATAAATTTCCCTTAACACGAAGGTTTGGGGCCTTTATTCTGCTTTTGTCAAAACAAAGCTGAAGTTTAAAAGCTTTTCTTATCAAAACGGATTTGTGTACTATTCCTAATGCAATTATCGTCTGACGCAATAGCGTAGGAGATACACAAGTATTTTTTCGAAGCCCAGATTTGTTTTCAGGATATGTTATTTTTCTAATAACACGAAATTGGTTTTAGTATAGACCTTCAAATCAAATCCCGTACAGGCCTGATTTTTTCAGAGGCCTCACTTTCACTACTGCTTAAGTCAGTACTGTTCATTACTTCGAAGATCAATCATATTCATTTATTATCTGCAATTCACATTATGATTTTCAGTCAGTGTAGACCTTTTCGTTTTTGTTTCTTCTCTACTTCTCCCTCGATAATTTTCTACAATTCTCGTGTAGTGAATTCATTCACGGACAAATATTGAAGCTAAAAAGTCCCCAGAGTGCCAGTGTATCGCTTTTAAGGCTGAGTTAAAAACTGGTTGTCTGGTGGTTGAAACCCTTCTTTTCTTTTATATCCAATTTTCTCGTAATAAAGTCAGAATTATTATTTTCAAGCTGAAGATTGTTTTGGTTTTACATGCAATCAGATTAATGAAGACTTTGTCTCCTGTAGATTCTCTGGAGCGAATCTTTCAGAATCTTCAGCAGATGCAACTCGATGCGAACAAATTCAGTGACAGGAAAGATCTTACTTTGGAGCTGAGAAAGATTTCATCACGCACGGGCTTCAAAATATCTGAAAATCCAGGATCAGGAAACTGCATGTTCTATGCCCTGTCAGATCAGCTGGCAATTCTTAAAGGAATCAAAATCCAACATGGCGAATTACGACAAACCTTGGTCCAGTTTCTCAAGGGAAACCCAAAACTAGTAAGGCGATGTTAGTATGTCTAACAGAGTATGTTACGTGATGCTATTTTATGAGTATATGATAAAGTTTAAATGTGTATACAGGCCAAATTGCCAACCCCACCAGAGCCTATCCTAGTGTTAACAGAGTGAAGTGACCAAGAGCACTACTACTCCTCCTGCATGGAATGATAACTTATTTAGAAACCTTGATACCAGCTTCAGAGAATCTAAAGGAGACAAAGTCTTCATTAATCTGACTGCATGAAATAATAACTTATTTAGAAACTCTGATACCAGTTAGTACCCCTGGTGGAAAGAGGAACTGAAATGTTGAGGTTCATTTTAAAAGCCTCACAGTGATGTTGGTTACAGATGAATTCATTTGGTACTGAATGTGGTGTTCGAAGTAGCAGGCTACCAGTTTTACTGAGTCATGAGAATGTTTCATAGAATAAGAAAGATGGCAAGTTTTGAGCTCGGTAAAGAAATAGAGAAAGGTGTTTTCGTCTTGTCATGAGCGTGAGACAAAGAGAATACTCCCTTAAACCAGCTTCAAGTAGCAGAATACTAGTTATTCTCTTAATGATAGATCTTGTTGTTTTTCTGCTGTTGCGAAGCTATGAAAACGTACGCGGATGTTTTTAAAAACTTTTCAATCGCAAAAATTGTTGCTAAGCAGTAAATTGTAAATCAAAAGCAGTTTCGTACCATTCCGACATATTACTCCACGCACTTAATTTTCCATCAACAATCCACTTTAAGTTTGGTTCTTTTAACTGATGTTCCTTTCAGCCGGATGGAACAGATCTGTTTCACTTTGTCCATGGATATCAAACATGGGCTGAATACCTAACACACATGGAACAAGATGGCGCTTGGGGTGATCACGTGATTCTGTGTGCCGCGGCAAACTGCTATGAAATGTGTATTCGTGTAGTCAGCAGTCTACCCCACAACAATGATGTAATCATTACGCCACATTGTCCAGTTGACGAAAGCAAACCACTTGTGCTGGGACACATTCATGAAGTACACTATGTCAGTCTTCAACCCATCCAGTTAGTTAGTAAATCAATGTAGTCTTAGTTTGATAGAACTGATGTATTTCTTTTCGCAATTTAGTCAATAAATTCACGCTTTAACTTTAAGGCTTTTTCTCTATTTTGTAATTCAGTGTCTTACTTTTCTCATTCAACATTACCCTAAACTGCTGCTTATAAGCCCTGGGCTTATACAACTTCGAAAGGGGTTTTACTAAGGGTTTATAAATAGAAGGGCTTATAACAACAAACATATGAAACATATGTATGAACTGCGGTTATGAAACGTATATGTGCACGATCCTTCGCAGTAAAGCACTATTTGAGCAATAGTGAAAATCAGACCTGAAAAAAAATTTCAGGCCTGTACGGGATTCGAACCACTGACCTCTGCGATACTAGTGCAGCGCTCTACCAATTGAGCTAACAAGCCAACTGGGAGCAGGCCATCAAATTAATTCGACATAAACCCGTAGAAGATAAATCAAACAACAACAAACATATGAAACATATGTATGAACTGCGGTTATGAAACGTATATGTGCACGATCCTTCGCAGTAAAGCACTATTTGAGCAATAGTGAAAATCAGACCTGAAAAAAATTTCAGGGCTGTACGGGATTCGAACCACTGACCTCTGCGATACTAGTGCAGCGCTCTACCAACGCTTGTTAGCTCAATTGGTAGAGCGCTCTACCAGCGCTTGTTAGCTCAATTGGTAGAGCGCTGCACTAGTATCGCAGAGGTCAGTGGTTCGAGTCCCGTACAGGCCTGAAATTTTTTTCAGGTCTGATTTTCACTATTGCTCAAATAGTGCTTTACTGCGAAGGATCGTGCACATATACGTTTCATAACCGTAGTTCATACATATGTTTCATATGTTTGTTGTTGTTTGATTTATCTTCTACGGGTTTATGTCGAATTAATTTGATGGCCTGCTCCCAGTTGGTAGAGCGCTGCACTAGTATCGCAGAGGTCAGTGGTTCGAATCCCGTACAGGCCTGAAATTTTTTTCAGGTCTGATTTTCACTATTGCTCAAATAGTGCTTTACTGCGAAGGATCGTGCACATATAAGAAGGGCTTATGTCCGAGGGGGGCTAATAACCGGAATATAAAAAGCGCTTCGAAACGAGCTAAGGCAGTGCTGATCAAAATACATTTTACATTTACTAGTTTCTAATTGAGCTTCAAGACGACAGAATAAATCGATTTCGTTCCAATACATTTGAATTACCGTGAGTCTATCATCTCTTCGAGAACAAGAAAAACAAAGCACAATTAAGGAAACAAGTACGTGAAGCAGAGAGTGTACTATAAAATTATGGACCATCATCGTAATCACTTGCAAATGCATACTGCACACAAACAAATCCCTTCGTTAAGCTGATTGCATGTGTTAAGTAGAAGCCTGTCAACTCAATATTGTATAGCGATATTACAAGAAAAAAAAATTCCATCAGTGATTTTACTTGCTGTCATTCTGCTATAGGGATTAAGTTTCTGTCCTCTAAACCTACAGCTTCACATACTGGTCGAGAAAATTGGCAAAATTCTGGAGTAGAATCAAACAACCCAGAAAAGTGTCCTTATCTCACCATCGAAAGAAAATGTATCTTGAAGAATGGTGGTTCTGAAGATTCACCTATGCTTGTGGAAGAAAATGGGCTTAGTAGAACTTAAAAAAATTCCATCTCATTTAGGTGAAGTGATGAGTCAACTCAAGTGGAAAGATCGGTAAGCAAATCAATTTTCTTTATATTATTACTGAAAGCTATAACTGATGGGTCAGACAAAGCGAGCGGAATTTTTCGTTAAACACGAGGAACATCCAAGAAAAGCCTATGTTAAGAAGACTAATAACACATAAAGTTTCGATATTGTCGTCGATACAGTCCTGTGTTTACACAACTTGCTAGAGCTAAAGATATGTCCCCAGCGCATTCTAAAATTAGTTTTTTTTTTCCAGAAAACTGAGTCTGATTATAAAAAGCTCAAGATTAAAAGAAAGCAAGTCAAGAAAAGAATTAGTTTTGTATCTGTTTTTTCTTCATTCCTTTTAATGTTATCAGATCATGACTTGCTATGTGAATCAAAACCAACAATGGATTATAAACTACTTTAATTGAAAAATGAAAAGCTTTTCATTAGTGTGGACAAAGCAGTTGCAATCACGTTGTAACTCTTTCGCTGAATTTCCCCTCAGCCACGTTATTGTAATGTGTATACTTCAACCCTCATACAGGTCCATATGACGGCTGTGACTGGATGAAACCGGACAAATCTGGCCTTGACTGGTGGACCAAACGAGACGGTTGTTTTGTAACCATGATAACGTGTCTCTTGCTTCACAACCTGCAATTAAAAAGAGACTAAAAGGTTAAAGATGGTTCCTGCGAATAACTCTCCTGGGGAAAGGAAAAGACGTGCAGACGAACCTACATTCAGTGGAAACTAATGCAACCAGAGGAAGTGTCCCCAGAATTAAGATGACCCCTCAATGAATCAACAGATACAAAGGCTATAAATAAGGGACCCCTCGTTACTTATCGCTTGGGACGGGGAAAGGCGGGAGGATTTCAGTCGTGTCAGACTGAAATTTACATGATCCCCCATAAGCCCCTCCCCCCCCCCCCCCCACCCCATCGGAGAATGGAGAATGAAACAAAAGAAACACTCATTTTTCTCTCTCTGTAGTTGCCCCTTTTTACTCTAAGAACATCTTTTCAGTTGGGACCAAGATTTCTCCCCATTGAATGGAAGTGTACCCTTCAAAGAAGTGTTCCGTAGGAGAGCTTTCATTTCATTTTTTGCAAGTTGGAACCAAAATTTCTCCCCATTGAAAGGACTGTCCCCTTAAAAGAAGCGATCCGTAAGAGAGCTTTCATTTCATTTTTTGCAATTCATTGGTTCGAAGTTAGTAAATTGGCGTTAAGGGCTGGAACAAGTTGTCCAAAGACTGATATACAACAGGTCACTTTTAAACACTTTGACAACGAATAGCTGATGCATGAAGTAAATGCAACCTGGCCTAAAGCTTAACTTTGTTATGAGCTGAGAAGGGATATAGCCTTTAAACCCACATTTATAGGAAATTCTGCCGAACTTCTGGACATTTTGCCATTCTTAATCTCACGTTTTTCCTTTCCATTGCAATGTCTCTGTTACAACCATTATCTTTCTCATACCCATTCGATATCATCATCGTCATTATTTTAATTTTTTTGGGGGGTATGTTCTAAGTTAGTTTCTTCGTGTTAATCAGCCAGTAAGCAAGTTCGCATTGTAGACTAGACATTTAGCGATGAATTACGTTTTCTGACGTAACAAAATATGAAAGTACTCATAAAGCTTTGCTGAAACTAGTGTTAAATAGTGAAAGAACGCTTAGACCTTTGAAATAGATGCAAAAAAAATTATCAGCGAAAAAATGAAAAACAATTGAAAAACAAAACCATGAGATCTACTAATTTATGCGTAACATTACGATTATGCAACTCACCTTTTCAACATTATCTTCCTTGTACACATTCCAATTGACACCATCGAGTGAAAAATACAGCTTGTAGGTAGACACGATGTCTCGAGTAAATCGCCCAGCTTTACCTTGTGACCTCGTGGCACAGACAGACTGAACGCTTCCAAGATCAACTTGAAGATAATCTGTGCTGGTGTATCTATTCTTTGAACACCAGCCTCCTCCTCCGTAAGAGGTATCCAGTCGTCCGTAATAGGGTAAAAATTGGGGTCCTCTGACTGAGCTTGCCGTCATACGCGAGTCTGGCAGCTTATTTCTGTCTGCTACACCAACAGGGGCACAAACTGAGGAAAAAGGTAAAGCTAGCATAAGTTTACGCTAGAGAAAGGACAGTATTGTATTCAAGAGTAGCAGTGAAAGTGTCCTACCCATGAGCTCAACGAAATGGCACCCTCCGCTTTACACCGTAGAAATTTCAAAAGAAAACTTTATTAATTTGATTAGGCCTGCCGCTCACACCAAGGGACTGGTCGTCACTTTGTGAGGGGGGGAGGGGGGGGTGCAGGTTTGTAGGATTTTGGCTGCGTCTCGATAAAATTTACCTGATACCCCCATAAGGCTCTGATATTTTCTTATGAACCCCATTGAAAGTTAACTGGCAGTAAATTTTCTATAGTCACCTGTTTATGCCCTGTTGGCGACAACTAATTCCCTCCTCCCCCTTTAGTTCTCTCTGAAAACCTCGTGATTCCCCCAAAATCCTCCCTCCCTTCCCCTCACCCAGTGATAAATACTGTTTGGTCCCTAACATAGAGAAATTGATGACCTCAATCAGAGCTTTTGAAACAAACACTTCTCTGCTCTTTGGATGTTTGGCGAAGTATTGGGCCCATGCTATGCGCCTGCTCAAGTATGAATTCAAACCTTTCCTCAGCCACTGATCATCATAGTGCGAATAGTAAACATTCTGTCTATTTTCTATAGTAGACTGAAAACTTTTGTCGCGTCTTAAAATTATTTCGAATTTCATGGGCAAGGCCCAATACATGTAGTTTGATTATGGTTCGTCCGGCTTTCTCTCTCCAAATCGCTGGCTACATCATTGAGCCTAAGTTTGCGCTTCCTTTTAAACACTGTAACATCAATAAATTGCTGATTCATAAAACAATGACAGGGATAAACCGAGATTTTTCGAAGGTGAATAGTGAATTTTTTCGCTTCAACATTACCTTTAGTGATAGTAATTTGTACAGAAAACATGGCCTTGACGTTGTTCTCATTCCACACTCCAAGGCATACATATCTCCCTGAGTCTTCAACTTTGGGATTACGAATCTTTAGCTCATAACCACGATACTTAGCTCTTTCGTAGGGAATCCGACCGTTTATTTTCGTCCACATAAGTGCTGGAAATTTACCAAATATTGCTCCTTTCCAATCACAACCGACCGAGATAGTTTTATCTGTTCCAGTTCTGATGTACTTTGGATATGGGTTTCCATACTCTTCCATGGTCTTCAAATTCATAAAAAGTAACTGAGTAGCTTTCACCTCCATTCCTAAGATATTTGCGGCTTCACAGGTGTACCAGCCTTTGTCACTACTCTTGGCATCCATGATGATTAAGTCCCCATCCTTTGAAATGACTCTGGAGTGTGGCAGCACACCATTTCTTTTAGACCAAGTGATTACAGCTGGAGGGACGCTGTTCACCTGGCATTCTGGGAAGGTAACGTTGCCTCCTATAGCTACAAATGATGGACCAGTCAAGAGAGTAACGCTGGGTCTTACTGCAAGGAAGTAGAAAAAAAGAACAGTCACACAAAGAGTCAGAAGAGAGCAAGAATAAAAAAGTAAAAATTAAGCAGCACACATCTACGAGTAACCTAAAATCGTCCATTGTTTCATGGTCACATGGACTATAAATTTTGTGGAAAGAGGAAAGCCAGACGAGGATTACCATGCAACATGAGACGCAAGTATCGGAAATAAAACCCAGGCAACCGCAGTAAAGGGAGAAAGCCCTCAGCGATGTGCCAATCCTGCTTTACGCTGAGAACTAAAGTATCCCAAAATGTTGCTCTCTTCAGGATGCAAAGCGCACAAGCGGAATTTTAGCATAGCAACCAATTTAAAAGCAGTATTTGCCTGTGGTTTCTGATCATCATCATTTTGAGTTTAACCCTTTATTCCCTAACATAAGCATCCATATTCTCCACATCTTTCTCTAGACATTTCCTTTGGAAATGACAAGGAGAATTTGTTTAACAATCCAAGCTTCTCAGGTTGACGACCGTTTCCTTTATTGTCATGATCTTAATAAATGATTCAGCAGTATGTATAAAAGAAATAAGATGCTGGACTTAAGGTCCTGCATAGGCTAAAATAAATAACTTACTATGTACTACAAGAGTTGCCGTTTGTTCATCTTCCCCCAGTAGATTTTTGGCTTTACAAGTGTATTTCCCAGAGTCCTTTTGACCAGCATTAGCAATTTTCATCAGGCCATCCTCCGTCACAGTAGTTCGGTTGCTAGGTAACACAACATCGACTCTGGACCAAGATATTAGCGGAGGGGGATTTCCGGTAACAGAGCAGAACAGAGAAGCAGTGTTTCCATCTTTAACGGTGATCTCTGACGGGCTTATTGTTACTGTTGGTGCAGAAAGCGATTCGCCTGGTTCCCCTTTCATACCTTGGAACCCCGGGGGTCCACGCTCTCCTTTAACCCCAGGGATACCTGGTTCACCCATGTCCCCTTTAAATCCCTGGGGACCCGGGTATCCGGCAAACCCTTTGAATCCTCTCATTCCTCTCATTCCTGGTGGACCCATGATTCCTGGTTCGCCTGGTGGTCCCGGTGGTCCTTGCGAGCTTGCGCAAGAGTCGAGACTGTTTTGAATCATTGCTTGTAAGCCAATGGTAATTTGTTTCATAGCTTCTTCCAAGTGGGCTGAGAAGTTGAAAGGTGAACCATTTTCGAATATATCTGTATAATTGATGGGTGAACCATTTTCGAATAAATCTGTGTAATTGAAAGGTGAACCATTCTCAAACTGGTCGTCATCCATGTCGGGTAACGGGGAAGGGTTTGGTATATTCCGTTTGATTCTGTCGAATATCCGTTCCGTGCCGGCTTTCTCCTTGTCAGAAATTTCGGCTCCCTCATCTACCGACAAAATAATGAATTGAACATTCAGAAGATAAATACAAATAAAAATTCATCAGTTTGCGTAACTTACGTAAATTTACACATACAAATCTTATCTCTCTCGAGTGTCATCCACCACCTTCTGTGGGTGTGTTTGCTTGTGCGTGTGTGCGTGCGTGTGTGCGTGCGTGTGTGTGTGCGTGTGCCTGTGCGTGTTTGTGTCCTTTACGTGCTTTACGTACCAACGAATGAATATTTTGTAGTCTCCTCGAGTCGGGGGTAATTAAACACGTTTCCTGGAACAAATTCTAACATTTTCCTTTCGGATTTTCCGTTACTTTGTGGATTTTCCGTTTGGGTAAAAAACTCACTTTACATTCAAGTTAAAACTTCCTCTATTTAGCTTTCTAAAAAATATTGACCCTCTTATCATCTTTGGATTGAAAACATGCAAAACTTAGAGCTGAATAACAGGATCTGCCCGCTTCTTGACCTTCGCTTTCACTTTTTCGTACAGAGCTACTGGCATATTTTTGTTGATAGACACCACCATGTATGCTTAAGAATATTTTAGCACATTTAACCCAGATTTCCAAGGTTCTTTCGACACTTTTTACATGCAAATTATGAATACGGCGGGAATGACGAATTATGTGTGTGGTACTACGTCTATAGAAAAGAGTACGAGATTACAAAGTAGAAGTTTTCGAATGATGTATATGCGCAACGGCGAGGAAAGCTTTGTTCTTGCAAACCCGTATCTTTTGTATCTTTGAATATATTGTGACTTCGCCCTTGCACCACAGCTATTAGGGAAATAGTTTGGGGCTCTCAAAATTTAGATTTTGGAGATATTTTTGGAGCTTTCTGTCTCGAAGTTGAGTGGCTAGTCTGTCCGATCCAGGATGAACAGCTTTCCGTGAAATATTTTCATCAAGGATCAACCGGCCATGATCATCCAGGATATTATTCGAGAGAGCTTTGATGATTTAAAAAGCCTTAAGAAAGTTTAGCAGGAAAAAAAATCAAGACTAAATACTCCGAAAAATGGAAATTTCGACGAAGTTTGAACCAAACCCATAGCTTTCGAACAGACCGTTCGCCAACTTAGAGAGGTTACAGGTCACAATTGCTAACGAACTTTTCTAAACATACACCTATTTCAAATAGACAATGGAAAAGAGTCAAAAGAGATTTTCCAGCATCACTGTACCTTTCATGTAGGTCTTCATTTCGAAATTCAGAAGAGCAATGGCTTCTTCAACAGCCTGCAACCTCTGGTCGTGATCGTCAAACTTCAGCTCGATCCTGACGAATCCCGCGGAGTAAAGAACCAAACAGACAACTGACAACACTAAGCCTGGGCTCACTGCCACGCCACGATTTCTCGAGCTCTTATGCAAGTCAGAGTGCTCCATCGTCTCAGAGAACCCTTCAATTCAGAAGTGCTGCTCTTACACTGCGACAATAAATATATTAGCAGTGGTGAAAATTAATACAACCGCGATGATTCTATTTCTTTACATCCGGTTCACCCTCTTGCGTCCGAGCATTAAAATGCATTGTGCAGTGATGATCCGATTACTAATTGAACTGGTTTAATGTGACGCGTTTGACCTGTACTGACGTGCGCGTTTTCTTGGACGCAGGCTGCTTGTTTTAGGGATTGTGTTTCGAGTGACAAATATTTTTTTGCACTCTACCAAAACTTGTAATGAGTCGGAAGGCCATGTGATAGTGTTTTCTCAGAAAATTGCTTTGTCTGAGTGATATCTGCAAGTTTTTACTCATACCTAATTCGAAATTTTCCCTAAACTTGGCCTTTGCAGGGAAAAGCCCTTGGGAAAAACCCTTGGTTTGTAAGGATGAATCACTAATAAGATTAGATGAGAAGGGGAACTCTGAAATCTCATGAGCAGTTGTTTTTATTGTTCAAATTTTCAAAAATCTGTTTACCTTGTCGTGAGTTTAACTCTTGTTAATTCTGTTAACAATGTCCTCATTTTCTCCTCTAGTTCTCCACGTACGAATATCTTTTCCGCTCTTTCGACTCTTGACCTTTCCAATCGCTCACTAAGTGGAATTTTTTCCCTTAACTTCTAGTCTCTAAAAATATTTATTTACCACTTCTGACACAAGACAAAAATATTTATCTACTACCATTCGTAAGTGTCATTGGGAGCGATGTTCTGCAACTAAAGTCGCGCAGTTAGTGTATTTGCAACTAACATTTTGCTGAATACCCACTTTGCGCAGAAACACTAAAATATTTTGAGCTTATCATCTGTACGTGCTGATCATAACTGCCCACAGCGGAAAATTCTAATTTTCAGGATAAGCGATAATAAAATGAAATTGAAACTGAAAGAGAAATATTTCCTGTGTGACCCTGCAAAGCTGCAAGCAGAGACCTGAGAAAAAAATCGCAATGACGAACAATTGTGCGCCCCAACCTACGCACACGGGATAACGTGCAAAGTGAATCTGAAACTGTCATCACTTTCAATATATTAATTACAAAACACAGCTAGTAGGCGTAAAATTTGCTGTGTAGGATTTTTCCTTTCCTTTATTTTCTCACGCAGATTATGTGTACTTTTTTTTTTTTTGCTTTCTTCACGAGCGACAAGCACAAATACTTACACGTCCCATAATGTCGCTGATACATTTCCAGGGTGCTTTTGACTTGATATTCTATTCATCTTAAAAATAATAAATCTTATCAAAGTAAAAAAAGTACGTCAGTGAGCATGGTGAAATTTACTTTACATCCTTATTTTGCATAGGGAAAGATCGAAAGCATAAGATATGATATATCTCTGCCGTGCGCTAAACGCAGGCAGAGAAGTACGCTTACTTGTTGATCATCTGTCGTTAAAGACAAACACAGTCAAAATGCGAGCCTCTTCAAGAACTCCACAGTCAAATTTTTGCACGCAAAAAGCAGTTGCTACTTTCTTTGTTTAGTTACGGTTATTCGAATCCTGTGGCGTAGGTTGATATCAAAGGAACCGCTCACTAAACGATAAACGGCATGGTTTTGCTTAATGCAGCCCTTATAAGACCACATTTCCTGAAAAAAAAATTCAAAACGTGCAGCTAACTCTTTTAAGGAAGCTCATCTTCGCAAATGAAGGTTAAAATTTGAAATTTCAGTTTCAATAAATAGGTGTACTTATGCGTGAAGTACAGTAGTCGCTTTTGTACGAAATTTACCTAATAAAGTTTCTATTGACAGGTTTACCCCAGCGACAAACTAGTAACAAACAGTATTTCAGATCTACAAATCCACGCAGTTTGACAGATTTTTTTGTCATTTTGTCCTAATGAACTTAAAAAAAGCCATGGGGAATTTTTTATCGTGTGCATGCTGAGAAGGCTCGCTGTCCAAATGCGGAAAATACTGATTACGCAACGCCTACTGCAAAACGTATCACATAGCAAAACGATAGTTACGCTTCTAGAAAGGACAGGTAAGTCTAGGCAAAGCAAAAACCGCATCTTGATTTCCCTCCCCCCCCCCCCTTTTTTTAAGACAAATAAATCTAAGGGAGCTAAATTGCATGTCAGCCTGTCAGGACTTTCTCTTTTTCTCTTACTGCAACGATTAGCTAGATCTGAAGCTTTATTCTCTAAACAAAGTGACTGGTTCAAAGTGTCCCCTATTCAAAGCTTTCCCTCTTCCGCTGTAAAGAGTCAGTTTAGCGTTGCTCCAAACTATATATTGAAGGTTCAGCGTACATGAAAATTGAGCAGATTTGCGGAAATTCTGTAGCTACTACAGTTGTAAGTAAATTGTTTCTGGAAAAAAAAAAAATGGGCCTTAGATATAGATAAAGCCACCCTCTAAAATGTAAATAAACACAGGAAATGAGGTTAATTTCAAGGAACAATCGGTAAGCTATAAGGAAAAAAAACATGTCAATGCAGGTGAAATGCATCATTTCCAAATGGTTAAGTAATTGGATCATCCTTAATCGCATCATTCCTATGCTCAGACGCGAGTGGGTAAACCGGATGTATAGAAATAGCATTCAGTTGGCTATATAAACTTTCGCTGTTGCTAAATTTTTTATTCCCGCGTTACACAACGACGCTTCAGATTTGAAGTGCGCACGATGGATTGCCCCGAAGCGCAAAAGAACAGTTCTAAAAATCGTGGCTTTTCAGTAAGTCCAGGCATATTGTTTTCTGTTTTCTGTCTGCTTCTATACACCGCGGGATACATCAGAATCGAGCTGAAGTTGAGTAATCACGATGAGAAGTTGGAAGCTTTTGAAAAAGCAACTGCCTTGCTGAAACACAGAATGGCAAAAGCGTCAATGAAAGGTACATTAGATAAGGGTTGCATAGTAATCAGCTGATTAATAAAATCTGGCAACTTAAAGTTGGATCACAAGAAAAAAAATTGTGCGAGGAAGAGAGGGGAATAATATTCATTGCTCAAATCAGCCTCATGCCTGGTTTTTATGGGTGGGATCCCTTGCCTGAATTATTTTTTCTCTTTCTGTAGTTGGTCATTTTGTTTTCTTTTTTTTTTTTCGTGGGTCACTTGATGCGCATGGATTTATTTTGAGGTAATTTAAATGTAATCACCCTCCCCCCCCCCCCCACTTCCCCTACCCCGCCACCTCTTTTTTCACGAGAGTCTGTTCCTTTGCTTGAACTAAAAACCATAAAACATATATTCAAAGTTGAAAGTGCATGCCAAATTCTATTCCTGGTTCTATTGGTGCTTAAACACATTATGAAGTTTTCCATTAGAATAAATTGCTTATGCTAAGATGTGATAAAATTATTAGAGAAAACTCAGCAAGGAGCAATCTTGAAACAACACTTTTGATTATTATAAAACAATAACAATCTTTCAGTCAGAAATATTGTGCTACAAAGTTGTGATCCTGAAATTTTCAGGGAGAAATGGCACATCAATCACAATATGATCTGCACAGTCGGTAACAAAGAAGATGTCCAATTTTTAATTTTTAATCATCTTAAATTATAAAAGTACATTTTGCATTGTCAAGTCTGATGATTTATTTTGATATATTTTACCCAGTGTTACTTGTAAGGTTACTTAAGTGCTAGCTTGTTACACACCACTCTGCACCCACCCCTCAAGCATGTTTTGCTTTTGTTCTCATTGTGTTTAACCCTTTCACTCCCAGAAGTGATTAACATGTAAGTTCTCCCTATAATATCCATACATTATCCAACAAACAGGAAGTGAGAATACTCAAACTTATCAGGTAGAAGTTTTTACCTTGATTGAACACCAAATTCTTGCAACCAATTTACAAGGAAATGTGTAGCAGCTAGAATGGAGAATTAACTAACAGATCTTGTGAGTTAAAGGGTTAATAAAGGATCTTACTTACTTACTTACTTACTTTATTCAACATTAAGTATGCAAAAATGCAAATGAAAATTATAATTTTGAGATTAACACAATTTTTTTTTTCAGAGGGTTGTATATTCTCTAAAGATAAACACAGCAGTAGAAATAATATTCAATCAGCTGTTCATATGGCACAGTTTTTCAGTTAAATGACTTTTGCTTATAAATAATCCGTTATCCCCTGAGAGCGACTAGCATCTAATTTCTTCCCCCAATATCACCCATGGGTGAAACATTTAGGTCACGAGAATAAAGGAAATAATCACCAAATACAAAGCCTCAGAAAATGTATAGAGAACAGTATGGAGAATATGCATACTGAAGTTAGGGTGTATAGATAAAATTGTTTAAATTGAAGAAGGATCGATGTTTGTATGTCGGCATGGTGGAGAACCCTATCGATCTTTCAATGATCGGTTAGACTTGGTTATGATTGTTCCAAAAACCCTTTTCAAGCATTCTCTTAAACATTGAAGTTTAAATAGAGAAAATTTTTTACCTTCCTCTGGATCTCTGTTTTATTATGGTCACGAAAGCTAACCATGTGGCCATGAAGGTCGAGGTGATTCTCCAAGGACACTGCCATCGTTATAAGAGAAATTATTTGAAAAACTTTCTTCACCGTCAAAACTTCACACCTCGCTTTCCTCTTCCACAACAACAACAGCACCGCTAATCTTGGAGTCACTTCGTTGAGCCTTCGCTGATCTGATAAATAACCGCTGGACAGTATTCCTGTTAGTGAAGCTTCGTAGGAGCAAAAATGCCTGTGAAGGAGAGGGAAAAATTTTTTTCTGCAAGGGTAAAAGTGATTGACCCTCTATGTCTTGTCCTTCCTCCTTACAACTACTCTTTTACCTGAATCAAGTTAAAAAAGATGTTTTAAGTCTTAACAAGAAAAAACCTATATTAAAGTATTTAAATAAGAAAAGTTTTTCTCCCTATAACTTCTACACAAATCAAAAATGAAATTCCGTGATAGAACCTCTATGAACGCGTAAAATGGAAGCTAATAAAAGTTTTGATGATCCAATTCTTGCTGATGTTTGAAGTTTTCGCTCATTTCCTTGCAAATTAGTCTGAAAAGTATGGTGTTTTACGCAGTTTTCAAATGACTGGCATAACCCAAAACCAAAGTTATCACAACGGCAAATCGTTAGCCATTGAGGACTCAAAGTAAAACAAAGCAAAACTACCAAAAGCCCAAGAAAACGCAGGGGAACAAGTCACGCTTGGTTTTTGTTTGGCCTATGATTGGTTCGATTTCAGAGCAGAGCGCGAGTTTTTGGACCAATCACAGACTGAGGTAAAGCAAAACCAAAACCATCCGGTTTACTTTCGATACTCATGAAAATTTAATACCCAATCAGAATTGAACCCCACAGTTGTTAGTTACACTCAATATAAGATTTTTGGAGAAACCTGCATCGTAAACAACCTCTTGGATTCAAATGGTGAACTATCCTATAGAAAGATTCTTATCAACAACCAGCGTCAAAATTAGTTGACACACTGCATGTCGGAAAATTTACATCTATGTGAAGAATAACCTTTTTTCTACCTCACTAGAGATCATTAACGGCCCCCTCCCCCATTGAATGTTGGTTAAAAGTTCCGCATCGAATCAGGATACAACATTGTTTCGGGGGGAGGGGGCGAATAGTTTAACTAAAGAGGGGCAAAAGAGAAAATTAAAGTACTAAGGGGTTGAAAAGGTCAATGTGTTAACAATTTTGTTGCGGATTAAAGCTATCAAAACAAAGGTCATTTGCATTATTGTTTAACTCTATTTGAAATGATGCAATTTATCATTAATCTCTTATTAGGAAACTTAACTCTGAAATCAAACAAGGAGGCAGTCGCTAAAGCGATTTTTCAGCGGTTCAAACGGCAAACCCCAGCAGACGGACCAGAAGATTATCCAGACCCTCCATTTAATTTTACAGACTTATCGTACAATTATACGGACCTGCCGCCATTCAACTTTACGGACATTTTTGGAAATAATTTACCATTCAACTATACAGACATCTTCGGTAACAATTCTCCAGTCAACTTCACAGACATCTTTGGTAAAAACTCGCCGTTCAACTACACAGACATTTTCGGAAATGGTTTACCTCCGTTTAATTTCTCGGCTTACATGGAGGAGGCTTTGAAAGAGTTCACCATTGGCTTGCAGGCAATGCTTCAAAATAGCTTCAACGCTTGCGCATGCTCACAAGGACCACCTGGACCGCCGGGAGAACGAGGATTCATGGGTCCACCAGGAATTAGAGGAGAAATTGGATTCAAAGGAGATGCCGGACCACCAGGTACCCCAGGGATGAATGGGGATACTGGCCCACCGGGTGCTCCAGGTTTTAAGGGAGATTCCGGGCCACAAGGTATCCCGGGAATGAAGGGCGAACCAGGCGAAACATGTTCTGCGCCGAAAGTAACGATCTCTTCAAGGAAACTGACTGTTTTGAAAGGAACTACTGCTTCCTTTAGATGCTCTGCTAGTGGGAACCCATGGCCTCGAGTATCCTGGTCTAAGGCTGACGGATCATTACTGAACAAAAACACCACGGTGACGTCAGATGGGCTCATAAAGATTCCCTCCGCCCGGCTGATGGATGCAGGGAAGTACATTTGTACGGCGGAGAATATTGTGAGGAAGATTGAGGAAACAGTTGCTCTGGTTGTACAAAGTAGGATGCAATTATTTGTGACTACTATTTAAAAAAAATGCACTCCAAATTAGATTTTAACTTTGAACCACCTTACGTATGTTAAATGTACAAAATAGGTTCTGTACGTGCAACGTTCTTATATGTTACTGCTCGTTACTCCCCTATCTTGAAGTTTCTTCGAGATAAGTGACGTTCGATTTACAATGTTTTCAATTTTTGAAAGCTTAAAGATTCCGTCACATTTTAATGTTTCCTTGTCATTAGCTTTAGTTGTGCTTTCGCTTGCGATGATGTCCACTCTTACATAAAATAAAACAAGTTCTGTCGGTATATCGGTTCACGATTTCTCTCACGATTTTTGAAGATTCTCAGTTTTGAATCGAAAATGACAGGGGGAAATTGACAGAAAACAGTGTTTAATGGCTAACCATTCTGCATTTTCTAGTACATGTGATTTTACTGAACCTTAGGCTCCTAAACTCCGATGCAGTATATTATAGTCATATTGTAGAGAGACTTACATTCAATCTCTTATTTGAGTGGAATTAGGTTTAAACACTGCATGACAAGTCACTATCCAGTACCTTTGTTTTCTTTCATATACGTTCTCATGCAAATAGGACAGAACACAAACCATGATACTGGAATCTAAAAACAATGTTCCTTATTGTTTCTCGCTAGGTCCGCCAGAGGTTTCACTTTCATTTGGACCATCTTTTGTTCTCGAGGGCAGAGCCATCACTCTACCAACATGTAACGTAAATAATAGCGTTCCTCCAGCAGTGCTAACTTGGTTTAAAGTTGATGACGTTCTGAACGAAGATAGAGCCGTCACCGAAAATGGGCAATTGTCAATAACGAATGCTAGAATGGAGGACTCTGGTTTGTACGAATGCATGGCTTCTAATGGTATTGGATCTCATTCGGCTTTCACCGAACTGACTGTGGTGACAATGCCAAGGTTTACGGTTCGTCCGCCGACCAAACTTGAAGCGACTTCAAACAAAACTATCACCGTCCGTTGCCATGCAGCCGGCCAACCCAAACCTTTTATCACGTGGGCGAAGGAGGGTGGTGAGTTACCCAGAGGAAGATCAAATGTCAGCGAAGATGGAACACTTCAGATCTGGAGCCCTGAAAGTGACGACTCGGGGAAGTATACTTGTACCGCATCGCTGAAAGAGATTCAGTCCGTTAATGTGGTCTCTGTCATGCAACTAACCGTAAAGATCAAGAAAAGAGGTAAATCACCGACGAAGTAGTTATCTCATGAACTGAACGTTTGAGTCAAACACAGGAATGTAAAGCTCTGACCCTCCCTCCCCCTCCCCTCCCCCTCCCTCTCCCCCTCCCCCTCATTGGCAGTTAGTTTTCTACAGTCCCCCATTTATACTTTGTAAGCGATGATAGATCCTCCTTACATTCCTCCTGAAAAACTACATGACCCCCCCCCCCCCAAAAAAAACCCTGCGACCACCTCAGGTAAATATGGTTGGTCTCTAAGATAGCACTATATGTTCCACTTCATAAAGGAGGAGTGGTTATTTGTTGGTTTGTTCAATTATTTTAAAGTAAGCACCTCAGTGCAACTTTCTAAAACATCTTTAAGTAGCTTTAAGTTTTCTTCTCTAAATAATCCAGCTGGTTAACGACCCTTTTTTTTCAGTGTGTGGAGCGATCGGTGTACAGTATAGATACAAAGTGCCAGATAGCAGAATGACAGCAAGCTCTTCCTTCGCTGGACATTTCGATGCAACACGCGGCAGGCTCTGGAGTCAAGGACAAGGAGGATCATGGGAGCCCAGCTATCCTGCACATGTTGGGAGAGATTGGCTTCAAGTCGACATGGGCTCAGTGCTATCTGTCTGTGCAGTAGCCACTCAGGGTAATGGCTGGATTTATCCTGACTGGGTCACGGCGTATAAAATCAAACTTTCGACGGATGGAAATCAATGGAAATTCTATCAGGAAGACAATGTTGATAAAGTAAGTATGTTCGAATTACTCAGGATACAAAGTGGGCTTTTCTACAAGATGCTATGCAATGTTTTTGCAGTTTCCTTTATAAGTAACTTTAAAGAATTTGAGTGAACTTGTCTATACCTGAAACTCAAAACTGAGTCAGTTTTGTTTTGATGAAAAACTTTTTACTTAAATAGGATTAATCCTTTATCCTTCTCAAAATTTTGATTTTTTTTTTCTTACCCGTGCTTTAGTTTTTTTCTTTCTTTGCTTTTATTTTGCTTCTGTAGAGTCAATTATTGATAAGGCGGTAAGACCAGGATACTAAAAGGCAGTCTTTGTTTCCTTTGTTGGCCGAAAATACTTCCCTCCCCCCCCCCCA
Organism: Stylophora pistillata; assembly: GCF_964205215.1. Classification (NCBI taxonomy): domain Eukaryota; kingdom Metazoa; phylum Cnidaria; class Anthozoa; order Scleractinia; family Pocilloporidae; genus Stylophora; species Stylophora pistillata. Next base: position 22,121,596 of record NC_142526.1, on the reverse strand, counting down.
CCCTTTAAAAATAAAATTCGTTTTCATCGTTTTAACAGATGTTACAAATAATATCGGAATAATGGAAGGCCATAACTTAAAATCTTTTGTCTTTCTTTCTATTTGTTTTTATTTACTTGACTGACGGTTGTAGTTTCTGCTTTTTGTTCTCTATGTTTTCTGGGTTTTTTTTTTTTTTGTATTTTTTTGGGTGTCTTTAGTTTTGTTTTTAAAACTTTCCTCTTTTGACGAGGTTACCGATTCCTAACAAGTGTTTTGCTCTTGTCTTAACTCACAGATATTCCCTGGAAACACAAATGCGAATGGTGTGGTAAAAAATTTCCTCAAGCCTTATGGCGTTGCCAGATATGTTCGCTTTTACCCTGTGAGATATAACACTTACCCCGCTTTAAGAGTTGAAATATATGTTTCAAAATACATATAACCAACAAACTTGAAGTTGCCAAGAAAATAAAACAAAAAAAGAAAAAAAATATGCCGTATCTTTAATAAGTTTTTTCTTGTTTCTGTTTTACACTCACACTTGAACCTTTTCCGTAAAGATTGACTGATAGATTAATACATTATCTTATATTTGCTCGATGAAAATAAAATAGATTCAGAAACTTGACTTTGATTCATTTCTGCGTTTAATGAGAGAAACATGAGAATATTTGTCAGAAAACTTTGAGGTTGACGTGTTAGGCAGAACACCTAATTTTCACAGCAATATCTCTCTCCACCTTGGGATTATAAATGGTAACAACGAATTATCAAAGCCAAGCCTATTAAAATGCTGGAATGGGGGGGGGGGGGGGGTGGGGGTAACCTTTCGATGCACTGGCATTCCATCCAGGAGAGAGTAGTATTACCCCTAGTCACTGGACCATTTGGCTCAAGTGCAAACGTACTCGAGGGGGTGGGGGTAACCCTTCGATGGACTGGCATTCCATCCAGGAGAGAGTAGTAATACCCTTAGTCACTGGACCATTTGGCTCGAGTGCAGACGTACTTTACCTTTTGTTTACCACCTTTGATTGACTTCTCAAAGTGTATACGGTAATTGATATGACCACTAATCCTCAATGCTAAATTTAACACTGAGGATCAGTGGTCATATCTTTAAAGAACATACAGCAACTACAAAGGGGAAACCTCATTTTATGACACCGGGTGGTTAATATACTTAGATGTTTTTGGAACTTCGATAGCTTAACCCAAGGGCCGTGGTACTGTCATGCTATCAGAGGACTAGGTTCTCTTTCTTTGGAAAAGTTCAGATAAAACCCTCCAGAACGACCTAACTCCAAGTCTAGTTGCACAAACTTTGAATCAGATCATGTTTTTTTATTTGTCAAAAAAGTGTCGATTGATTATGTTCTTGAAACACTGTACTGAAGGGCTCAAATACCTAAGCTTGAACACTAAAATTAGACGTTTTTATAACTACACTGTGTGTATTTAATACGCAGCTCCGCTCGCTGGTTTAGCGGCATCCAATAGAGAGGCTGCAACGGGGTCTAGGGGCTAGTAAGTTACACGAGGTCTAACCCAAACCACAGTTTTACGCAATCAGTGGGCCTTATTAGATCAGACGTTTTCATATAACTATACAGTGTGCATTAAAGACGCAGCTCCGATGATCTGTTGAAAGGCATCCTATAGAGAGGCTGTAACAGATACCAAGAGCCAGTTATTTACACGAGGTCTAATCCAAACCACGGTTTCACGAAATCAGTGGGCCTTGTAGCCTTTCTCTATGAGAAGGTTGATTTAATGAAATAGATGTCCTACTATTAGCTTTCAGCCCTCTTAACGCTGTCCGCAAAAATGAATGTTCAGATAAAAGGTTCAGCTAAATTTAGGATTGTTTAGGACCCGTTTTTGTGAAACAACGACTAGTCTTGGTTAAATAATCAGACCTAAGCGTTGTGGAAGAAAGAAAACAGGGAGATCAGGAAGACCTGGGGAGGCGTCAAGCTCATAGCGAAGGACTGACAGAAGTGGAGAGAGCACGCGGTCCTACATGCCACTTTGGCGTAAAGGGCATATGTATGTACGTGGGTACCGCGTATATATGTAAGGGTTTTAGGCAATACTTTAAAATGGAAAGAGAAGAAGATGGCTTATTTTATGCCTGGGATAACAAACGACTTCTTACTACAACCTTCCAAATATTGTTTATTTCAAAATTCGTACCTGTACACTAAAAACACGAAAAGAAATGATCCATTTCATATAAGGTTATACATGATAAAGGGCGAGAATTTGATATTTACACGTTCTCGCGACAGATTATGTTATATTATTATAACTAAATCAAGAAATCCTCAAGCGCATTTGATTCAAGAAAACTATACAAAATCTACAAAACTTCCTTAAAAATAATCCCTTACTTGTCTGACGTTAACAACTCAAAGAAAACCTACTTAGAAAAGAACCAAAGTGTATTCCGTTCAATTTTGACGAAAAAGAGACTCGCAGGTTTTTCAGTGAATATACCAAGCTAGGATTTAAATTGTATTTGCCAAAGGGATATTTGGCTTCGTACTGGTTAAGATTACTACTAAACAAGACATAATGAATTGCGCAGTCCTTCTTAACCCTAAAACTCCCAAAAACTGATTGATAATTCTTCCCTCTAGCTGCTTTCCTTTTTTTGTAAATTAGGTAAGAGAATTTGGTGTTAGATCAGGATAACAACTTTTGGCTGATAAGTTTAAGTACTCTCAGTACCTGTTTGCTGGAAAATGTAAGGAAATTATAGGGAGAAGTTTCATGTTGATCATTTTTCTGGAGTAAAAGGTTTAACAACTTCTTCTACATGAAATTAATTTTCCCTATTCTACTCCTCCTACTTACACAGCATAGAAAACTAATCTCGTTTAGGAAGAGAGATTACTGTGCTCATTTTGACGGACAAGTAAATCGTGCAGGAAGTATCACACCGATTGCATACGCTTATAAGAGAATTGAAGGGCAAAAAAGGAAATTATAGTGCAATGTTCTCCCGCAAAATTTTACTTCCCAAAGCGATGCCATCTGCCAATCAAGTTTTCTTTTGACCCACTTTAAGTTTGATGTATTGCGCGCGTGGGTCCACTCACATGTCCGCCACAATAAGCACAGTCATCGTAAAAAAAAAAAAAAAGAGATGAGATAATAGTAATCTATGTCAGTATCTATACAACTGCGCACCCACCCCTCCCATATCCCAAAAACAGTGATCTGATTATAAGTTAGGGTTAAAGTTGAAGGGGAGGGGTGGGTGACGAGTGACTTAGATACTGACATGGACATAATAAAACTAATACAGTAGTAATTTTTATAGTAATATCATTAATAATAATGACGATAAAAATATATTGTAAAATATAATGTAAAATATATTGTTCGTGCGATATTGTACCTGAAGCACGGGCCTGTTCTGGATTAAATTTGAAACTTGAGCAAAATTCCATAAGCATACAATCCTAAAAGAAATACATTTTCTAAAAGCGAAAGCGGGAAAAATTTTGAATTCTCATAATTAATTCTGCTAAAAGAAAATAAAACTCTTAACTAAACGTCTCTCTCACAAAATACTTGTCCATCGTTTTCCATTGATTGTTGTTCTTAGCCATGATAGCTTGCTTTTGCATATGCCCTAGTTTAAAATCCCACTCAAACATGTGGTGACCACACTGGCTCGTTACCAATTCAGCACCAAGAGTTAGACAACAACAAGGGCTTCCTTGTCCAAAGTTTTCTTCACTTCCCTTATGCTCTTGCGGATTTTATTTTTGTGACCAATGAGCTTAATACCCATATCGTTGAGGTCAAGCTCGTCATCTTTGGCTACTTGGTTCAGGTGCGTGAAGCCTGCTTTGTCGAACTTGTCATGGTACTGTCCCATCTTGATGCTATCGAGCCATTCTTGCACGGTTGTCATGGAGGTATATTCCATCTTGGGTGACCTGCAACAAGTAACACCATTCATACAGTGAGTCAAGTCATACATAAATATGAGGCGAGTCACACAAGTCATCCAATAAGTCACGCCATACCCAATACGGAAAAGAGCAAGAGTGATTTCTCCGGTCGTATCATTTTGCCGGTGACCCGCTTGGTAGTTATAATACATGCACCACATGCCGAGTCAACAAACACGTTCATTCTGGCACATGGGTTCAACAGGGTTCCACTGATGAGAACATATACCACAATCTTACCCCATGAGAGTCTAACAATTTTCATCGGAAGTAAAACAGCACTCTCAATTACTCAAGGCAAAAAAACTTCGCAGGCACTTCACTTGAATTAAATGACAGACCGCCGTTTACCTTCCAGGGTCTACCAACTCAAATGAGGTCATGGGTTCAAATCCCGTACAGGCCGGAATTTTTTTTCAGGCCCTTTTTTCACCACTGCTTTAGTAGTGCTCACTACTGCGAAGATCGTTTTCAAATTCTTTAAGATAGTACAGTCTCGACAGGTCATCAGTCTTACTTGGGAACTGTAGAGGTATCCTCGTTGAGCTTCTCAGGAGATCGAATAAGCGAGTCGAGTTTCTTCACAATTTCGGCAAACTTCGGTCGCTTATTCCGATCAACATTCCAGCAGTTCAGCATGACCTGATGCATGGCCTTCGGGCAGTTCTGAAATCAAAAACAGAAAAAAATGAAGTAAAGTAAAACAAAACAACACTTCTTCTACTGTAGTGATGAAAAAATATCCGATGGAAAGAAATAAGTCTCTCTGTGAAGCAACACTGCAATCCTCGAATTGGTTCATTAGTCATTCCACGCTTGCAACAGACAACAAAAAAGATTTTTCAATTTACTTTGCTTCAATGTAATTGGAACATACTGTATTTCCTCGATTAAGCATCCACGCTCAAATAAGCGCCCTCCCCCGTGGCTATAATATCAATCAAGTACCCCTTTTAAACAAGCACCCCCTTCTCCTTCGCTTTCTTAAATAGTAGGGATACTCCCAACTTAATTGTAACTTTTTAAATTTCACCTACAGCGGAATCAGTACAGGTTTATATTTTCTTAAAGGGACACTGTCACGGGTTGACATGCGCAGTAGCATACACTCTCTCCGAGACTTCTCACGCTCGACCACCATTATGGAAATATCGGTGAGTCGAAGAATTCTGCATATATTTTGCATTTAAATCAAGTTTATCCAAAGCAAATGTTCACGAAAGTGAATTTCTTTTAATGAGGAACCTTCGGTGATCTTTTGTAAATGTAAAAGTGCTTGTACGATGAAGCGCAAAGAAAATAGTTTTCGTGGGTGCCCGTGCAAAGGGTGAAACGTGCTGTGTACAGATGAATGTAAATGTGGAACAAGCAATAACCCTTGCAGAAACAGGGTATGCATATAAAGTTGAATACATGCCTATAAAGTTGTATACATTCACTTCTTTTGTGGCTCGAATGTCCAAAAAGCGTACGAAATAATTTGTGTATTCCCTTTCTTCAGGATTCGAACGAGCAGTCGTCACCTGCCTATATTTATGAAAGCCGTAGAGTTCGGCCGAGGCTAACATGTATTCCAATTATAATGTGTAGTAGAATAAACATCTGCCTCGCAAATGCTACAAATGTCTGTGATATCTGGCATTATTTTATTTTCCTATCGGTAAAATCGCTGTCACTGAAAGACTCATAACCTGCATCAAATTTAGCCTGCAGCCACTACTTAAATGTCTTTTCTTCCACATAAATACGCTTATGGTTCCTCAGCCACGCTTTCTTGTATTTCCCTCTGTCTTCAACCTTTCGTTTTCACCCTGAGTTGATGCGTTTACCGCCATGTCCGGATCCTCCACTAGACGCCATTTTGAATTTGTGAATGCAACTTGAAAAAGTCAGGCTGACTTTTTCAAGTTTCGATCAGCTACACGTGCATGCGCAAACCGTGACCGTGTCCCTTTAATAGGCGTCCCCCTCGATAAACCGCCCTTGATCCAATATGCGCGCCTCCTTTTAGCCGAGTTCTAAATTAGTGCCCAGGCGCTTACTCGAGAAATATGATGTGTGAAAGGAAGAAATATCTTGAGATTGGCCAAATTCTTAATATACACCAAATTGGGTAATATTTTAATCCAGAAACGTACCATTGGAGGCGGAAGACGGTACCCTGACTTGACTCGTTCCATTACCTTGGAAAACATACAGAAGAATATGTATTTATTAGCAAGTTAGTAGAGCATGAATAAGAATCTATAAACTTGTGGGAGAAGACAAGGGAAAAGCTTCATACGCAACATCCAGATCGAAAGGTTGTAAGGTCACAAAGTTAATCTTTCGTGGAAAACTGAAGGACTGAACGAGAAATAAGACTGTATGTGGAGCATGTCGTGAGGTTGGTTACCCCAGTCCCAGACAAGCCTGTCACAGCACACCCAATCCTTGGACTTACCTCACAGTTTCCCCAGTCCCAGACAAGCCTGTCACAGCACACCCAACCCTTGGACTTACCTCGTAGTTTCCCCAGTCCCAGTAAGGTCTCTCAGCAAATGACATGATCTCCCATAGCAAGATACCATAGCTCCACACGTCACTGGCTGGAGTGAATTTACGGTACTCAATTGCCTCTAATGCCGTCCATCTGACAGGAATTTTGCCACCCTGAAAACAGATAACATCTCGTGACTTGAGGATGTAACTGAGTACAACAACAAATTCAAAGAAAGGCGAACGTGACAAGGCTAAGAGAATGTTTTGAGAACGTTTTATCGGATCGCAGAATTATGGATAACTGTTATCTCTCATCGGTAAACGCAACAAACTCGACGACTCTGACGGACTAAAATTTGGACGTGGATATTCTCCATACTGCGCTCTCTATACATTTCCTATGGTGATGACAAGAAGAACTTGTTTAACAATCATAAGCTTTTACAGCTGGTGATCATTTCCTTAATTCTCGAGACCTTAGTTCGTAATTCAGGGTGATTTTGTAAGGAGAAATTAGATGCTGGTCATTCTTGGGAGTTAGAGGGTTGAGATGTATGGCACACATACCTTGGTTTCATAAGCTGAGTCTTCTAACTCTCGAGACAAACCAAAATCTGCTACTTTGCAAACCAAACTCTCTGATACCAAAATATTCCTTGCAGCCAAATCCTAAACGGGACGCAAAAATATTCAAAATTCGGTTCTTTGGATTTCTATCAGAGGTTACACGCGTAACCTTAATAATAAATAGATAGAGACCCATGAACTTGTCTGATTCTTGTAATAGAGCGGACTAAAGGGCGAAGGAACTGAGGGCAACTAAAGACCGTAGGCACGAAAGGAAGAATGTATGAAGGAAAAAAAGGCAGGCTGAAGGGAACAAAGGAACGGGGGAACGAAGGAACGGGAAAACGGAGGAGCGGAGAAACGAAGGAACAGAGGAACGAAGGTACGAAAGAACGAAGGAACGAAGGAACGAAGGAACGAAGGAACGAAGGAACGAAGGAACGAAGGAACGAAGGAACGAAGGAACGAAGGAACGAAAGAATGAAGTAACGAAGTGGGGGGGGGGGGGGAAATGAAGGGACGAATGGATAAAAAGACGGACGGACGATCGGACGAAGGGGAACCTAGGCACAAAAGAACGCATCCGAATGGGGGAATAAAAGAAAAACGCTGTATAAAATTCCCTACCCGATGAATAAAGTTCATTTCGGAGAGATATTTCATTCCTGATGCGACACCTCGCGCCATTCCCAGCAATTGCAGCACTGTAAGTTTGCCATCCATTTTCTATATAGAAATAGTTTGAGATCAGTGTTAATATGAGTACGTGTAACACTTACCAATCAGCGTTCAAAGTATTCCTCAGTGATGGAAAAAGTTGCAACACTAACCTTCAGGTAATTGTCAAGAGAACCATTGGACATAAACTCGATCACGATCATCATGGGTGACGCTGTTGAGAAAGAAAACAATGTAAGTGTATTTGTGTCAATGAGATTTCATGTCAAAAGTTCCCTTCGACTACATGCATATACTGGTTGTGTGGATGCACAGGTTACTTACTTTTAGTAACAACACCCTCGAGAAAAATGACATTCGGGTCACAAAACTGGCCCATTATGGAAGCTTCACTGATAAAGTCTTGGCGGTTTTTACGAAGAGCACCGGTCTGTGTAAGGAAGGAAACAACATGAATTAAATAGCAAAGGAAAATTCGTAGCTAATGTCGATGTAAATCAAATGTTACTCCAGGATTCAAACCATTCACCGAACTTAATATTTTCAAGAAGTTTACGGTAGGTCATCGTGGTGAACGTACTTGTGAAAGTAAAATGTTCTGTCTCTTTCGACATCAGAAGTGACTACATCGCGAGACAAACGATTATGAAAAACTTTGATCGATTTGATCGCTAAAGTTACGAGACAGATAAATTATCGCGTGGCATTCTCACTAAACCAGGAATCAAGCCACAGCGAACTTACCTTTAAAGTCTTGACAGCGACGAAGATAGTTTCTTCTCCTGGTCTCGATAAAGTTCCTTTGTACACATCGCCAAATTCACCTGAAAATAAATCCAATCAGTAACCGATACTGCAAAACATCGTCGATTAAAATAAAGGCTGTGACACAACGCTTTGAAGAGACTTGCAATGGAGGAAGAACCAAAGCAAGACACGAAATTTAATCAAATTAAACTACAAAAGGGCCATCCGCTATTTCGCCTAAGCAGTCAAATTTAACGATATTAACAGCCAAGTGATTTCACGCGCACACAAGCTCCTTTTTATGTTATCTTTCTTAAAATCGAACTCTCTACCAATACGGTAATTTACATTCTTCAGTTTCCTTTTTTGCCCAAACCAAAGCCATACACACAATGGTTACAAAGTACCAAAAAGTTAAGCTCAGTCTGATCGACTGCATTAAAAAAGCACTATATTTCAAATCGTTCACGTATATAAGTTGTATGATAGAGCAATTTTCCACTGAGTGTAATCCAGGGTCGGGATGTTCAAAGCTAGGTTAAGATAACCCAGGGTTAGTGTGAAATTTGATTTCATTCAGATTGGAAAGCTTGAAAAGAAAACTCAGTTTAATTCTTTTTGTCTATAATTTGGTGATTGAATGCTCTAAAAACAAAAGGGAAAATTATCCCAAAACGGCTTTTGAACAGAGAAATATAGAAAAGGGGATTAAAATTTAACACTGGGTTAGCCCAAATCGGCCTTCGAACAACTGGGCCCTGGACTGCTTTGGTTTTTGCTTTACTTTGCTCTGTGATTGGTCCAGAAAACTCGCGCCATTCTCAACAAATCGGAAGCAAAACTAAAATCATTTGTCGCCCGGGTTTTCCCGCCTTTAGGTAGTTTGGTTGTTTTCATTCGGAGTTCTCACTGGCCCTCGAAGGTATTTTCCTTTCTTCTAATTGGTCGTTTTTATCATTTTGGTTTTGGTTTCATGACGCTCAATTGAAAAGCATTCTATCAATGAGTACCACTGTGAAACTCTACCTCCACCAATAATATGGTCCAAAGTGATCCATTTCTTATCCAGTTCCTTGGCAAACGTTCTCAAAGCCTCCTCGGGGTCTTCGTAATTACTTGGATCGATATAAAGTCTCTGGCCTCTTGTTGGTAAGATCACTGCAAAATAAAACCAGATTCAGATACAACCTTTTGGGCCAAAAGACATCTTGTCATTGCCTGTGTGAGGTTAATCTTTACAGGTATGAAGATGTGAGATTTTGTTGCATCAAGGTAATATGAACCTTTGATATTCTCTGGTTGTATTGTGGTGGAGGGTTTAGTACATGAACAAAGGAGTACGCTTGCGAGCAGCCCGTCATTATAAGAGCTGCAAGACGAAGGTCTCTCTGCCCGCGGACAGATTAGAGTCGATTCGGAAAGCGATCAGGGGTGGACTACTTGGATATCTACCTTTAGCCGGCTAGTGTTGCTTAAGTCTCGCACTTTCTCGCGGGCGAAGAAACGTGCGCACTGAAGGGCTAAAAAAGACTCGAGGGGCTGCTTGTAGGGCAGAACAGCATAAACCTCCAGTACTTGTAGAAAAAGAGACCTCCCATGTGATTATGTTGACAAGGATACTTCAAGGCACAACTGCTCTAGTTTTTATCCCTCCTGAATCCAGAAACTAAACTTTTTGTTAAAGATGAGTCCCTAGCTCAATAGTCTGGTTGTTGGTGTTCTGTGATTTTGACATGCAAAAGATAAGTGCAATCGCTTAAACAGTGGTCTCTTTTGGGTTTCTTGTGGTAGTGAATCTAATTAATGTGACTTTTAATGAAGGTATAAGAGGGAGATAAACAAGGAAATAATTTTTTTTGCACTGTACCTTGCCCATCTCTCATCTCAACTGGTTTTAAGTAACCTTTTTTACCTTTACCCCTGTGAACAAAAATTAATTTAGAAGTGCTGAGCTTAAAATGTCTACAGTACAATTCAATATGTACACAACTGGTGAAAAATAAAACTGACCAAAAAGCAGTGTGCAGTACCAAAGGTGAAGAAAAAACCTTCCCTGTAATTTGACCAATGCCAACCTCAAGATAGAGCGCATTTCAATTTATTGGCAAATGTAATCCCAGATTGCCTTGGTTTTGCTTTACATCCCTCTGTGATTAGTCCAGAAAACTCACGCCAGCCTCTCGACTAACCAGATATAAAAAAACAAAAACCAAGAACGACTTGGTTCTTCCAGGCCCCAGACAGTTTGGTTGGTTTTTAATCTGATAATCTGATTTCCTATTAGCTCTTAAATGTATTTTGCTCTCTTCTGAGCGCCCTTTGTGATAATTGAACTTTTAGTTTTTCAACACTCTATTGAAAAGCACGCTAATGCAAGTAATCAGCATTTTTGGCTATAAGACTACGTCTGGTCAGTGAGCAAATTGTTCCATTCTTCCAATGATAGTACAGTTTTAGTGAAGATCCCCTTTTCTACCTCAATCTCCACCGAAAAAAAGGAATCTTGCCTACCAAATTCTCCTTTAAACCTTTCACTGCCAAGATCTCCTTACTTTCTGTCGCACAAATTCTTCTGATGTTAGTTGGAAAAATTTGGTATTGTATCAACTAATAATCCCCTCATTGATATTTTTCTTTATTTTCATCACTTATCTTCCTGATATTGTATTTATATTGTAAGGAGAAATTCTGTCTTGGTCACTCACGGGTTAAATTATATTTGTTTTCATGCACATGCCACTTTTTGGAAAAACTAACTACTAGCAGTAACTGAGACTCAAACTTTGTTTAAAAACAAAACTTGCAAATGATCATAAAAGCATTACAATACATAGTCATTATTTTTTTACTCACCTACAGAAGCAGACAACACAAAGAATGACTAAAAAGACCAAGACAGCCCCTATAGGAACTGCTATGTATAACACCATCTTCAGAATTTTCTTTGAGGAACCTGGCAGGGGAGAAAATATCCAGGATAAGCCTTTAATTCTAGGAAAGAAGCTTACCTGTTCTGATTTTGATACTGCATGTATACATGTAGGCTAGCAAGTCTACAAAAATATCAAATCATTCTGAGTTGCAGAGAAATTTTCTGAAATTAGAAATTACGCAATAAGTTTTTGTTACCTGTTTCCCCTTCAGTTGGATGAATTGTTGACACTAATAAAGAAAAGAGAGAAAAAAGGGAAATATTGAAATTAAGAAATTGCAAATCTCAGTCAGTGAGTATGTTGCCCTTTTTCCATATTAAGCTACTGACCAAATGAATACACAAACATAACGTTAATTGAAGGTAATGGTAACCTAAGGCTAAGCATGTGTGCATGGGTACTGGTTTCTGCATCTAGACTTTGAAACTAGTTTTCAAGACCCCTACTGGTCTAAGCAATTTTTCAATTTTAAGAAACTTGACACATGTACACTTGCTGTTTCCACAATACCTTAATTTGGGCAACTGGGTTTTGAAAGGTTTTGTTCTGTTGGATTTTGTTTGTCTCATTTTTTTGCACCTTTGCCTTAGCACACATTACACTGTAAACCCTGCATATCTCACAATCTAGAATTCTCTTATCACTAACAACTTATAAAACTTCTAAGCTCAATTGTGCATCCTAGAGTTATGGAAATAAACTGATTCTGCAACCAGTTTCACAAGCTACCTCTACAACAAAGTTTCAGTAATACTGCAGTTACGTTTACAAGTATGTGATTAAACACATGTAAGAATAATAAACTTGAGTGTGATACCCTTTGTTTTGACAAAAACTTCAGCAAAGTTCCAATCATCTCTGTTTTGCTCTTGTTGATTCAACTCATTCACTGAGTAAACTCGAAACAGAAAGTAACTGGATGATGGTAAACCGTTTATAACAACGTCAACGCCACTGATGTTTTCTTTACTTGGTGAATATTGCACGTTCAGGTTACACTGCTCATCACAGTTCTTGTCTTCACTCGATGTGCATCTAAAGCAGTCTACAGCATAAATTAATTCACCATCATCCAAATCATCTGGTGAGCGCTGCCAACTGATCTCAACAGCTGTTGCCTTGACAACAGTAGCATTAGCCATGAGTGGGGCTTTTGGCAACTCTACAAGCAAACAAAACATGTTATTTGGAAACTTGTACACATACATTTATACCCTTGAACAACTAAATAATGTATATGAATACTGATGAGGAAATGGTAGCCCAGAAACTTTGCTTTACACAAATGAGCTTCTATCAGATTCATAGCCAGACTTTTATAACAAAAGGAGTCCTTAACTGCACTGGTATCTCACTTAATTATCATTTTAGTGCATGATGATTTTATCATTTATTATATTTTTTTATTTATCAGTTTGAGACAGAGAAGTTTTCCCACGTACCCTAATGGTTTCCCTCTACCCCCTACCCCTCCCCCCACCACCTCTAACCCTTTAACCCCTAAGAGTGACTAGCATCTAACTTCTCCTTACAACATCACCCTTGAATCAAAAATTACATGTACATAGTTACATACATACAGACAGACACAGACACACACACACACACACACACACACACACACACACACACACACACACACACAGGTTAATTGACAACTCCCCCATAGCATTTTTTAGGGCCATTCTTACAACACTGTGCCCCATCCATCCCACCCCAGGGGAGGACATCCACCACACAGTAATCTTGAGCGTGGGACATTAACATCTCCTACCCCTAACCCTGCAGGAGACGGGGCCTACGGTTTATTCGTCTGTATCCGAGAAGACTAGAATATCTATCCATTTCTTGATATTATAGAAGGAAGCAAATTCTCCTCAGTTATTTTAAGACCATGAGTATTGGTCCAGCTGGGGCTTGAACCCTCGACCTCCCACACAACACAATCTGGCACTCTAACCAATTGAGCTAACCAGGGGTGGTTAAATTAAGGTCAAAAGAATAAAGGCAATGATCACAAACTAAATAAGCTCTTGATTGTTACACAAATTCTCGTTGCCAGCAACAAAGGAAATGTAAAGAGACCAGGATGGAAAAAAATAATTAATAGATACTGTTAAGGTGTAACTTGATAGATATTTTCAGCTCACAATAGAATTTGACACTGCAGAACCTTTAGTTCCTTTGAACAATTTGAATTTCAATTTGACAACTTTGAAATGATCCTCTGCAAATAATTATTAGAACTTTTATTATTGCTAATGATTACAACTACAAGACTATATCAATTATTAGTATACTGTACCTTCACAATCTGTCCTATCAGATGATCTATAGTAACCTTCTTTACATATACAACCAGTTCTGCCAGCATTAGATGCCGAATTTGTAGGACACAGCAGACATTTTGTATTATCAACAGTATCCTTGTAGAAGCCAATCTGACACTCTAAAATAAACCAATACACAATTTCATCAAAATGCTTTTTGTGAACTACACATCAAGACAGTCAAACACAATGACCCTGTAATGTCCTATAAGCAAATGACTCCTGTCAGACACAGAAACTGACAGATATTTTGATCAACAGAGTCATGTTTACCCAGATTTCTTGTGATATCCTCACCTTCATAAGGACTTGTATGATGATTTTCACTCAAGTTGTCAAAAAAACATGAATATAGATGCAGTTACATTTGAATCCAAACCTGAGTTTTTCAATCAAAATGCATTCACCTAAATTGCTATAACTACTTGTGAAACTATATTAAAATACCAATATATCCAATTCATTAAAATTTTGATTCTTTTCAAAAATTTTTCCATATGTTCATTTTCTTTGTTCCTTTTTCTTGTCTACTGTCCCTTAAAAAAGCCTTATGAGGAACTCGATCCCTTGCTTGGACAATCACATTATACCAATGACTGTTACTGTGCAACAATTTATATGTTTGGCTTCTGATAAAATTTACATGAACATGTAAAGCAAGGCCAAACAGCCCATGCATGCATGTTCATGTCAATTAACACATATCACACCTTTAACAGGCTTTCTATCAAATGATGAACAAATAGGGTGGTGAGTATATGCTTAACTGCATATACATGTACACCCTTGCATGTACCAGGGGTTTCATTAAGGGCCGGGCACCAGCCAAATTGACCGGTTGTAAGGATGGTTTTGCCCACCTGGTTTAACAAGCTGGAGGAAGGTTTATCTTATAAAGGAGTTTAGTTCAAAAAGTCTTGCCCGCCTTTGAAAACCAGTTGCCCTCCTGCTGAAAAAATTAATGAAACCCCTGATGTACCCATTTAAATGCTAAAATATTTATCGTGGACCCTATACACTATCAGGGCAAGCCCCTGTTTTAAGTACAGCACAAACCTTTACATGCCAAAGAGTCTGAAGATCCATTGGCGAGTTCATAACCATAGTTGCAAAAGCAGGCTGAGTTATCTGTAATGTTCCATTCTCCATTACTAAGGCACACACCGAATAACTTTTTGTTCAGTCTTTGACGTGAGTTAGGATCTGTACATTCTCCTTCTTGTTTAGTTAAATTGATATCATTTGCTGGCGCAACTGTTCTTGGAAATCTGACTAAAGTAGCACCCCTTTCAGAGCAGAAGCGATATTTTACAGCAAAGCTTATAATTGTCACACAACTTCCTTGGTCTAAGAATGCAAAATAAATTCCTTTTCCTTTAGTTACCACTGACCCATAAAATGTGTCTGTTGTAAACTGATCTGGTGCTGGGAGAGTTTCTGGAATTATAACAATTTCTTTCTGAAACTTCACTCCAGGTTTTGTTGGATCTGGACCAGCAACTGGTTTTACATCGGTATGATAAGAATAAAGGGAAAAGTTTGTTCTGCAGAATGGTCCCACCTCAGCTAAGGGGCAGTTACGAAGGGAAAAAGTCACTTCAATATCAAGTCGTTTAGCATTTTTGATGTCAATAAAATCTGTTAACAACCAGTTCTTTGGTTCTTTAGTAATATCCTTAGCAATATCACAGACTTTGTATGTTGGTGATGCAGTTGAAGGATGGCTCCACTACAAAAGAAGGAAAATTTCAATCACTGAAGAAGCTAAGTAAAACATCTATTCTGCAAGTGATAGATCAGTGCACAACATAGCTATAGGCACACAGCACTGTTAATTTCTCCCATATACCTATAGTATACAGTCATGTATATCAAATGAGTGCAAAACATTAAGAGTTGGGCCAATAAAATCTTTAAGGTTACAGTAGACCTTCAGTGGTTTCTCTGTAAAATTGTTTGTTATGTATGTGTGTCACCCTTGAAAAGTATTTATTGCTGTAAGCTGAAAAAATGTAGAAAGAATGACAAGTTTTCAGTAATCTGATTCTTCTGTTTGTGCAAAGATTTCTGGGATTACCAAGGGGCACACATTTAAAGTGGCTGGAGGAAATCTGTGGCAATTAAGAGATTGTTTTGATGTTGAGAAAAATGATATTTGAGGGAAGTCATTGCTTTTTACCACATCTTATCAGATGTTGATACCTGGGACGTTTCTGTTTTTCATTAATTAACCACGAAATAGGATTTGAATTATGCAGAAAAACTTCTCTCCTTATTATATAAGTTACAATCAAACCAAGTGAAGTGTACCCCTCAAGATTACATCTAATGAATTTAGTGTTTGAATATTGAACCCACTTGTACTGTTTCAAGAATGCATGCAATAATATATTGACTATTTAATTACCAGTATTGAACAGCTACTAGCTCATACAAATAACCAATTCATAAATGTAATCTTTAGGGGTATGCTTCACTTGGTTTGACTGTAATTGTGATATTGCACACAAGTCATGCCAAGTGCTCTATAAGAAATAAATTATTATTAAAATCATTATTATTTATTTCCTTCATTTTCATGATTTCAGTGAAACAACTTAGTAAGTAATTAGTCCATATGTACTATGTTTCTTGGAATGGTTTAGCTTCTCTTGTTTACTTCATTTTCATTAGTTTAGTGTAACTACTTTGTAAGTCAGATTTTTACTCCCGTGGCTTAATTACCACATTTTGTATTTCCTCTGTCAACAGGAGTTCCTGTGCTCAGTTCCTAACTGAGCACTCCAAATTCAAGATTGTTAGCCTAGACAGATGTGTTGCATACGGCACTTACCAGTATTCACAACACACGTTGTAATCCTATCCTGGACCCATTGAGCATGGGTCAGTTTCAATTATTTTCTTCTACAAAAGTCTTTCATCCCTGTTTTATTTACCAATGCTTTGTAGTAACTATGTTGTACCTTTGTTTTACCATCGATGTTTTCATTTCCATTTTATTCATGTGTGTTTTCGTTTCTTTTTTAGAATGTGATGCCTGGCAGTTTACCACCATGTCTTGGGGCAGAAAAACAGGAGAGTGATTCCAGCATGCATTGTGAAAGCCACATGCAACACATTTCCTGATGCAAGTGGCCAATATTCAGGCTTTAAGCTCCCAGAGCTAAATTTAAATTGAGGTAAACAATCCTGGATTTAAAACAATGATTAAATTTTGAGATCAAAATGCAATCTCAATCATAATAAGTTCTTGACAACAATAAAATTTGCCATGCAGCCCTTTCGTAAATACACCATTTTGTGTTCCAAATTCTTGAAGAAATTTTTCTTTGTTTTTCAGTGAAACTTTCCAATTCAACGTAATATAATTATGTGAAAAAAATAATGATAACTTTAAGTAACAGATTTCAATGTTGATGTATTTTAGTTAAATTGCAAACAACCTTACTCTTAAAATTTGTCATCGCTACATTTGGTGCTGTGAGATGTACATGTCAATCGGTACTTGCAGTAAAACAATTAATTCCCGGTAAGAGCTTTACAATGTAAAAAGAAGTTCACATACTAAAAAATATTTCCACATCCATTATGAAATGAAATAGGAAGCTATTTCTGGTTCTTTCTTGTCATTTGATTCCTTTTGTAAGGGAAGCCACATGAAATCACATGGGTTATGTTGAAGAAACCCTAACAACTCCCTGTTGTTATCTGACATGAAGAAGTTCACCCAGTGTGTGCAAAATAAAGTATGGATACTACAAAAATGCATTTCTCTAGTACATAAAAAAAGGGACAACTTTTTATGTGATTTTTTTTAACAACTCACTAAACTGAACATGGGATTGTGTACAACCGCATTGAGTTTTGCCATCAATTTCTCATCCGCAAAACTGCTGAGCTAACAAGGATTGCAAATATCTTCCATATATGAAAGTATTTTATGTATCCAAAACTTGATAACTGGGGGAAAGAAACAGACCGTGGATGGCAATTCGGTTTGCACAAGTTGAAAGATCGACTAAATAAACAATACAGAGACATTCACCCACTGATTCATGACATCCGCAACACATCATAAACATGCCTGATGAGAATATTAATTTTTTTTGTAGAAAACAACTGATACTATTTCATTTTCGTAGTTAATCCCCCTTACAAGCCATGCATGCAACTTCAATAACTATTAACCATACCAAAGTTCTGTAGGAAGAGTACGAGGCTATTATATCTTTCAATCTTCCCCACCAGTGACGTAAGAGCAAACTAATTAAAAATAACTGCTGACATCGCTTTTCTGAGCCACCATACTATGAGGCCAAAATACCAATTAAAACTATTTTTTTCGAGGTGAAGTTGGGCCCAAAGACTGAAAAAAAAAAATGTTTGAACATTGATATTTGAACTATAAGCTCCAATAAAAAATGATTCAATTTTAGGCTTCAGTTCTCCTTTAAAAGCCTTGCTCCACTGTAGGATAACATCGTATCCCCAGATGTACTCAAATCAAAATGATTTTGCTTTAATTTATAAACTTAATTGTCTCGCTGTTTCTCAATTAATCTTTTATGGAATCACATCTTGACAGAGCTAAACAAAAGCTAATTCTTCTTTTATTGGGAGGGGAGATAATTTGATGGTCTTGAAATGTTAGAAAATCAGCTATAAAGTGCTATGAATAACTCAATAAAGCCTTTTTAGTTGCATTTATGATTGCAAAGTCTACTTGGCTTGGTAATACAAAGGAGCACTACAACAGCTTCCTCAAGGCAGTGGGATATTGAAATTGTTGACCTCATTATAAGTATCATGATACCTTTAAGTTAAGAACCTACTGCTATTGTACATTGCTTCTTTGTATTGCTGGATGAGAATGAATCCGCATTGATAATTGCGGTTCAAAATGGAACCATTTTTTCTGCACAATATGCATGGGAACAAATGGGTTGTTTGAGGAGTGATACACAAGAGAATACCTTCCGAGGAGTTCAAAGAGGAGAGCTTGAAAAAATCTTAGGGTTTTTCTCAAACAAACTAGAACTGGACCTACTGATTTCTTCATGATTCTCATAGCTTATTTAATCCCTCAAAAGAGGAACAGCTCAATAACAATAAATATCTTGGATCATGACATAGTGCAGTTCACAATTTGTGTAAGCCACACAACAAATTCTATTTCAGCTGATATGAAATTGACTACTGTCCTTTAAAGATGAGGTAAAACTCTGTGGGTGTCCCTTACAAAAAGATATTTTAACATGCTCTTTGAAGCATAAATTAACCACCATAAACTATAATTATATAAATGGAAAGGTAAGGAGATGCCACAATTAATGTAAACCAAATAGAGTGCAATCTTCAGAAATGGACGATGTTCCATTGAGCAAACTGCATAATGTATACAAAATCTGACCACATAAATAAAACTTCTGCATAATTTCAATCCTAAAGGGATTGGTCTTCAAAAACATGTAGGAATTTTTAGATATTGTTATTGGTTGCTTTGCAATTTATCTGTCTTGACAAGTTTGTTTAGCAAAATTTTATCAATAGGCATAATTAAAAATATAACGTGGTAGGTCATTGCTGGGGATTGACACTACCTTTTCAACTTACTAGCCAAGTGGCTAGTGACATCTTAGATTTTACAACAATTTCAGTTTATTTACTAACCAAACTGGCTGGTTGAAATCGAAAACCACTGGCCAAAATTGAAGTTCTACTAGTCTGTGGCTAGTGGGCTGCCATCAGTGTTGAGCCCTAATTGCAAGAGATCCATATTCACTATTAGATGAGAACCTGTGAAAAACCTGTGAAAAACCTATGAATTTTTCTGCATGTGAAAAAACCTGTGAAATACTATTTTTCGTGTGTTTTTTCAAAGGTTTTTCACAGGTTTTTCACAGGGTGTGAAATTTTGAAACCCTGTGAACAGGGCACTAATTTCACAGGGTAAAACACCTGTGAAAAAATCTGTGAAAAAATCTGTGAAAAAAACTGTGAAATAAAACCTGTGAAAAAACCTGTGAAAAAGAATCTTGTTCTGGGGCTTTTTCACATGTTTTTTCACAGTTCTTAAAATTCACAGGTTTTTTCACAGGTTCTAAATTTTGTGATTTTTCACCAAAATTTAGCCCTTGCAAAATTCACAGGTTTTTTCACAGGGTGTTTCTTTGTCAGAGGATATTTCAGATGTTGTTCACGGGTTTTTCACAGGTTCTCATCCAACAGTGATATTGAACAACAGAATTTCCCCCTACAAAGTTTCCCAACAATTCATGCACCCCATTCAATTTAAAAGAAAGCCACTCAATGTGAAGGTGAGCCATTCAAATTGAAAGTAAGAAATTTAGTTCAATCGGTAGTAAGCCATTCAATTTGAAAGCAAGCCATTTAGTTTAATTTGGCAAGGAGCCATTCACTTTGAAAGCAAGCCACTCAGTTCGGCAGTAAGCTATTCTATTGAAAGGTGTATATATAGCCCATTCAGTTTGGTAGTAAACTAGTCAATTTGCAACTGAGCGCACTCAATTTAAAGTGAACCATTAAATTAGTGAGCTTACAAAAGGACCTCTTGTTGCAACGATTGGATTACCCCTAATGAGGGCACAAGACAGGAGTGTCAAAACCTTGGGTCTATTAATTGTAACTTCTCTGTTACATTCATTCAATCATATAACCAGCATCAAACATTGGCTATTCTTCTTTTTTGGAAATTTGTAATGTTTTGCATTATGATATATAGATCAATAGATCAATTTCTATAGCGCATTTCCATGTAAATGCTCTAATGCGCTTTACAACACTGTGCGGGGGACTTTTCCAGACTGCCGGCGGCAGTTTACAATTAATAAAGGAGAAATTTTTACAGATGCCCCCTCCCCCCCTTCCCAGTAAACCGGCCAGACCACATCACAGTAATCTCGTGATGTGGGTTCTTTAACGTCCCTTGCCGAAATTAACTAATTGATAGGTGCAGGAGACGGGACCTCCGGCTTTACGTCCTATCCGAGAAGACGAAGCAATGTGAGTGAAGCGTCTTGCTTAAGGACACAACGTCAAGCCCCAGCCAGGACTTGAACCCGGGCCATCTGACCTAGAGTCCAGCACACTGACCACTGGACTACTCACGCCTCACATGATTAATTGATAATAATACTTTGAATTGTCCAATTCGGCTGTGTGTAATTGTACACATGATAAACAAATCAGACTCCCAATTATAATGCACAATTATTTGATTTCATTATCATTCATATGATTACAGTGACCAAATTGGCTTCCACTCAGTCCTATTACCATGTTACTGAAAATATTAATTGTGCTATACTCTGTTATTTTGGGGTAAACTTCATCCAAGGACTTGACTTTAAATGACTTTTTTAAATATTTTGTGAGTCTAAATAAGTTTTCTGTTTTGCAACAGTTAGCTGGCCACCAACAAAGGTGAATTTTGGAGCAAGAGCTCCTCCAAAAGTAAATAACACGAACCCAGTGAAAACAGAGAAGACTGGTACAAAATCCTGTAGAAATTCATTGCCACATTTTTTGTTTGGGTTTCCCAATAAATTGATAGCTGCTAATTTTGCCAATGGTTTCCCCATACCTCTCTGTGGGTTGGCTGGTTAGCACTTTGTGATTTTTTCCTTTATCTCACAGTCAAGATCCTTTCACCTATATATTTCACTTAATTCACTTAATTCCCCATAATGTCGAATTACAATTGGTCTGTGGTATAATAATATGTTTCTGGAAAATTTTAAAAGGTCAGTTTTGTTTCTAACATTTGAGGGTTTGAAGCTTTTGTTTCAATGGATGGCAGCAAGAGAGGGCTAGCAACTGCTTTGATTAGGAGTGATAAGCTTGTAAAGCTGTAGGAGCCAAAATCTCAAGCTTTGATTTTATGGCAGGTCGATTGCATCATAATTAGTTTTTGCCACAATTGGCAGTCACATCACACTCTGATCGGCCAATTTGTCATCATCGATAAGAGTGACAACCCTGTTCATTCTAATGTGTCTCAAAATGTGTCATGTACTGAGAGAAAAACTTTATATTGGTAAAAAACTGTTGTGCCTTCTGAGCCTATATGACATTTTGACCACCCCATGATGATGAATATTGTTGTCCATATATAGGCTGGAGTACATACCACGATAAACCACTATTGATTTGTTAAATTTGATGTTGACATTGTCGTAAAAAATAATCAACAGTGGTTTAGCATAGTCTGTGCTCTTATCTACAATGATATTTATCGCCACAGTGATCAAAACGTCGTGAACTCACAAGGTGCAGCCAATTGAGTCCACAACAAATAAAAAAATAGAAAAGTATTCATAATTAAGGTTTAGAAATTGTACAACACAAGCTTTAAGATCAAGGGCTTTTTATAAATGTAAAATTATAAAGATAGTTGATTGAAGAGAAAATGTTATCACAAGATCTTTTTGTTTACATTTGATTGGTACGTACACTGTACCAATATACCCCCTCATCCTCACCCCTCCAGCATTGTGTTTGTGACCATTTTGAAATCCTGCATTCAGTTAAATTTCGTTGATGTTCTGTCCCTCTACAATATGCATATCAATGCCTATGTTTAGCAGGGATCCATGTTACAAAAATATTTTAACCTAGTATTGACAAATTTAATGTTAAATAGAGAGAAGGGTTTTTATAACATGAGCTAACTCACCCCTGCACCTCTATTACTTCCTTTAAAGATACTCCAATACCAAAGGT
This sequence comes from Stylophora pistillata, assembly GCF_964205215.1. Lineage (NCBI taxonomy): Eukaryota > Metazoa > Cnidaria > Anthozoa > Scleractinia > Pocilloporidae > Stylophora > Stylophora pistillata. Next base: position 22,099,168 of record NC_142526.1, on the reverse strand, counting down.
CTGGTCCAGGTTCCTCAACAAGAGTTTCTGCAAAGGAGAATGGGAAACTCTTACATGCACAATGAACTAAGAAACAAATAAAGCACTTTGTCATGGTTTCAAATACTGCACTACCATCACATCAAAGACTCTACTTGCATTTTAATAACATATGCCACAAAAAGAAGTTGCAAGGGAAACTTACAATTATCAAAGTGTTTGTCAAAGGCTAAGAAAGACAAACAAAGACTGGAAAAAGTTGAAGTATGAGGGTCTAAACTCTGTTTCCACAATCCAGCGCTTTCTGGAAGGAAACATTTAATGATTCAGCTCCAGTGCTCTACTTTGCTTCTTGATATTAAAGTTGTATTATTTAAAACTGAATAAACGCAAATAAATTGCCTTGGGAAGCTAAGGTTGCTTGGCTTGATCGAAGTTTGAAAATCCAACACACTGAGGTTTTCCTGTTTGATTATTTTTAATTGCTGAACCAATTTGAAAGGTAATCAAAGAAGGAAAGTTCCCACACACTCCATTAATATTACATTCTTATTTGTCAATTGGCTATGCTGTGAGTACACAACAATGACTTTAGGAAAGCCTTTAACCATGACCCTCTGATCCACAGTACCACATGCAAATAAACCATTAGGTCAAAGTGTGCTACATTACAATTGTCTTGCCTGCTCTAGCTTGGATGAAAATTTATCTCCAGTAAATTATAATTTAACATTTCTTTAGCTTAGTTTGATTGGGAAGATGCACTGTCAAATGGGTTGGACAAAAAAACTCAGTAGGCATCAAAGAAAGAAATATATATATGCAAAATAGGCAATGTAGGATCCAGGACACTGCTCGACAATTTGCTACTATATATATATAAATATATATATTAGTTTGGCATGGCTTAGACGATACCACAAAGGTTGGGTAGTTTGGGGTGACCATCTCGGTTCTCCCCCATCCAAGCATCAGCACTGCACTGATGAGATAGAGATAGATACTTTATTATAAACACCTTGCAGCCATGGGCTGAATTACGGAATATTTACAAATACAGATGATAAAAAGGACGTATAAAATATTACAACTTCGTCATTAAGAAAGAAGGAAAATGATCTACATCTTATAAATATGGCTAAAAATAAAACTGTTCTTCAAGCGCTTGGTTTTGATTAAGGGGAGAGTGAAATCACTTTTGCGCCTTAGCGCATATCTACAACTCTTCCTTTGGGGGAGGAGGCTGTGGAGTCTATGGGTAGGGTTACGGACTATCTCGTCAAACAGATTGCTTGAGATTTTTTCCCTCCTTTCGTGAAGTTTCGGTAGGCCAGCTGTTTCTAGTGTCATGAGGATCGAATTATTTTTACTGAATCTGTCACGCAATCCCAGACTTTTCTAGAATTATCTATAATCTGTAATATTCCAGAAACTTCTTTCATGTGACTAAGCAGTTTCCAAAAATAGTACAACTTGTAATACGCTATAAATAGTAATAGAACATTCTAGATAACTAAAGTAAATGTATAAAAGCTGGCTTGTGAGAAGTACAAGAGAGATTTGCCTGAGCGCTTACCCTCGTGGCTTGCTGACTGAAGTTGTGGAAGCTATGATGAGACGAGGCTATGACCTTTCGACCTTGCGATATGCAGAGAGAAGAAAGAGATGAAAAAGACGATAGTCGAGAGAGGAAGAAGATAGAGAATACAGAGTTTACTATAGAGTCCTCCGGTAGAATTTGTGTACAAGGAAAGAATGCGATAAATCAAGAAAGCCAAGCGCTGTGGTCTTCAGTCGGCGGAAGTTGGAATTGGAGGTTGATCAAGACGATGAACACTTCTACGGCATAAAGGATTGTAAGCCTAGTTTATGAACTGCTTAACTTAATCTTTAACCTAACTAAATTAAACAGAGTAAAAGTAATTAAATAATAGTTAAAATGGGTAACTGCTTGTTGTTACATTTTTGTTGTGTGCCATATATCGTACTCGGGAGTCTATTTTCATATATGCTTTGTTAGCGGCCATTTGTTGGTCATTCGTGCACGTAACACAAGTGCTACACTATATGACAGGTCAGGATAGATGATTCTGAGTGCCCTTTATTGGATCCTTTCCAAATCTTCGCTGATGTAGTTTGGTAGAGAACGGTGGAATACAGGACTTGCGTATTCCAAGACGGCCTAATACATGTCACATAGAATTACACAAGTTCGCTTGGTGCAACTCCGGATCTCTTGAGTTGTCTCAAAAAGTAGAGACGAGAGGGACATTTTCTACTTAGTTCAGAGGTGTGCATGTTCCACTTTCAATCGTGGTTAATGGTCACGCCTAGCAATTTGGCACTGGTGACTTATTCAAGGGGTTTGCCATTTAGGAATAGGGGTTCAAAATCGTTGTTGCTGTTAGAGAATCCAATTCGTAGTTCTTTGCACTTGGCCTCATTCAGTTGGAACCCATCGATACTTGCTTGTTTTGAAAGGTCATCCACAGCTTCTTGGAGTTTGCTCTCACTGCCCTTAGTAACTATTTCGGAACAAGACGTGTCGTCCACGTATTTCCACAAGTCAGCTGGGGTGTCTAAATCGTTAATCATGATGAGAATTAACCAGGGACCTAATTTTGTTCCCTGGGGGACGCAGGGTTTTCCTTTTCAAAGAAAGTTGAAGTCGGATGAAAGGGAAGCAGGCGGAGACAATTTGGGCGAGTAGCGCCCAACCTGAGTGGCGAAGGCGCGAACAACTAGGGGGGTCCGGGGCATGCCCCCCCCCCCCCCCCGGGAAATTTTAAACATTTGAGCGCTCTGAGATGCAATCTGGTGCATTTTGGGTGCTTAAATTAAGGAAATGAACAGGCTTAACAACACAAGAAATGACAATGTATTTGATAAAATCCAGCCCTTTTCTAGCACGTTGATTGGCAATACCGGGCACATTACTTATAAATATTAATGTAAAACAACACTCGAATCGACCTGGAAGAATTTCACATAAAGATATACTGACACAGAAATCAAAGGTAAACAAAAATACGAACACCACAGAAAATATTTCGCAATTAATTGCATCCCACACGATCGCCTGAGACTTACTTTACTTCGGACTTGGCCCAAGATAATATTTGTGATGCTTTGGCTTAGTGAGAATAAGTAGTTCCTAGTTAAATTATATCTGTTCTAACTAAAACAGTTAAAAGCGGATAAATCAAGAAGATAATCGACCTTTCAAATAGTAATTTATTTAAATGCAAAAATTGAATAATTTATGTATCTTTAAGCTTGAAGGGATGCCAGTGATACATGACTTGACCGCGCAAACTTGTACTGAATGTCACGTACCAGTACACGCGCAAAAATTCTACTTCGTTTTTTGCTGAAATATGTACTTTTTATCGATTTCCGTTTCTTATACGTCATTGTCAGACAACATACAAAGTGTTTATTATTTATCTAAAATATTTTAAATTATATAACAGCAAGGACTCTTTTAGTCGCCGGCGACGGAGCCGTTCGCAGGCGGCGAAAATCGCCGGTCGCCGGCCGAAAAGGAAAACCTTGGGGACGCCGGATGGTACGGAGCGCCATTCAGAGTGACAATCTTGAGCAAGTTTGACTCTTTGTTTCCGGTTCATCAAAAAGTCGACAATCCAGCTTTTGGTTTGACTCGGAATATCATATGTTGCTAGTTTTTGAACGAGAACACTATGGTCGATAAGGTCAAAAGCCTTACGGAAGTCAAGTAGGGCTACTCTTGCCGTGGCACCATTTCCGTTGGTGTTAACAAGCCAATTATGCGTCATGTTGACCAGAGCATGTGTGGTAGACGATTTGGGAATAGATCCAAATTGGCGAGGGTCGATACTCCGTAACACGGCTAGTTAAACATATTTCTCAACAATGTGGTCTTCAGCGAGTTTGGACAAGATAGGCGTGAGAGAAATGGGACGGAGGTGCTTGTTAATATCATTAATGGGCCTTTGTTTTGGGAACGGGACTATGTCAGTCTCTTTCCAGGAAGGCGGGATTCATGGAACGAGGAGTTAAGGATCACAGAGACTGGTCCCGCCAAGAGATCAGCGTTTTCTCTTAATAACCATACCGGGATGCCGTCTGGCCCTTGTGCTTTGGAGGGGTTGAGTGAGGACAGTTTCATAAAGGTTGAAAACTCCGATATCGTATTTACGGCAGGACTTTTGTTGTTGGTTTGTGGTGGTTCAAAAGGATTATGGGTAAGAGGCTCAAAACTCTGATGAGGCCCAGAAGGCCGAAACAGTACTGTCTGCAGTTAGTTATATTATATATATATGGGTTTCACTAGGCTATTTCTTTCTATGCATATTTTTACACCAGTCCGTCTGCAAGTACAAATTAATTTACCTCTAATTTTCTACCCTTTCATTTCCTTCATATCATAACAAATAACTCATTTAACCCTGTAGTTGTTAAATCCTGGTGATCAAATGCAGACGACATATAAGGCTGAATAAGAATAGTTTTGAAAGATCATAGTGGATTACAACAGCAATGGGACTTTATCTATCAACTTCTCCCAAAACGATCACTAAACCAAAATAAGGAAGTAATTATCGTAACAAACACAATCATATTCAAAGCTATACAGTTGATCTTCAAAATTATTCGCAAAACTCGCAGCTGTAATCTTTTTTAAATTGAAACCTTTCGAACGATGGAAGGTTCGACAGCGCGCGAGCGATAACGTTAGGCGAAAATCACAAATACTTTCAAAATCACAAATACATTCATAGATTTCCCCAAATCAAATTGTTTCGGTACAAATCCCACGAACGTATTTCAAACTCACTCAACAACAATCCACCTGGCAGCAATTTCAACAATCTATTTTCGTATCAAGGAGTGTATTTTGTTTCATTTGTCTAACAACGCTTCAGAAGAGGGTTACAAACCCTTACCTGCTTCTCCTGAAACTCCACGTAAAACAGCGACTAGCCATAGAAATAACATTGTATGATATAACTTCATTATTAAAGGATTTCACCGATAACGGGTCTTCTGAGACACATAAATATTGCTGTCCGTAGCACTTCCTTCGCGTTCTTCAAATCTTTATCTGACATCAAAAGATGACAACTGCGCAAGACCGGAAAACGAATATGTTCAGGGAAGGTCAGACCTTTGCGACCTCGCCCAGTTATTTTGAGTTTACGAAGTATCTCAGGCACGTAGGGCACCGAACAAAATCTAATATTGAGAATTGTAAAGAGACTTACGTAGTTAATTTCGCAATATTCCGCTATACTTTGAGTACGCAATCACGCGCGGAAGTGGTCAGATTTAAGGGAGTGTCTCTTCAAATTTGCACGCACAGGCCATATATAATTAGGTATATATGGCGCGACGGAAGGAAACTGTATTAATTTCATTTTCGATCGTTTTCTTATCATGTCCGGAAGCCAGGACTGGAAAATTGAGGTTTCGCACAACCCACGAGTTAGAAAAGGTTTGATAGTAGGTTTTGATAGAGGAAGACCTGCTGATTAACGTTAGATAGTTTGTAAAGTCAAATTGTGGTATAGGTTTTGCGTTAAGAGGGTGTTTTCGTGGACAAACCATTGTTCAGCATGAAAACGAAACTCACTTATAAAACGGGATTCCCTGGCCTTTTGACCATGAATTAAGACTAAACTTCTTCTGTGAAGTCAGTTTCATAACAGGAACTTTGCTTACTCTTTAAATCCGTGAAACATGTACCGTGACTGGTCTGGTGACTCTAAATATGCAAAAACACTCTTAGACAAGTACTAATCACTAAAAAGGCTAATAGTTTCTAAAGAAACTGTTTGGGGCTGCGTCGGTGGGGGTAACGAAATAATTTGAATATATCAACAAAGTAGAAATGGTAAATTGCCCACCGTTACGATTATAAAGCTGACGTTTCGAGCGTTAGCCCTTCGTCGGAGCGAATAGAGGAATCGTGGGTTGTGTATGCTTCTAAAGGCATAAAATGGAGCTACGTTATTGGTGGGAACATGGCAACGAGAAAAACACGAATAAATTTGTGGAATGAAAAGCTTTCGTTAATACCTATGGGATTTAGACTGCCGGTTTGAAAGATGAGCTTTTGTTCCTTGCACTTAGGTAGCACGGCTTTCCGTGCTACCTAAGTGCAAGGAAAGACCGCAGATTACCATATGTTGCTTAGAATGATTAGGTAAATTAAAATGTCTAGCGACTGGTTTGGATGTGTCCTTGTCATTCCTCTAACCGCCTCCCGGTTAGCTCAATTGATTAGAGCGCTGGACTGTTGTGCGGGAGGTCGAGGTCGATGGTTCGAGCCCCGCCGGACCAACACTCAAGGTCCGTTAAAATAACTGAGGAGAATGCGCTACCTTTCAGTTTAATAAGAAATGGATACAGATTCTAGTCTTCTCGGATAAGGAAGAATAAACCGTAGGTCCCGTCTCCTGCATCTATTAACTAGATAATTTGGTTAGGCAGGGGACTTTAAAGAACCCACTCACGAGATTACTGGGATGTGGTCTGGCCTGTTTACTGGAAATTGGGGGAAGGGGGCATCTTCAAATAATTAAGTTTCCTTCGATTGTTTGTAAACTGCTTATGCAGTCTGGCCAAAGTTCCTCGAACAGTGCTGTGATGCGCATTTGATCATATCCACATGTTAATTTGCGCAATATAAATATTAAATTATTATTATTATCATTGTATTATTATTATTATTTATTTTCTCCACGTCGCGAAGGTGTTCTCGGAATCGGTCACCTAGTCTTCTGCCTGTTTCGCCCGGCGATGTCAATCTCTTTGCAATAAGTGCAAGTTATGCAATAGATTACATTGACAGGGGTGCACGTGAAGTGATCGGTGATCTTAATGGATCGTTTGGGTCCCGATATTTTCTCTGCGTTGTGAATGAAAGGACATGTTTTGCATCGTGCACGAGTGCATTTAAAAGGGGAGATGACAAAACGCGGAGCCCTACTCCATGGAGTACCCTCTGGAGTACCTTAATGGAGTACCCCTAAAAGTCATGTATTGGTCAAATAAAATATTTTATGAACATGGTGAATGGTTTAGATGTACATATCCTAAAATATATTGAGCTTACAAGCTCTCCGAATGCCACAGTTCGATACAATCCAGGATTTTGGGGGACAGTTTACTAGGGCTCTCAGTCTTACTGGTTCATCCATTTTGGTTTTACCGCTGTGTAATGAGTCCTTTGACGAGAAGACAAACAACTCCATGTGATAAACAAAACCCACTGTTTCGATCTCTGCACGAGGTAAACTATTTAAGCATACTGCATTTCCCAGATGAACAACCCCAGTCGGATTTATTTGCCGACCCGTCACTGTTTTTTTTTGGTTTGTGTATATACCTCAATTTTATTACGCTAAAAAAAGATGGGTGAGGAGAAGCTCAGTTTAAAGATAGGGATTACCTTTTTAAGTCTCAAGCTGACAAGCTCAAAATATATCAGGATATGTACATCTAAACGATTCACCATGTTCATAAACTATTTCATTTGACTAATACATGATTTTTAGGGGTGCTCCATCCAGGTACCCCAGAGGGTACTCCATGGAGTAGGCTCCGCGTTTTGTCGTCCATTTAAAAGTGCCTGGTTTGGTCATTAGTCTGAAAAGAACTTCTGACCAAAACATTTCCTATGTTTTTGTCGCGTTTGAATGAAATGAGCGGAGGCTGCGAAATGATAGTGCTTGTCTCTGGATCGTTTTGAAGTAATTTAAAGTTTTTAAGAATGATGGATTTAACTAAGTGGTTGTGAGGGTGAAACCGGTGAGAATGATAGGAATGAGGTCGGAATCTTCCTTTTGTGACGTTTGTAGTGCTGAATGTCGATCAATAAGTTGGGCGCGGTGGTAACCCGCTTGAACGACAGAACCAGGGTAACCACTTTTATCGAAAAACTGGCACATTGACAGCAACAGTTCAATCTGAGGGATTGGTAAGACAAAAACATGGAAAGCAACGATCGATTCGAAGCCAAGGGAACCAGGGAAGTCTTGGTCTTCTGGGACAAGAAGAGCAAGAAGACGAAGAGACACTGAGAAAATGGGAAGCATTTATTTGTAACATCTATCCAACCTCAAAGAAGAAACCACAGACAAATATCAGACATATATCTGGAGAGCTCTCTTGATGGCTTGGGAGAAATCCCTTCTCCAGTGGGACATGGATGGATAATGGAAGATGGGGAGCGGAAACCCCACCTTATGACGAAGGATTCCCTACCCAGCAGTTTACTAGAGCTGACAACTTGCACTTGCAAGATGTCTGAATGTCGAAACAACTGTTCCTGCGCCAATGTCGGTCTTTCCTGCACCGAGGCCTGCACTTGTATGGCAAAGAAAACATGTTGCAAACCACACGGGATACAATGGGAGGAAGACGATGTCAGTGATTCTGATTGTGATGATTGAACCATGAAACTAAGTTTAGGCCTCGATAGATTTACACTGTTCCATAACTTAAAAAGCAGCAGCTTTCAAAAGAGATCACTTGCTCCATGAAGTATTAGTAATAAGTTAAGTGTAAGACTCATCGCGATGTATCCCATAATACTAGTGAGTAAAGTCTCGGTTTGTTTTTAGAGAAAAACTCTCCTTTTCCAATTTTCTGATAGAAAGAATGGAATGGACGATTACACACCTATCAAAACAATAAGGATAACCCTTGGATGATTTGTCACACAATTTCATAGTTCTTAACGATTACCATGTGGAAAAAGAAAGCGAAAAGGTCTACCCACTATCTAGCCTCGTTTTCATGCTGAGAGGATAACTCTTTAAAATCCATTTAAACTTTACTTTAAAAGAGAAATTCTAGCTTTTACATAAGAATTTAGTGCAAATTTATCTTTTCTAACACAAAAACGTTCGTTCTTTCCTTGAGATGATAGGCCGATGTTTGTAAATGAAAGTAAACTATATTGATAAGTATTTACCTGAGAGTGTTTTGCATAGAATACGGAGTCACATGACCAGTCATGGTACATGTTTCATGGATTTAAAGAGTAAGCAAAGTTCCTGTTATGAAACTGACTTCACATAAAAGGTTTAGTCTTAAAATCATAGTCAAAAGGCCAGGGAATCCCGCTTTATAAGTCGGCCTCGTTTTCATGCTGAACAGTGGTTTGTCCACGAAAACACCGTACACCCTCTTAACGCAAAACGTATACCACAATTTGACTTTACAAACTACCTAGCGTTAATCAGCAGGTCTTCCTCTATCAAAACCTACTATCAAACCTTTCTAACTCGTTGGTTGTGCGAAACCTCAATTTTCCAGTCCTGGCTTCCGGACTATAGTTCATTGCTAAAATTAAGTCCATCTCCTCGCGGTAACCTCACTCTGCAACTTTGCTGTGGGCAGGTTATCTGAAACTAAAGCCACGAAACTGGGTGGGCTAAAGTGCCAAGGGAGGGGAGAGGCCGGTTTAAAGCTCATTGGTGTGAATTAAGTCGGTTAAGGAGGCTAAGTATTATATTTATGAGATCTTGGATTTGGCAAATGCAAAAACAGGCTTTTAAAATAACTTAGCATCGTACTTAACGAGACTTTAAATGTGGAAAATTCCTACATCAACAAATCACCAGTCATTTCAAAAATTGAATAATAATAATAATAATAATAATAATAATAATAATAATAATAATAATAATAAAACACCGACACACACACGGCACGCACAACTAATGGAGGGAGGCCCTGGGGTTTTAGGTTTTGAGGTTTTGGGTATTCAGTAGATCAGTTTTTCGATTTTAGTGCCAAAAAAAATTGAGTATTCGGTTTTGTTTTTCATTTCGGTTCGCAGATTTCCCGTTTTTAAGCATTTGATTTCGGTTTTCGTCAAAAATACTGAGGGGGCTTCGGATTTGGTATCCGATAAGTTTTTTGGTGTTTCCCTATTTGGGCACAGATTTCTCTTCGATCTGATCAGCAGTTCCTGATGCATGATGTTCATTCACTGATCTTGAATAGCTACGAAACCTCTGTAAGCTCCACTTGTCACCACTGTATCATATCGATTAGAGTTTCGATAACTGGGATGTGAAAATTTATCGGTTTTGACGGTTTCGCATGCGGTTCACGGTTTGGATGGTTTTTTCTTTTTTTTTTTTTTTTTGAAGTTTTGGATATTTTTTTTAAATGGTTTTACGGTTTCTAATAGACACCAATGACCCGTTCTCATAGACAGCAGAATGTACGAGGAAGCAAGAAATAATTCTTCTATAATTAGTACTTAATAAGTCAAATTTCTGAGAATGTAAGTAACAATGCTCAATATGTAATAATAGGCAGTGATATGTCGCAGTAAGTAAATATTCGTAGCATAAAGGTAATAATTCGTTATTGTTCTTCTTGTCCCTGTACTTTGCTATTTTTATCATAACTTAA